>NC_051085.1:34123007-34431428 GCF_004664715.2 Peromyscus leucopus | reverse complement strand
ACCCAGTCTAAGAGTTTAAATCACACTAGCATGAGAGATGAGGAGACGGGGAAGGAAGGGAAGCAAAGATGTCCGTGAAATGCCACTTTTCTGTTACAGGATCCTAACATTAGGGAGCGTTGAATGGGAAATGTTCCCTGGGTGATTACAGTAGCCAGGACCTTGATAATGAGAAACATATGGCGCTTCTACCTAGTTGTGCCCTTTTACCCAGCCACTTAATCATCCTGGGATACTCTGGTCCTCTAAGACACTTACCCAAACTGGTATCATGTGAAATGTGTCTCAAACATGATGCACATGCACACATACATAAGTTTAAACCCCCCCCCCCCCCCCAAAATCTGCACTGGCCCTTCATATGGCATTATACAATTGTCATCTTGGATTTCCTATTCATGAATATAACATCTTCATGACAAAATGAGATCATGAGTGAGAGGGAGATGGAGGAGTTGGTTGTGCTCTGTAGTCAATTGCAGGCTTCTTTTTTTTTTTTTATTAACTTGGGTGTTTACTTAGAAGGGTCCTGTTTGATTTCTAGCATGGTTTGCTCCTCTGCAGGGACCTGGAAGCCCACCTTTCTGCTCTGCCTTGGGGATTTAGGCAAACCTGTGTGCCTCCGTAAATATGTTCGGTTTTGTTTTAGATGATGCTGTGGCCAGACTGACTCAAGGTGATTTATTAGCACAGAGGATGTGGGCTTCGGTCCTCCAAGACAGATCCCTCTGTGCTCCTCAGTATTTCTACGCATCCCACAAGCACAGCCTGAGCTGCGTTCTGCCGGGAGTGCTAGCATCCCTCGGTAGATCGCCAGGCTCACTGCCACTGGTCTCCTCATGGGAAGCAGCTATCAGGCATGCACCGAGGCAGTGGCAGGGGCACTGTTCACTCTCTGTCCCCAGGGGAAGTCGGCTTTGTATCTTCAGCTTTAGCGTTTCACTTAATATCCTCTTGGCTCCGGAGCGCTCTCCTTCCTTGCCGCCGGCAGCGCTTGGCTGCCCTGCAACTTCCTTCTTTTCTAGCCACGCCAGGCTGAGCAGGTCCTGGCTGTGAGCATCTGCTGGGGGCTGTCTGGGTGGCGTTCGTCAGTGTTTTTGTCAAACCAAGAAGTTGACGGAATCCCAGCCTCCTTTTCTCTAGAACCTTAACTCCCCCTCCCTGTATCTTTCAAATGCATTTCTGGAAAGGAGCATGCTCAGAGAATTGGCAAATCATTGCCCAGTGACCGGGAGGAAATGATCGCTGCTCTTCATTTATAATGCAAATTCTGAGGAGTCTTCAGAAGTGTGGTAAACTTAAAATGATGGCCGTGGTGAGAACGTCTCTGCAGAAAGTTGTGGTTTTGTTACATCGTTTACAAAGGATGGCTGTTTCCTCTCCGCGCTACCAGAAGCTGTGTAAGGTAACTGATTGGAAATAGGGAGTTGGGTGTCTAACAAATCCACTGTTGCCTGGTTAGGAAATACTCCTCTTTCAGGGTCTTATGAAGGAAAGGAGAAACCCCCTTTCCTAGTAACTGATGGCAAAAGCTGTTAAGAGGAATCGCTACCTTAAAATTTAATTAAGCCTTGGAAACAAGTACTGTTTCAGTACATGTTTATTTTACCATTCACAACCTTGTCTTCTGAGATGGGCTGTTTGGAGAAAATATGACAAACTATTTTCGTTAAGACCTGTTACCTCTGGGGTACTTGGCAATATCTTAATATTTAGTGACACATTAATCCAATGCTAAACTCCAGCAAAATCAGAGAGCTTGAAATGATCTTTCAACAGATTGCTTAACGCGTTCATCTTTTCATAGCTGATTTTTTTTCCCTATTAAGAAAAGTAATGTCCATTTTAAAAGCAAGATTAGCCCCATCATAAACATTTCTTATGTTCCTGGAGTCTCTGCATGTTGTTATTAAAGTTGAAGAACTCCGTTTTCTGCGGACAGGTGGGTTAAGTAGTGTTTTAGGTTGTGACTTGTTTGACAGTTATACATTTTGAATACAGTGTCAGTCATTCTAAACACAAGCTGCCCAGCTAGCTCCTGTATTGCTTTGGATTAGTATTTGTTATTGCCTGTGGTTTTATACTATTCAGGGTTCCTACTGTCTTGTTACTTTTTAAAAAAATGAGATGATAGGATGTAAAGGAAGATTATAATAGAAGTCAATTTTTATATCATTACAGTAACATGCTTTCTCCCTGTAAAATTCTTAGTATGCATCTAAAGGAGGAATCTCACTGTTCTTTAAAAGACCATCTGATCTGTAATTGGAAAGCCTGCCCCTTAGGATGATGTTTTTCTGATGATATAAAATTTGATGTGTCTGATCTCCTAGACTCTGCCTATATGGCAATGGATGGGGGCTGGGAAGCTGTATTCTGTTTATTTGAATTTATCACATTGTTTTGTGTTACAGTTAAATTTAATGTATCCCCTCTCAGAAACTGACTTTTTAAAAATATAATTTTAGGAAATAGATTGAGGGAGTGAGCCATGCTTTGAAGAAATATTTAGTGGTTTTTTCATTTGTATTATTTAAAACTTGGTCCAACTTATTAATTCAGCTGTAAAAGTACACAACTAACTGTTGGATATGTTGTGATTTATTTCACCTACTTCAAAGAATCTTTATGTTTTAGTAACACATTCACATTTTCTACAGAAATCCGGTTTTGATATTAGAGAAGAAAAACCCATTGACTAATGTGTATTATTTTATTTTTAACTAGCAGTATAGATATATGAATCATTAATACATGTTACTTCTTTAAAAAGCTAACAGTATACATGTATGAAGCGTTAAAAAAAAAAAGCTGGGTCATTTTTCTCATCTATTTCCATGACTACTTTCATCAAAGCAGAGGAGTGTTTGAGTCATATGGCCACGGGATGAGTTTAGTTCTATGCACAAAGCAAAATTCAGGTGCTGGAGAAAGCTCTTGACCGGTTTCATGACAAGACCCTAAATAAACACATGTCAAGTTACTGAAGTCCTGGGAAGTTGCTCGCAACAGGCGTGCGTATTCTTTGGGAAGATTTATTGAGATTTATGATTTCCCAAAGATGCCTTAGAATTTAAATATTCAGCAAGAGTGTTACTTTCTGGAAATCTGAAGTTGTCTTATTTGCAATTGAAATTTATCTTTCATATATTCCCTTTGCATATGTGAAATCAGCTACTGCTCAGATGCTGCAGGGGGAGACACACAGTTCCAGTCCTTTCCAGTAGGTGTCAATGTAAGGCAGTGATATATGAGATCTGGGGCACTCCAGACAGGGAAGTGGCATGATGGTGATTACCATGAATAAATGAACAGGTATATTTTATTTGTCTTATTATATTTGGAAAGGGGATCCTAATTCATAGCATTATGAATATGTTTTAGTTACAGAATTAAATGTCAATTGCCCTTGTCAATTAATGACATGGAATCTGTGTCGACTGAATGTGCTCAGTTGTGTGTTGATTCATCTCTGGTGCTGTTGTGCTTGGACTTTCAGGAGCTGTGCTGTTTATACACTTTACGACACTGTATTCTCTTCTAAACAGCGAAGGTTGTGGTGGCTATTCTCCCCTACATCTCTACATTCTCTAAATTTAGTGTTTTGAGAAAGGAAACGTTAAACCCTTCAATGTTTTGCCATAAAAATACAGAGAGAATCTATTTTAAGTACACTTAAAGACTTAAAAAAAAAAGAGAGAGAGAGACAAATATTGCATTGCCCAAGGGAAAAAGACTATTTTGAATTCATCTTGGCATTTTGAAATTGGGCGTCTGAATATTTGTACCCTTTCTCCTTTGCATCTTTCTTCTGCCTGTTGGATGGAGTATCTGTCCTTTGTGAAACTTCCCCTCAGAGGCACTTTATTCATTTATTTGCTCGTTTTCATACTTTGCTCGAGTGTCAGAAGATAATGTAAGTGTAAAACAAGTGGAAATTTGTGCACAGTGTTCTCATTTTGTGTTTTTTATTTTTTCTCGGTCTGTTTTAAAGAGGGGAAGTGATAGGAATGAGGGGAACTTGAGAAAACTGTAGCACTGAATTACCTGCCCCCCCCCGCCACCCCCTCCCCGGCAACCCAGTTATACATGCAGTTGCATTTTTTTTTTTTTAAATCTCTAAAACATTTCTTTCTGGTTATACAACACCTAAAATGTGGGAAGGAAACTGAAACATAACGGCCGCCGACTGGAGATATAATTAGCAGCATTGAAAATTGTTCCTGATGACCTAAAGCCACCCCACATTGGATGCTAATTTTTCCTGATTTGGCTTAGATCATAGCTTCTTTAAAGTATTAATGGCTCCAAAGTTTCATTTTTCCTCTGTTAGAATTCAGAGGAAGCAAAAGCTGGATGTAAGTGACTTTTAAGACTGATACTGACTTTGTTTTCATTTTGCTGTTATTATCATTAAATCCTTGGATGGAAAGCTGATTGAGGTTATGTTGAGTCAGAAAGGAATTTTACAAGCCTTTTACCCCCGTAGTGCCACTTTTAATGCTATATTTAATAATTGACATGGTAAAAAGTAGATTCTTATAAAATAGGTTAGCATATGAGTCATTATAGAAAACTGAAAAAATAATTAGTATTATGAATTGAGTTCTTCATGACTTAAGCATTTAAATTTTTTTTATTTAGTTTTATAAGTTTCATGCTGTCAGCATATGTATGCAAACCAGTTTAGCTAAAATAATTTTGTCCCCAAACATTTTTGTCATGTGTCCTATCAGTTAAAATATTTTAAGCATCCAGCTGTATATTATTAATTCAAAATTGTGCACATATGCCATGGTAAGAATCATAGAGCGTTGATTTGTTCTCGTGTTCAATATTGTCTTCTTACCACCCACACTGATTGCCGCCTCCTTTCTATGTGTTATCCACCCACCATTTGGGGTTTACTAGTAGGGTAAAATGATGGCTTGGAAAATCAGGGTTGATGTGTGAAGTTTAAGCAATATTAGTTTCTCCTCCCCCCACTTCTGTATATGTTCATGTGTGTGAACCACGCAGACCCTTGTGGGTTCCTGTGCAAAGGGTAACTATAAGTCCAAAGACATCTCAGTCTCGCAGTTTTTGAAATGACCTTTAAGTTCACATGCTGTCTGTCATCTGTATGGCAGTGTGAGGTGCGTTTAAGGTTGAGTGTGTGTGTTTTTTAAAAACATGCCAAATGCGGTGGTACATTTAAAAATAAGCTTTACAGGTTTTACTCTCAAACATTCCTCCACCCACTCTTCAGGTGGGATGCATTACTCTCTTTGGATAACTAAATACTGAAGCCCTTCTGGGCATTGAAGGTAGACTTGAGCACCACCTGAATGTTAAAAGTATTTAAAGACCAACTATCAGGCTCCTCTGTTTTCTCTCAATAACCAAACCGTACACATATTTCTTGAGCCACAGAAAATGGATGCCCTAACCTGGGTCCTCTTGATCATTAAGAAGAATTGTCCCTTCTTGGTTTCATGAGAAGCCAATGTGTTGGATAGTTCAGAAGACGTATGAAGGTTGAGATGCCATGGAGGAAAATGGCCTGTGCAGAAGGATTCACATTGATTCTCCCTTTGTACTGACATTCTTTGCTGAGTCTCATCAGAGTTGTATGAACTCTCAGGTGGAGTACTTCCTTAACTCTGTCTTCTGCGGTCCCTCCCGAGGCAGAGATTACTGATGAGGCTCAAAACAGAGGACCTTCATTGCTGCCTGTTTTTAATACAGCTTCCCAAAGGAGCAACAACTTACATGGTCCCTAGCCTTTCTTTTTACCGTAATTCCTCAAGTCAATGTGGACATCAAAATTATTTTTTAATTATCTAATTAAGCCCTAACATGTTGTTAATCAGAAAACTCATGTTACCAATGACTTTGCTTATGATCTAATATAATGCTTTTATATGATTAGAAAATAATAGCACTCACAAAATTACACATTAAATGGTTCTTTAAGAACTGAAATATTATTTGGAACTTCAGAGGAGTGATGCTTTTACATTCAGGAGTAAACACCAAGTCCTTCTTCGAAGAGAGCTGGCATAGTGCTTTGGATATGGGAAAGATTTTCCAAATGTTATTTCATCATTGTGACTAAAAGATTGATGACTGTGTTTTCTTTGGGGTGTAATTTATTAAGTATCAAATGGAAATTTCCAGCCTGGATGTATGGATTTGAGAGCTGCAGACATTAACTGTTTCCTTTTACCTCTTGGCTGAGCCCTGCTGCTATTTCTCAGCGTGGCTGGTTGTTTATATTTAGCTCTCGAAATTAAGCAATTAGCAGAGTTCTCTCTGCAGAGATATAAGAATATAGAAAATGTCATGCCACGGTAGCTTTCTCACTTGCACAGAGTTTATTCATTCTTGGGCAAGGTAAATGAGTCCAGATAATTGAAATTGGAAAGGATGTGAAGTGTGGCAGAGGGTTGCTTTTCATTTTTCTTTTTCTAGTTTGTTCAGTTCTGTGGAGTTCTAGAAGATTGATTTGTAACAAAACTCACTTACAGAAGCAGGCGATGCTTTTTGATGCTTAATAAATAATTGGCTGATGTGACAGCATAGCGTGATAAAGCCTGGACAAAAGTCTGGAAGAATGTAAGGTGAATCAGTAGTCAGGTCAGGCCCCGTGATACAGCTCCTGTAATCTCAGCTAACTGGGAAGCTGAGGCTGGAGGATTGCAAGTTCAAGGCTTGTATGGGGGTAGAAAGTGAGTTGAAGGTCAGGTTGTGTGACATAGTGAGACTCCGTCTCTCAATGCAGTGTTAAAACAGGAAGGCTGTGTGTATCACTCAAGTAGAGCCTTTGCTTAGTGTATATAAGACCGTAGGGTCAATCCCTGGGAGTTGTTGGGAGATGCTGGTTTTCACTGTGGGCACCTCCTCCTCCTCCTCCTCCTCCTCCACTGCTGCTGCTCCACTGCTCCTCCTCCACTGCTCCTCCACTGCGCCTCCTCCAGCTCCTCCTCCCTCTTCTCCTCCTAATGCATGCTTGTGCCTATTTATTGTAGAGCCTGGTAGACAACCTTGGGTACCATCCTCAGATGTTGCCATCTCTTTTGGATCTTCATTGGCCTGGACCTCACCAATCTGTCTAGACTGGCTGGCCAGTGAGCTCCAGAGATGGACTCTCCAGTTTTGCCTTCCCTAGCGCTAGGACTACAAAGACAGCACACACACACACACACCACATGCCATGCGATTTCTGAGATTCAGTCTGGAGTCAAACCCTAGGTCCAGTGAGCCACCCTCTTAGCCCACATTTATGGTGTCTGTATTTTTCCTATTGTGAGAGGATTAGGAAAAGAACTGTGGACAGAAAAACAAAACAAACAGCATCAGCAAAGCAACACCCCCAGACCACATGAGAAAATGTCTAATAAATACTAATAAGATGCTTAATTTATAGTGTTTTAAAGGTTCCATATGTTTTCTAAGACAGCATTAATGTATCTTTATATATTATCTATCTATCTATCTATCTATCTATCTATCTATCTATCTATCTATCTATCTATCTGGAAAAGAAAGTTGTCGTTAGTTCCATTTAACATCTGGGGCAAAAAGCTCATGTAACTTCATGGTAAAGAAACAGGGCAGGAGAAGCTTGCCCAGTATGTGACCCAACTGATACTGTTGACGAGTTTTTTGATTCCAGATTCAGTGTTTCTCTGCATTTCATTTCAGGTAGTTACTGCAGTTATCCTGAGCCATAAGGAATAGCACAGTTTAAAAGTAAAGAAAGAGATGCTAGCTTAACTCTTCTAGTTATTATTGCCTTGTCTTTTCACAGAACGAGGAAGGAAACACACCTCCCAGCAATGATTTTCTGCTGACAGTTTGGGGGATGCCTTGGTGCTTGTTTTCATCTAGAAGTTAAAAAAGAATGAACTACATTATTTTTGAAACTATTTTAACATCTAATTTTGGCTATATGAGACCAAAGAACTTTTTTGTTTCTAGTTTCTATATGCTTTTGTCTAATGGATTCATTTCTCAGCTTTGTACAAAGGATGGATTGGCTCATTTTAATGCAAATTGATCTAGTTGGTTCTGGTTTTTGATTCATAATTTAGTTTGGTTTGAGTCGCAGTACCACAAGTATTGAATTATGTATTCACCGAGCCCAATTCTCCATACCCAAATGTAGTTTTTTATCATCATATTTAAGGCACATAATAGCTCCTTTAAAAGATAAATGGAAAGAAGTCAGCTGTGGTGCACCTTTTTTAGTGAGGCATTTCCTCTATTTGGAAAGTCATGTATTCAGTGATTCTCATGTACCAAATACATATGCTCAATGTAAAGTGAAGTGATGAATTGGCTCTGTAAATCCCAGAAATCCACATCAGTTGTTCTTAAGAAATTTTAGATATTCTCTTTTCAAATTATTTTTTTAAATTTAATTTAATTTTATTATTTTAAAGTATGTGTCATCTATATGCATCTTCCTGTGGTGATGTGCCCATGAGTGTAGGTGCCCTTAGAAGCCAGAGGTTTGGATCCCCTTAGAGCTGGAGCTACCGGCAGTTGTGAGCTGTGAACATGGGTTCTAGGAATCAAACTGTCCTGAAAGAGCATTAGGTAATCTTAACCACTGAGCTAACTCTCCACCTGTTTGTTTTTTGAGGCCTTCTTGGGATAGGTAGCCCAACGTGACCTCAAGCTCAACATCTCCCTGCCTTGGCTTCTAGAGCACTAGGATTATAGTCCTATACTACCACAGCTAGTTCTTTTAATAATGAATAGTAGTCACTATATATACTTTTGAAGAGTCAGTTCGTCAAAGTGTTCATACTAGTCTAGAATAAGACTGCGCATTCACATAATCTGGCCTGGTCATTTACTGCTTTACATTACCCTGATTAAGCCATTGACTGGATCTGCATCTCAGTTCTCTTTTCAGAAAATGAGAGTAGAATTCATTTCTCTGATTACCACTGAGATCTTGAATCCTTACACAGGCTAGGTATTCATGGACCAAGGGAGATGACCCAGAGAGTATGTCCACAACCACATGTGTCTGTGTGTGGTGGTATTGTTGTCCTGGTTGTTTCTAACACTAAGAGAACCCCCAATTCCTAGTAAGGAAGTCCACTTCATAATGGTGTAGGGAATGTCCCTAAAAGATTCATGCCTTGTGGACTCTGACTTTCTGAGATGAAGTGTGGGCATCCTAGGCAAGGCTACTGTAGGGGGAAGTTTCTTGGTCCCGCCTAGCCCCAAGGTCCAGACAAATCTTTCCCACCTGAGTTCTCACGGCTGCTTGTAAAATAATCACTCAGAGGCTTATATTAATTACAAACCATATGGCCTGTGGCTCAGGCTTCTTGCTAGCTAGTTTTTTCATCTTAAATTAACCCATTTTTATTATTCTATGTGTTGCCACATGGCCGTAGTATTACCGGTCTGCTGGCATCTTGTTGCTCCTTGAGGGGTGGGCTCCAGTCTCTTCCCTACTCCACCCTTCTTGCTCTGTGTCTTTGCTTGGATTTCCTACCTGCCTCTAAGCTGCCTTGCCATAGGCCAAATGAGCTTATTTATTAGCCAGTGAGAGCAACATATAGTCACAGCATACAGAAAGACGTGCCACAGCAGGCTACCATACACCAGTGTTCTGGAGTGTGGGCATCCTGGGCAAGGCTACCACACACCAATATTCTATAGTGTGGACATCCTAGGCAGGGCTACCATATACCAGTGTTCTGGAGTGTGAGCATCCCAGGCAAGGCTACCATCCACCAGTGTTCTGGAGTGTGAGCATCCTAGGCAGGGCTACCATATACCAGTGTTCTGGAGTCTGGGAATTCTAGTCAAGGCTAATATACACCAGTGTTCTGGAGTCTGGGCCATCTTAGGCAAGGTTACCCTACACCACTGTATAGAGAAGGAGGAAAGAGTGTTTAAGGGGTGGTGGTATTTTCTGTTTACAGCTCTGTTTGGGGAAGTCCAGGCCATTCCTTCATTTACCAATGGGCTTCAGGTGAGAGTCTTGTAGGTATGCATTCCCCTGTTTTGAGGATCCCTCTGGATTTCCAGTCTTCATGGTGCCTGTAATCTTTGAAGCCCACAATATAACTATATGATACTGATTTAGACTATTAAGAAGCTCTGTTCTATTTTAACCAAATCCAGGAAAGAAGTCTCTTGCCCTGTTATCATTGTAGAACATAGCATGTTTACTAATAGAGGAGAATGGAAATAACAATTTTCAAAATACGTTTCTCAGTATTTTTAAGAACAAACACATTTTGATATCATGAGTTTTGACTAAACACTTGGGTTTAATTTTCTTGGCAAAAGTCTATCATTAATGTTAGCCTGCCTTTTTAATTAATTTGTTAATTAGTTAATTAATTTTGAGGCAGAATCTCATCTCAGATAGCCTAGGCATGCCCAGAGCTCAGGCTGACCTGGAACTCACTGTGTAGCCCAGGCTGGCCAGGGACTCACTTCTTAGCCTGGGCTGGCATCATTCCTGGAATAATCCTGCCAGTTTTGCCTCCAAAGAGCTGGCTTTACAGGCATGTGCCACCATGCCTGGCTTGTTATTGGTAGGCTTTTGGCAAATGCTCTTATTAACTGTTTAATGTATTTTATAAGATGAGAAATTCTATTTATAAAAGGGTAAACTTTACAAAAGTTAGAGGAAGAGAAGAAAGGAACTTGTTTAGATTGAGAACATTTTCTGTATGTATTTTGGTTCAGAATCTATAAGGATCATGCTGCCTGTGCTCCTCTCCAGTGCAAGCTGAAGGGACAGGCATCTCCAAGACTTGGTTTGATATGCAAGCAAGGCAGGTATACTTGTTTTTGCTAGTGAACTTCCTCCTTGTATTTACAGCTTTCCTCTTAGTCTTTATATGTTATGAATGCCTTCTCCTGTGTGTCAATAAATATTTCTTACATTGTGATTTTAAATGGCATAAATAAAATTCTATTGAATGGCTTCAGTTTGCCATAATTTACCCAAGCCCTCAAATGTGGTGTGATGCATGTTGGTTGCCAGCATACTCATGATAAATTACTGTCTGGTGAACATGCTCCTGAGTCACTGAATTTATCCTGATTATTTTCAGAATACCTCTGCAGAATGTAACAGCTGCACTAAAAGTGAAAAACCTTTAAAGGCTTTTATATATCAAGTCAAATTTCCATCTTGTAAGGTGGTACTTGTTTACATGCTGTGGCGGTTTGAAGGAAAATGGCCCCCAAAGGTACTATTAGGAGGTGTGGCCTTGTTGGAGGAAGTGTGGCGGGGTGGGTTTTGAGGTTCTCTTTTGCTCAAGCTTTCCTCAGTATGACACACAGCCCACTTCCTGTTGCCTGCAAGGTGTGGGACCCTCAGCTACTTCTCCAGCCCCACATCTGCCTGCATATCACCGCGTCCTACCATGATGATAATGGACTAAACCTCTGAACTGTAAGCCACCACCCCAGTTAAATGTTTTCCTTTATAAGAGTTGCCATGGTTATGGTGTCTCTTCACAGCAGTAGAAACCCTAACTAAGACACATGATCACTCCCAGCTAGAATACTGAATTTTTAGCATGGTCATCGACATTAGTAAGTATCAATTAAAAATGTTTTAAAGACCAAATATTCTGGCCCAGAATGGAATGCTAAGAACCCAAACACTACAGGACCTAAATGGGATGCAATGGAGAGAGTGTGATAAACCTAAAAACAACAAATTCTTACTGGAATGACAGAAGCATTTAGAGAAAAGGAAACACCTAATATGGATCTTGAGGAATAGGTAGAATTTTAGTGAAGCAGAGGATTCTGGGAATAGGTAATGGAACAAGCAATTACATTGAACATAAAAGTATGCTGATTGCATCCAGGGGGATTGACACAAATTTTCACCAGAGTTCATTCACTAAAATATTTATTATAATAATATTAAACTGTCTTTTGATTTCCAGCTGTGTGCTTGACTCCCCAAAGCCACTGAAATTTAATCCATTTTGAAAATGCTTGTGAATATTAGAGATATTCAAGCATGAATAACATTTCTGAAAAGGAGTTATTAGGTTTTGGGGTGTGTGTGTGTGTGTGTGTGTGTGTGTGTGTGTCTGTCTGTCTGTCTGTCTCTGTGTGTGTATTTGTCTCTCTGTGTGTATTTGTTCATGTGATCTTATATGTTTAGGTGCATGTACATAGGTGTGCTTGTATGTGTGTAGCTAGAGGCTCATAACAGATTTCTTATTTCTTATCATCTTTTTAAAATGACCTTTTTATATGAGGACAATTTGTTCTTTTACAACTTCATGCATTTACACACTGTATTCTGCTCACCTCGCTTTCTTCCCTCTATTCTTTTTTTTTTTTTAAGTAAATTTATTTTACAACATCATTCAGTTCAACATAATAGCCACAGATTCCCCTGTTCTCCCACTCTCGCCCCCCCTTCCCCCTCCCCCCACCCCACGCCCCATTCCCACCTCCTCCAGATCAAGGTCTCCCCGGAGGACCGGGGTCGACCTGGTAGTCTCAGTACAGCCAGGTCCAGTCCCCCCCTCCAGACCGAGCCAAGTGTCCCTGCATAGGTCCCAGGATTCAAACAGCTAACTCATGCAACAAGCCCAGGACCCGGCACCAACACACGGCTGCCTCCCAAACAGATCAAGCCAAATGACTGTCTCACCCGTTCAGGGGGCCTGATCCAGTTGGGGGCCCCTCAACCTTTGGTTCATAGATCCTGTGCTTCCATTCATTTGGTTATTTGTCCCTGTGCTTTATCCAACCCTGGCTTCAACAATTCTCGCTCATATAAACCCTCTTCTTTCTCACTAATTAGACTCCCAGTGCTCCACCAGGGGCCCAGCTGTGGATGTCTGCATCCAGATTCCTCAGACCTTCCTTGGATGGGGTTTATGGCACAACTATCAGGGTGTCTGGTCATCCCATCACCGGAGTAGGTCAGTTCCTGCCATCTCTCGACCATTGCCAGCAGTCTTTTGTGGGGGTATCTTTGTGGATCTCCGTGGGCCTCCCTAGCTCTCTGCTTCCTCCCCTTCTCATGTGGTCTTCATTTACCATGGTCTCTTATTCATTGTTCTCCCTCTCTTTTCTTGATCCAGCTAGGATCTCCCACTCTCTTTCCCTCGACCGTCGCTCTTCATTGTTCCCACTCATGACCAGGCTGTTCATGTAGATCTCATCCATTTCTCCGTGCCTTTTTTGGGGTCCCGTTTTCCAGGTAGCCTCACTGGTGATGTGAGTAGCAGTCCAGTCATCCTTGTTCCACATCTAGCATCTTCCTATGAGTGAGTACATACCATATTTGTCTTTCTGAGTCTGGGTCACCTCACTCAGGATGATTTTTTCTAGATCGATCCATTTGTCTGCAAACCGTATGGTATCATTGTTTTTCTCTGCTGAGTAGTATTCCATTGTGTGTATGTGCCACAATTTATTTATCCATTCTTCAGTTGAAGGGCATCTAGGTTGTTTCCAGGATTTGGCTATTACAAACAATGCTGATATGAACATAGCTGAGCAAGTGCTCTTGTGGTATGATTGAGCATTTCTTGGGTATATGCCCAAAAGTGGTATAGCTGGATCTTGGGGGAGATTGATTCCCAATTTTCTAAGAAAGCGCCATATTGATTTCCAAAGTGGTTGTACAAGCTTGCATTCCCACCAGCAGTGGAGGAGAGTTCCTCTAGTTCCACAACCTCTCCAGCATAAAGTGTCTTCAGTGTTTTTGATCTTAGCCATTCTGACAGGCGTAAGGTGGTATCTCAGAGTTGTTTTGATTTGCATTTCCCTGATGATTAGGGATGTTGAGCAATTCCTTAAATGTCTTTCAGCCATTTGGGTTTCCTCTGTTGAGAATTCTCTGTTTAATTCTAAAGCCCATTTCTCAATTGGACTGTTGGTCGTTTTGATGTCTAATTTCTTGAGTTCCTTATATATTCTGGATATCAGTCCTCTGTCACCTGTGGGGTTGGTGAAGATCTTTTCCCATTCTGTAGGCTGTCGCTTTGCCTTGTTGACTGTATCCTTTGCTCTACAAAAGCTTCTCAGTTTCAGGAGGTCCCATTGATTGATTGATTGTCTCAGTGTCTGCGCTACTGGTGTTATATTTAGGAAGTGATCTCCTATGCCAATGCGTTCAAGATTACTTCCTACTTTCTCTTCTAGCAGGTTTAGAGTAGCTGGATTTATGTTGAGGTCTTTGATCCACTTGGACTTAAGTTTTGTGCACGGTGACAGATATGGATCTATTTGCAGCCTTCTACACGTTGATATCCAGTTATGCCAGCACCATTTGTTGAAGATGCTTTCTTTTTTCCATTGTACACTTTTGGCTTCTTTGTCAAAAATTATATGTCCATAGGTGTGTGGGTTAATGTCAGGGTCTTCAATTCGATTCCATTGGTCCACATGTCGGTTTTTATGCCAATACCAAGCTGTTTTTATTACTGTAGCTCTATAGTAGAGCTTGAAGTTAGGGATTGTGATGCCTCCAGAAGTTGTTTTATTGTACAGGTTTCTTTTAGCTATTCTGGGTTTTTTGTTTTTCCATATGAAGTTGAGTATTATTCTTTCCAGGTCTGTGAAGAATTGTGTTGGTATTTTGATGGGGATTGCATTGAATCTGTAGATTGCTTTTGGTAAGATTGCCATTTTTACTATGTTGGTCCTGCCTATCCACGAGCATGGGAGATCTTTCCATTTTCTGACATCTTCTTCAATTTCTTTTTTCAGGGACTTAAAGTTCTTGTCATATAGGTCCTTCACTTGCTTGGTTAGTGTTACCCCAAGGTATTTTATGTCATTTTTGGCTATTGTAAAGGGTGATGTATCTCTAATTGTCTTCTCATCTTCTTTGTCCATTGTATATAGGAAGGCTACTGATTTTTTTGAGTTGATCTTGTATCCTGCTATGTTGCTGAAGGTGTTTATAAGCTTTATCAATTCCTGGGTGGAATCTTTGGGGTCACTCAAGTATACTATCATGTCATCTGCAAATAGGGAAAGCTTGACTTCTTCCTTTCCAATTTGTATCCCCTTAATCTCCTTATGTTGTCTTATTGCTCTGGCTAGAACTTCAAGTACTATATTGAATAAGTATGGGGAGAGTGGACAGCCTTGCCTCGTTCCTGACTTTAGTGGAATTGCTTTGAGTTTCTCTCCATTTAATTTGATGTTGGCTGTTGGTTTGCTATATATTGCCTTTATTATGTTTAGGTATGTTCCCCGTATTCCTGATCGCTCCAAGACTTTTATCATGAAGGGGTGCTGGATTTTGTCAAATGCCTTTTCTGCATCTAGTGAGATGATCATGTGGTTTTTTTCTTTGAGTTTGTTTATATGGTGTATTACGTTGATGGACTTTCGTATGTTGAACCACCCTTGCATCCCTGGGATGAAGCCTACTTGATCATGGTGGATAATTGTTCTGATGTGTTCTTGGAGTCTGTTTGCCAATATTTTATTGAGTATTTTTGCATCAATGTTCATGAGGGAGATCGGTCTGTAGTTCTCTTTCTTTGTTGTATCCTTGTTTGGTTTAGGAATCAGGGTAATTGTAGCCTCATAAAAGGAGTTTGGTAATGTTCCTTCTGTTTCTATTATGTGGAACAATTTAGAGAGTATTGGTATTAACTCTTCTTTGAAGATCTGATAGAATTCTGCGCTGAAACCATCTGGTCCTGGGCTTTTTTTGGTTGGGAGACTTTTAATGACTGTTTCTATTTCCTTAGGGGTTATTGGGCTATTTAAATAGTTTATCTGGTCTTGATTTAGCTTAGGTATGTGGTACTTATCCAGAAAAATGTCCATTTCTTTTAGGTTTTCCAGTTTTGTGGAGTAGAGGTTTTTGAAATATGACCTTATAATTCTCTGGATTTCCTCAATGTCTGTTGTTATGTCCCCCTTTTCATTTCTGATTTTGTTGATTTGGATACTCTCTCTCTGTCTTTTGGTTAGTTTGGATAAGGGCTTGTCTATCTTGTTGATTTTCGCAAAGAACCAACTCTTTGTTTCATTAATTTTTTTGTATTATTCTCTTAGTTTCTAATTTATTAATTTCACCTCTCACTTTGATAATTTCCTGGCGTCTATTCTTCCTGGGAGACTTTGCTTCTTCTTGTTCTAGAGCTTTCAGGTGTGCTGTTAAGTCACTAGTGTGAGATTTCTCCAACTTCTTTATGTGGGCATTTAGTGCTATGAATTTCCCTCTTAACACTGCTTTCATAGTGTCCCATAAGTTTGGGTATGTGGTCTCTTCATTTTCGTTGATCTCTAGGAAGTCTTTAATTTCTTTCTTTATTTCTTCCTTAACCCATTGGTGATTCAGTTGAGCATTATTCAGTTTCCATGAGATTGTAGGTTTTCTGTAGTTTTTGTTGTTGTTGAGATCTTACTTTAGTCCATGGTGGTCTGATGGAACACAGGAGGTTATTCTAATTGTTTTGTATCTGTTGAGATTTGCTTTGTGGCCAAGTATGTGGTCGATTTTAGAGAAAGTTCCATGGGGTGCTGAGAAGAAAGTATATTCTTTCTTGTTAGGATGGAATGTTCTGTAGATATCTATTAGGTCCAATTGGGTCATGACATCAGTTAAGTCCTTTATTTCTCTGTTAAGTTTCGATTTGGGAGATCTGTCCAGTGGTGAAAGTGGGGTGTTGAGATCTCCCACTATTAATGTGTGGGGTTTTATATGTGGTTTAAGCTTTAGTAATGTTTCTTTTACATATGTGGGTGCCCTTGTGTTTGGGGCATAAATGTTCAGAATTGAAACTTCATCTTGGTGGATCTTTCCTGTGATGAATATGTAATGTCCTTCTTTATCTCTTTTGATTGATTTTAGTTTGAAGTCTATTTTGTTGGATATCAGGATGGTTACCCCTGCTTGTTTCTTAAGACCATTTGACTGGAAAGTCTTTTCCCAGCCTTTTATTCTTAGGTAGTGTCTGTCTTTGAATTTGAGATGTGTTTCTTGTATGCAGCAGAAAGTTGGGTTCTGCTTTCGTATCCATTCTGTAAGTCTATGTCTTTTTATAGGTGAATTAAGTCCGTTGATATTAAGGGATATTAACGACCAGTGATTGTTCATCCCTGTTATTTTTGGTGGTAGTGTGTGTGTACTTCCCTTCTTTGGGGTTTACTGTTGTGGCTTTATCTATTGCCTGTGTTTTCGAGTGTGTATCTGACTTCTTTCGGTTGGAATTTTCCTTCTAGTGCTTTCTGTAGGGCTGGGTTTGTGGATAGGTATTGTTTAAATCTGGCTTTGTCTTCGAATGTCTTGTTCCTTCCGTCTATGATGATTGAAAGTTTTGCTGGGTATATTAGTCTGGGCTGACATCCATGGTTTCTTAGTGTCTGCATTACATCTGTCCAGGTCCTTCTGGCTTTCAAAGTCTCCATTGAGAAATCGGGTGTTATTCTGATGGGTTTACCTTTATAGGTCACTTGGCCTTTTTCCTTGGCTGCTCTTAATATTCTTTCTTTATTCTGTACATTTAGTTGTTTAATTATTATGTGTCGAGGGGACTTTTTTTGGGGGTCTAGTCTGTTTGGTGTTCTATAGGCTTCTTGTATCTTCATAGGCATTTCCTTCTTTAAGTTGGGAAAGTTTTCTTCTATAATTTTGTTGAATATATTTTCTGTGCCTTTGAGTTGGTATTCTTCACCTTCTTCTATCCCTATAATTCGTAGGTTTGGTCTTTTCATGGTGTCCCAGATTTCTTGGACATTTTGGTTCATGACTTTGTTGGCTTTAGTGTTTCCTTCGACTGATGAAACTATTTCTTCTACTGTATCTTCAATGCCAGAAATCCTCTCTTCCACCTCTTGCATTCTGTTGGTTATACTTGCATCCGAAGTTCCTGATCTTTTACTCAGGTTTTCTATTTCCAGCATTCCCTCTGTTTGTGTCTTCTTTATTTTTTCAATTTCCCTTTTCAGTTCTTGGACTGTTTCCTTTGTTTGTTTCATTGCTTTTTCATGATTTTCTTTCAGTGCTTTATTGTTTTCTTCCAGGACTTTAATGTTTTCTTCCAGGACTTTATTGTTTTCTTGGAGGGCTTTATTGTTTTCTTCTAATTTGTTTGCCCTTTCCTCTAGTTGTTTACAGCGTTCTTCCAATTTTCTTGTCTTTTCCTCTACACAAGCCTCTACCTTCTTCATGAAGTTACTCATAAGGCTACTTTCTTCTGCTTCTTCCAATTTTTGGTGTTCAGGTCTAGATGTTGGAGGCGGGCTAGGTTCTGGTGATGCTGTATTGCTCTTCATTTTGCTGTATGTACTTCTGCCTTGGCGTCTGCCCATCTCCTTGTGGTTCCTTCTTCGTCTTATCAGTGTACTTGTTTCAGAAAGAGCTGACAGATTCAGGAAGACTCTCTCTCTTGTCCAAAAGGGAGTTCTCTTGTCCAACTCTCTGGTCCAGAAGGGAAGTCGGGGGCAGGCTGGGAGCTAGGGGCCGGTCTCTAAGTCTCAGGAAGTGGCTGGAGTCTCGGGCAGATGGGCGTGGGGGCAGGGCGCGGAGATTGCAGGGGCTGCCGGGGGGCTTGGAAAAGGGGATCCCTCCCGGTGGGGCTAGAAGGGGAGCTGCCCGGTGGTCAGAACCTGGTGCCAAGTTGGGCAGGTCTTCCCGGAGTGGCTGGTGCCCAGGGATGGGGTCCGGGTTGGACCCGGGTACTCACCTCTGGACCAGAAGGGAAGTCGGGGGCAGCTCTTCCCTCTATTCTTACAAACCCAGCCCCTACCTTACCTACAAATATTTCCCCCTATGGACTAGTTTGGTTTTTGTTTAATATCCATAGAGTTTAACCAAGGTCATCAGTGTGACTCTGAGCATGGGATTAACTATGCGAGCCTATTGGGCTCACCAGTGAGTATAGCACTGGATAGTCTGTTTGTCCCTCTCAAAGACACTCTTGGTTGCTAATAGATCAGTGGTAAGTGACGGGGCTCCATCAGTCCCTTCTCCCTCCAGAGCTGACTGTGAGGAGGACCTGACTTCTGTGCACAGTCAACCTTATTTTTTGAGACAAGATCTCACTGAACCTAGAGCTCACCCATTTGGCAATATTTGCTGCCAGAGAGCCTCAGGGATCCCCCTCTCTCTGCTTCCCTACCGCTAGGGTTATAGGCACGTGCCACCATGCCTGGCTTTTTGCATGAGTGTTGGGGAGCCCCATCAAATGCTCAGACTTGCACACTGAAAAGTTTATCCATCTCTCCAGCCAGAAAAAAGAATTCTGAAAATAAAATTGCTGCATATTTAAAACAAGGACATAGTTCTTTACAATGTCTTCTTTCCAGCAAACAGCCTTCCTCTGGATGTAAGCCACTCTGGTATAGGAGTGACAAAATGCTGTAAGGCAATTGATGAGGAAATGTCACGGTATTTCAAGCAAATTTTGTTTTTTAAAGGATTCACAGTGGATGTGTCTATTATTAACTTAACTTCTAGGCTTATAGAACTTTAGGATTTACAGAATGGTTGAAGTTATTTAAAGTTGTGTATCTGAAGAAGCAATGTTTTAGTATGCACATAGAACTTCTCCAACTACTGTGAATATGGGGTCTAAAGGTTTCCAAGGTTGAACAGCCAATGATCCTTTGCAGTCAGCTTGCCGGGATTTTTCTGAAAAAAAAAAAATATATATATATATATATATATGATTACATAATACATTTATTTATAATACATCCACATAATTATAAAATGCATAGATTATATAATATAAAATCACATTCTGTTGTGTGGTTTTATAATTATATAATTCATATATTATAAAACTGTATGTATATAATTATACACACACCCATATATATATAATGTGTGTGTATACACATATACATTTGTATGGTGATCTATCTATCTATCTCACTTTTCCTAACACTACATTTATCTGTCTGTCTGTTTCACTTTTTCTGTTATAAGCTTCTTAACATAGGGGCCATATCTTATTGCAAGTGTCTTTTACACGGAGGAAGAATATATAAATATTGAATAACTAACCCAATATTCAGAATGTTAATGTAATAAAGCAGAAATGCAATGTGTATTGACTCCAGTTTTGTTTTTAAAAATACTTTTTTATGGACGTGCTGGAGAAATGGCTTAGTCGTTAATCATACTTTCTACTCCTGCAGTGAACCAGGGTTCAGTTCCAAGCTCACAAACTGTCTGTAACTCCAGTTCCAGGGAGTTTGACATCCTTTTCTGGACTCGCCCAGCACAAGGCATGCATGTGGTACATACATGCAGTCAAACATTCTTATACATAAAATTAAAAAAAAAATAGGTCTTAGGGAAAAATACCTTTATTGAAATAATGTTGACATTCAATACAATTTACTCTATTCAGTTAAAAAGTAATGCTTATTTTCATGGTTCTGCAATCATTACCATGATCTTGTTTCTGAACATTTTTATCACCTTCTAAAAAGATGCCCCCCTTCCATGTCCTGTGTCCTGTCAGCTTGAGGCAGCCACTAGCTTTCTTAGCCTGTCTCTCATTAATATTATTTTTTAAATGTCTGTGTCTGTGTGTGTGTGTGTGTGTGTGTGTGTGTGTGTGTGTGTGTGTGTCTGTGAGACTATGCACACAGAGGCCAAAAAATGGCGCAGGTCCGCCTTAGGGTTATAGGTGGTTGTAAACCAGTGGATTTGGGTGCTGAGAACCAAACTCCTGTCCTCTGAAAGAGCAGCACATACTCTTAACCACTGAATCATTTCTCCAGCCCAGCATCCCCACCCCCACCTTTCTTTTAGTATCTGGTCAGGGTTCAGAGTTTGTTACCAGTGTGTCCAGTCAAAGTCATGAAAAAACTCTCCTAATTTTCTTGCTACCTTAGCTTAAAGAATTCAATACTTTCCTTTTTGTTTCTGAGACAGGGTCTCACTATTTAGTACCAACTGGCCTGTAACTCACTATGTAGACCAGACAGGCCTCGAACTCACAGAAATCTGCCTGCCTCTGCTTCCCAATAATAATTCAGCTCTTTGGAGTATAATTATTAATAAGAAATAAAATAGCTAAAGTTCAATCTTTATACACTTTATAGAGCTATATATATAAAATTCACTTTTCATATTAATTATGTGAAGTTTGGTAAAAGTAAGTATAATGGGGAAAGTGAAATTATAATCAGAAGGCCTAAGTTATACAACCCCATTTGCTGCTTGAACTTATGCAAGGCAGACATGACCTATGAACCCTCAGTTTCCTCATTGAAACATCCCATAACTTCAGGAAGATCTCACTGGGCCGGTCTTTATGAATTTGCCCTGAAGAGATGAAGTATGATTGGACTATTACATTTTCTGTGATTTTTTTTCCCTGCAGACAGTAACACTGATAATGTTTATCTGCGTGTGGTTTTACCACATTTCACTGCTGGGATATGTAGGGAAATAGTGAAAGGACACAGAATGCAAAGCATCTGTGTCCGTCATAGCTCACTCAGTTTACTAAGCACTCCAGGTCTTTGTGTAGTGCATGGCCAGTTAGTTTTGTTCTTTCTCGAGGCTACCTCCAGTTTACACATTAAGATACATTTTCTGCCAGTAAAACCATACTGGTATTTCCAAGCACCTCAGTCACCAACTATGACTTCCCGTGTAGGAACATGTCTTCAGAGCAGTGGCTAATGGCCTCTGAGGTGACATGCTTTGAAATCTTCATTCAACAGAAAATGAATTGTGATTTCTTTTTTCTCTTCCTCCTCCTCTTTTCCATTTCTTTTTTCTTTGAGACAAGGTCACACTGTATCATTCTGGCTGGCCAGGAACTACTATGTGGATCAGGCTGGCCTTGAACTCACAGGGATCTGAGTATTGGGATTGAAGGCAAGTGTGACCAAGCCTGGCCAGTTGTGGTTTCTTATATCTATGCATCAGTTACCTCAAATGCTCATGAGCACTACAGAAGGCTTGAAGAAGACTTTCTGTGAGTTTTAATAATAACGAAGCATTCTGGTCCTTCGGATTTTTTTCTGTAACTTCTGTGTTGAGAGCGAGGTTTTGATACATGATGAATAAATTGAATGAATGGCCATGGAAACAGAGTCTTGTTTTGCATTATTCTTGAAGCCAAGCCCTTGTTACTTCCTTGTGTGTAGTGTCATTGTAGAAAATCCTGATGTGGCGTGGAGTGGAGGTAAAGTAAGGGAAATGTGGCCTCGTTTTCCAAGTAATTGCTTCTAATGGAAGCTCAATGACCTATTATGCTTGTCCCAAAGGGTTCAGAGCTTAATAGGAAGCTGGTGAAGGGTTTGAGAAATTACATAATAGGAACCAAAATTTCAGGAAATCGCACGTGTGGTTGAGAATCAATACTTCATTAGGCAATTTAATGATTCAGTGGTTTACTGGTGCCAAATGTCATCCTTACTTTAAGAGCTGTAGGAACTTGTAGATGAATGTTCTCAGGAGTGTGGGCTAACTAAAGGAGAAGGCTGTGCTCTTGGCTTATGTCTTGTATGTAGGTATTTATCTATTTAAATTCTACATGTGTATTATAAAGAGTGAGAAGAGTAGAATTTTCTTACAGCATTGAAATGATTAAAATTTCATGGCTAGAGGTGACTTTGATATTCTCAAGTTTATCTTCCACTTTGTTGTGTCTGCTTTGTTTTTACTTTTGAGATAGTTGCCTTCAAATCTTCCTGGTTCAACATCCCTAGTGCTTAGATTAGAGATGTATGCCACCACACTTGGCTTTCGCTTCCTCATTTCTTTGAAAGACCAGGAGCCAGGAGCATCAAAAGATTAAGTGATCTGTCTTAACTTGCATTAATACTGTCAGTGGCCATCTGCTCTGATGAGGATATAGTCTGGTTTGGGGTTTTATTATATATTATATTACATCAGAAGGAGATTTTTATAGGTCTCTGAGATGAACTGTTGACATCAAATGAAAGCTGACCAAGAAGCTGACTGAAATGATTTGCTAGATGGTTCTTAACATAGCTTTTAGATAAAACACAGGTGATAACAATTTAACTGTTACCAAATCAAGATGCTATTTGATGAGTGTTTATTTTACTAAGCTTTCAACTACTTTGTATGCTTGAATGTTTTTATAATAAGATGTTGGAAAAGTAACAGAAACCCAACTATAAGTGAAGATGATCAGTTTACATATAAGGTACAGTTTTTACTGTTGAGTGGCACACAGGGACCTCAGTGGACCTCTGTAATACATTTCAAATTAAGATAGTGATACATGATGAATGCTTGAAAATTTTTCCATTTACCTGGTGATAAACATTTACAGAACAGATCCGTAACTTTCATTCTTTGAACTCAAATTCAAACTATAAAACTTTAAATAGTAAGTGTCCAGAGCATGAGATGTGATTTACCATGGGTTACAAATTCTTGTAGAGATTGTAAAGAAAATAATCTTATTTCTTTAGCATTCAGTCTTTAGAACTCAATATTGTGGAAAAGTTTGGTTTGATTCCTATTTAACATGGTTTCCTAGTCCTTTTTGGAACTGATGATGTTTGTTTGAGGCTGACATAATCCTTGCACATATTGGCCCATTGATTTTAGGGTTTTTCATATATGAAGATTCAAATCTCAAACTATGGGGCAATCCTCATCTTTATGAAAGATACATCAGCTTTGTCAAAGAATAACATATTCAGGTTAAATGACTGTAAAGGTCATTTATATTTGCATTGTTTAATTTTGCTTTTATTATTAATCTGACATTATTTAAGCCAGCTATTTTATAATTTGACTTAATTGTATCTCCAGTGGTTCTTTCAGAACATAGACTGGTTTGTTTTGGGGAGTATGTGTGTATATGTGTGCTGTATGTATTTGGGTGTGCTTGCCTTTGCATGTAGAGTTCAGTATTTCACTCTGGGCTATCTTTCTCAATCAAGTAAAAGTTTATTATATCATTACTATTATTATTAATTGGTTTTTAGACATACAATGCTGCTGGACCAGGAGCTCACTGATTCAGCTAAATTGACTGGTTAGCAAGCCCTTGGGATAGTCTTTCCCCTACAAGCTAGCTCTGGAGTTATAAACACGTGGCACTGAACACAGCTTTTAGAAGGGAGTTGGGATCTGAACTCATGTCTTCATGTCTTTGCAGTAAGAATTTACCCACTGCATCATCTCCCAAACCTCATCTTCCTTCATCTTTGAGTTAGGCCCTTAGCTCTGTGGCCCAGGCTGGTCTGGAACGCAGGTTAGTTTTGGTCTCCAAGCAATCTTTCTGCCTCAGTCTCCAGAGTTGTGGCTCTTATGACTTTCAAATCATTTTAATTTATGTCTTATTATTTCTAGCACTTTCCACTTAGCTGTATAAAATGGCATTATTATATAATACTTCAAACATTAAGTTCTTCCTTTGTTACTTACTAGAAATGGTATGGAATTTTCACTGATTTCCAAAACTGAATTGGGATGTCATAATGCAGCCTAGAAATAACTGAGACGTTGGAGGATTTTAAAATGTATTTATTTGTTTCTAACATCTAGTTTGCGTCTTGATTAATTGCTCTTGATTAACCTCCCTGCTCCTTAAATTAAATCAAAATTAGCAAATATTTATTGCAGCCTACTGAAAATCTTTTTTTACACTGTGCAGTGAAGCTGAAAGCTTTTGCTTTTAATAAAGGTCAGAAATCAAATACTAGCATTCACCCACCCCTTGTATTTCCTGTTAGAGCGGTTACATGGGGAATTGAGTGGATGATTGAGTCTGGAAGGAGAAAAAGGGAGCCGGATACTCATTTAAATAATTTATATGGTTTTATTTAGTTATTTTATGTTATTATTTTTATTGTGCTGGAAATTGAATCCAGGGTGTTGTATATACTTGGCAAGTCTGTGCCACTGGGCTATCCTAGGTTCATTGTACTGTTTTTTGTAATGTCAGATTTTTTGAGAGTTAATTAACGATTTGGGGTACTTGTAAAGCAGTTAAAGGAGTGAATAGGACCCTGGGCAGGGAGTGGTAAATGAGATTTCTGGACATACCTTGACCAGAAGAGTGAAACAGGCAAGGCACTTCCTTAACTGTTATAAGGAAGGATATTGGTTTGTTCTTTTAAACATAAGCCGGTTTCTGTAAGATATAAAGCATTGTTTTTTATGGTTGGGTGGGCGTGGGGGTTGATGGTTCTCTCAGCTAGGTGCTTGCCTTGTACGGACGGGGACTTCACTTCCATCTCCTGGACCCACGAGAAAGTACTGTGCTGGCTGGTATGTATTTGTGATCCCACTGGTGGGGAGGCAGAGACTGTGGGGTTATGGGAGCCACTGCTCAGCTTCACTGGTGAGCTACAGACCACCAGTGAGCACACCGTCTCAAAGAAGGAGGTGAGCGTTCCTGAGGGCTGCTTCTGCCTCCTTACACAGGCCCACACCAACATGCACTTCCATATACATGACACACACACACACACACACACACGCACGCACGCACGCACGCACGCACGCACGCACGCACATGTGCACACTCACACACACCACATTAAAATATGCTTTTTATGAAACATCTCTGAATTTTAGTAGCAAAGAAGTAGAATGACAGTTTTTGAATATGTATATACGTCAAAAAATCACTCATTTTGTTTGAAAAATTGACATAGACTTCATTAGTTCTAAAAGTGACATTTATAATTTTACTCCTGGATATATTAGAAAGGAAGTACCTGTTTTATAAAAAATCCAGGAGGGAAGAAGAAATAAAGCTGACCAGTTAATTTTGCTAACCAGAAAGCGACATTATCAACATCTTGTCTTGTTTCTTTTCTTTTTTTTATGTGCATATAAAGCTTATTTAACACATTGAAATGATAGTTTGTATAATGCATTCTGCTTTTTTGAATTTTGGGGTTTTTTTTGTTGGTTTATTTCTAAATTATTTTTATAAGCATTTTAATGTTTCTTTATTTGAAAGTCATAATTGTCGCTATGGTTAGCATTCCACTGTACTCTGTATATTAAAAATGCTTTCTCAGCCCGAGTTTGATCTTCCAGTGTGGAAATGACTCCCACACGTTGTCCTCAGACCTCCACATGTGTTCATCCCTCCCACATAAAACAAATACATGTTAAAAAATTCAACGAAAGAATATACGAGATCTCTAGAAAAATCCAATGATTGGTTTTTAATGTGCTATCTTTCTTTTTTTAATTTATTTATTTTTATTTTATGTACATTGGTGTTTTGCCATGGATATTGGGTCCTCTGGAACTGGAATTACAGACAGTTGTGAGCTGCCATGTGGGTGTTGGGAATTGAACTCAGGTCCTCTGGAAGAGCAGTCAGTGCTCTAACCACCGAGACATCTCTTCAGCCCCAATGTACTATCTTTCTGTGAGTGACTCGTTATTCTAAAGTACATTCTTTATGCCTTGGAAACTTTTTTTTTTCCTGTTAGAATTGCTCCTACGAGTACAGCATATGGGATATTTTGTGATTGTTACTCAGCTTTGAATATTAGAGTTCGTGGCATGTTTGATGGCGTTTAAAAGACAAAGTGAAGTCGTTAATGTCTACAGATATTTTATCTGAGTGCACACTCCTGTAATGCTTCCAGAAGAGTGCAGTCATTACAGCCCGCCTTTGGCTCCCCTGTGGCGCTCTATTGTTACTGTGCAAAGCTCTGCTGCTCTGAAGAATCCTTCTGGTTCTCTGAACAAAGCACTCTCTTTGGCCCTGGCTTGATAGATAGAGCCTCTTGGTTTGGGAGCCTGGTTGTTCGTTCCAGCTCACAGCCCCCTCCAGCATCATCATTGTTTTCTGATAGTTTTATTCCCATCGGCATGGTACACCATTTGGTGACAAAAATTAATTTTACATGTAGTGAAATCTTAGAGTGCATCTGCTAAGGTTTGCTGTACCGTGACCGTGGCTGCCCGGAAGTCCAGCGTTGGCACATGATAATGAGTGAGGAGTGTGTGATGAACTGATTCAGGATGGAATACGGGCTATCAGTTTGCCAGTCAGGTCACGGTAGTCAATAGACCACCTTTCCAGTTTGACCATAAAACCCCGATTCCAAGTCTATTTCTATTCTTCTTTCATTATGACTCTAACTTTTGCCTTATCAGCTTCGGCAAGAGAGAAGCTGTCAATTACTTGTAGAAGATGGCGGAGAGATGAATCAGTATTCTATCTGTGTGTCACGTCTGCTTTGAAAGGCTGCATACAATCTTGCCTTCTTGCAACTCATCTTAGAGTACCTTAACTTCAGTGTGTGTACCCACTTTTGGCCATGTAGCTTTTTGTTTAGCAGCCGAACTCACTACTAAGTAAGAAGTCTTTTCTTAGATTGAGCTAGTATAAATGCAGACTAAGTTTCCTCATATCTAGGATATTTAGGAGTTGAGAAGAAATCATCTTGAGGTTTTCAGACAGCATTTGAATCTCATTTTGAATCATTCCCGTCCTCTTTCTAAATGCTTTTCCTTTTGAGTTAAGAAGAATAATTTTTGAGTTGTGCATGTGGTTAGTAGTGATGAATTTTCATGCTGTGATTCTCTCTTAGGGAATTCTCATGGGATATATTTTGTGTTTTTTATTTTTCATATTTTACTATTTTAATTTTAGGGCATTTTCTTATTAGACTCTTTATGGCAATACATTCTTATGCCATTTACTTAAAATGTAATGATCACTCATCTTAGATGAACTCAAATCTTTATTCAAGGATAGCTCTAAAGCACCATTTAACACTGGAAAATAAGAAAACTTCTCTTGGTTATTTTTGTGTGGTGAGAGCATCCTACATAAAACAAAACTTCAGATTGTGGCATATACATGCACAGATGTAGTTGTTAATACAAACCAATGGGAGGGGGGGGATGTCGGGGGGAGCAGGCCTAATGGTGTCTAGGATCTATAGTAATCACCATTTTCAGTAACAACGTCTGTTGCCGGCGATATTGGCAGGATCATAGGAGAAAATAATCATTAAAATTAGCTAGTGCTCTCTTTAAGTGCCACAAAGTGTACTGACATTTTCAATATTTCTCTACTTTTACATTTTCTCATTATACTAAGTATCCACTTGGTGTTTGCGTGAACAGATTCTATTATATTTAAAAAAAAAAAGTCCTCTACACTTTCTTTCCAAACTGATCTAATACTTGTCTTTCCAATGGACCAGAGTGGCCTTTGTCTGCATATTGCAACCAGGTCCCATCAGACACTTTTGAATCAGATCATGGTGAGTTTGCACTACCTCTTATAGGTGCTTTTTGAATTCAAATTTATTCCAGCCTGCAATACCCATTTTCTTCAAATCCTGTTGCCACAATTTTCCTTGATTTCCTGTCCTGCAATTCTTTGAGGCCAGTATGTCAGTAGGAGTGTTGAGATTTTGGTTGAGCTTAATGTAGTTGGAGTAATTTGACTGGTCGTGACGACTCCTGATCCAGGATTCCTCACTTGTCTTGAGCACATTGCCTACTGAACCTCGGGGTCCCCTTCTGTGGAAGAGGGAGGTGCCACACACTGTTCTTGGCCTCATCCTCTAGTGTTTAACCATGTTTGCCAAGATAAAGTCTGCTGAATTGAATGGGGGAAGAAGATCCATTTCCTCTTTAAAGGTGAAGCTCATTTGTAGAATACTTACATGTGGTCAGCATTTGACTGTCTGATAGGACATGTAAACAAATTTGGAGTCTTAATAATTGCTCATCCAAGTAAATGTTGTGCTCAAAAGTCATGCTTCTGAAAACACTGATGAGCTGAACTACTTTCCATATTGTCTTTTTGGTCCCATGTTTAACAAAACAAATCCTTACCGAACTGTGCTCTAGGAGAGAGCATGTAGTGGGAGGTGACTTCTACAGCACCAGGGCTTTGGAAAATGTGCACATTATTCTTTCCTTTGTGGGCATGTGATATATATTATATGTTCGAAGTTATGAAAGGTTTGCAATAACAACATGTGTGTAACTTTGTCTCAGTCTTTCAGAGCATGTTTTCCTTCTGGAGCCAAGTTTTTTTTTTGTTTTGTTTTGTTTTTTTGTTTTGTTATTGTTGTTGTTGCCTTTGGAGCAGCAGGGGGTCAGATGGAGGGAAACAATGTTAGGGATGAAACCCAGGATGCTGAGAGTGTTAGGCAAGGGCACCCACTGCCAACCTGTGTCCCTAACTCTTCATGAGGCAGTTTTTAAATAATGGAAGTGAAGTTGGAAAATACTCTTCCTATCCAGCCAGCTTTGACCTTGTAATTGTCATCCTGTTTATTAAAATTTGCAAAAATCTTTCATTAGTGGAAACCTGTTGTCTGACTATGGATGCCTTCTTTGGCTCTTTTTTTTTTTTTTTTTACTTTGATGACATTGTCATGGCGGGTCTAGATCCTAGACTTGATTGCCACACTAGAGGTGGACACTGTTAACAAAACTTCATCCTAAAACGATGTAAATGTAAATCACACTTGTTAATTTATCTTTGATAGGGACCTGGCTAAGGATTAATATGCCTTTAGTCTGTATAAGTCTAAAGGGAAAGGTCAGAGGTCAACTGAGAGAGACTGGGATCAACAACAAGGCCTGACAAAGTAGCCTCTTTGGGGTGACCTTTGCTATTACTTTTGAGTTTCCAAGTGAAAGCGCTTGCCTCTAGAAACTGTTCAGTTCCCTAGACTAGGATGGCCATGAACTCTGCTGCCTTGTAACACAAGGTTTAGCTGAAGTGATATCCCCCGTACCCTCATTGCATTTTTCTCTCTCCTCACAGGTATTGCCATGGTTTACCCTTACATGCCAGTTTGACTGTAGCATGATTCCCAGATCTTGGATTCTAAGTACATATTTGTGTGGAAATACCTTTTGAAGATGAGAGTAATATTTCATAGATTATCCTTTATATCGTGGAGTGGGCATCTTGGAGGTCTTAATAGAATATATCTGACTGTCCCAGGATTCCTGCAGTAGATCGGCTTGACCTGGAGCTACCACTCTTTGCTAGGCCCTCCTCTACTGACTCACCTGCAGTTTAGACGTAGCGAGCTTTCATGATTGTGAGGCAGTTTCTTAAAATACCTTTGTATATTTGTGACTATCTTGTTGATTCCCTTTTCTCTGGAGAACTCCGATGAATGCAAACCTGTGACCAGATTTTGCTTTCTGCTTCCTGTTTCCCTGTGGTCACCACCATGTTGTTCTTCCTCTGAGACACTTGTTTATTGTTTTTGTTTGTTTTTAGATATCTTCATGATTTTATTAAACAAGTCACTTTCATCAGACCCAAGGTCCAGGAATTCTCTTCTTAAGGTAGATTTAATAAATGACTTTTGAGGGAACATTTCCTGGGAGGATCTTTTTTTTTTTTTTTTTTTTTTTTGGTCACAACTATGTACTAACTTTTTGGTACTGAAAGAGAAAGCAGCCACATTTTGTGAAGGAGCATCTGAGGTGAGGAAGTGTTACAAATCACAACGCTACAGAACCTTCTAGACTCTAGCTACGGGAGCTTGCACAGGGGGTAGTGTTACGCAGAGAGAGCAGTGGGCATCTTGTCTACACTAAGCAGTGTTGTTGGGGGTGGGGAGCTTGAGCAGCCCTGTTTCATAGCCTGCTCTGGTATTTAGTCATGTCTACTCTTACCCCACCCCTACCCTTGGTCACACGCAAAGCTGTCTTGTTATTTTACTTTAGATTTCAACTTTTTTATTTTGATATGATAAGTAATAAGTCCAAATATCCAGGAATATTAGATTTCTCAAGGAGGTAGGGCTTGCTAAAACCAGCATTGAGAGAGGGGAAGATTTTCGGAGAATTTCAGACTTCATTCATTCCAACCAAGACTGGCCGGCACAGATTTAAGTCACTTCCTGCATTCTCTTAAGAATGAAATGCAGAATTGTAGCGTGAAGGAGACTCATTAATTTTGTCTCATCTTAATTGAAGCGGGTCCATGGACTAGAGTATCTTGGGGACAGTTCTGAGGAAGGTACTTCATGTTTTCTGTCATGGCCTTACAGAGGGAGAATTCAGCCTTTTCTGTGTCTGTCTTCCTCTCTTCGTTCCCTTCCCTCATTCTGTTCAAGGAGAGGGACAGTATTGTGTCTTTAAAAGTTAGGTCTTGTATTTCTTTTTTCCCAGTCTGGCAGATGGACAGGTGCACACATGGGCACGTATGCACACCTGCATGTACACATGTCTGCATGTGTTCGTTTCTCCATCTTTGGTTTTTATTTATTTATTTATTTTTTTAGGCACAGATAGGATTTTGAGAATGACTTTGTTGCTGAAATGTCTTTCGCGATGACTCTGCAGATGCCTTTCTTTGCATTTCATCATTTCACAAGGCAGGGGAAGGCTGGGTTGTTTGCCAAGAAGTGAAAAAAACATGGAGTTGGGAAGCTGACAGCCCTATCTGTTAGGGTGTTAATGCATTGATCCACTGTTCCATGGTTGATGAATTCCTTGCACTTGTCCATCTATTTTCAAATTCATTTCCAAAGCCTAGGGATACAACAATAGACAAATTTCATAAAAAGGGCCTGGCTTTCCCCAAATTTCCATTTCAACTGGGAAGGAAACCCAGCAAAGCTGGCTGAGTGCTGGTTGGGGAAAAGAGCCTGGCTCCTGAGTCCTGGGAAGGGAGTCCTTCCTATTGGCTTCATCTACCAGTCATCTGCTTTGCTTAAATAATAACAAAGAACCAAGCTGCTTTTTAGAGAGATCTCTGTTCTACCTATGAGCCTGAGCAACATCAGTTTCTCATGTATTATGAATGCAAGTATTGGCCAATGGTGTTATGAAGGATTTTCAGCAAAGTATTGATAGATCTTTATATAAAATTCATAAGCTGAGAGTTCATTTAAAACTAAGTGCATTCTTAAAATAGTTGTCCAGAAATGTGACTTTCATAGTCAAAGCAGTGCAGGGATGACTTCTGTTTGCTTTGTGTCCTTGTCTTTTGTCAAACAGACAAGCCAAGGAAGAGTACTCTTTTGCCCTCTGAAAGACACTAGATTTAAATGAAAAACAGCAGAGAAATACTATTTAATGACTTTTTTTGTTATTTTTCTAAGTTTAATGACATTCTGAGAAGGTTTAATATAGCAATGGTGATAACAAAATGTATCTTTCATAGCCCACTTAACTATGTTTTTTCACCTAAATGTCATGAAGTTTTGATTGACATGAAGCTGAGCTTATACCTTGGGATTATGGATGAGCTTTAGGGTCCTAGATGGAGATCAGAAGCAGAAAACCAAGAAAGGAACTTAAAATGATAGTTAAGATTTGTCCTATACAGCAAAATAAAAAGTAAATGCATATTTAAAATACACTCATGCATATTATAATGTCCAATGCCACTATTTTATTTATCTGACCACTGAGACTAAAATATTAGTCTGTCAGTTATCTTCTCCTCCCTCCCTCCCTCTGCCTGGCTGTGGCAGAGACAATGGAGCGGGAAGTTTTGCTTTCCATGTTTTATATTTTCAGTATTGCCTTAGCACTACATGTCTGCCCAGCCACCTGGTTTTCCTCCTGTTATTATTTTTAACATATTAAAGCTTTACTATTTTTATATACATATGAACATAATTAGTATATGCTTCCTGTTGCCATGATACAAACACTGTGACCCAAAGCAGGTTAGGGGAGGGAAGGGTTTATTTCATCTTACATTTGCAATGTCACAGTCTATCCTTGATGGAAGGCAAGGCCATGCGGGACATTGAAACAGAGACCACGGAGGGACCCCACTTGCTGCTGACTCTCTGGCTCACTCTATCTCATACAGTATAGGATTACCTAACTAGAGATGGTGTGGCCCACAGAGGGCTGGGGTATTCTGCACCAACTAATAAATCAAAACAACCCTTCACAGACATGTCAACAGTCCAATTCAGGAAAGACAAGTGCTCAATTAGGACTTTTTTTCAGGTGATTCTTGGCGTGTGTGTCAAGTTGATAGCTAAAGCAAACAAGGACAAATAGATTTCATTGTAACATTTTTATACCCGTATGAGGGCACTTTGATTTTAACCCATTACCTATCATTAGTTTTTTTGATGGTTGTAGAGATATCCTGGTAAAATGTTAGCAATTAAGGCTTTTTGCCTGCTTTCTGAGGGTGCTATGAGAAGTATTTAATTATAGTCTTAGTGTTAAGTAAAAGCATACATTCAAATATTTTCTTAAAACAGAAGCAGTAAAGTGTGGAGGAAAGGTCTGATAGGTTCTTGGATGAGCAAGTGCAGAAGGAACATCAGTAAAAAAACAGCCACCAACCATAGACTAAATGTGCAAAACAATGATGTGGATGGAAGTTCCCTGTGTGCCGCCCGGTCCCATGCTCGCTTGGTCCCAAGTAACCACACAGAAGCTTATATCAATTACAAACTGTATGGCCTATGGCTCAGGCTCATTATTAACCAGCTCTTATAGCTTAATTCAACCCATTTCTGTTAATCTATGTTTTGCCACGTGGCTTTATGGCATTAACTGTTCTCTCACATCTTGCTTCTCCTGACGGTGGCTGGCAGCGTCTGCCTGACTCCACCCTTCTTCATCTCTGTCTTCAGTTTGAATGTCCTGCCTAACCTTATTCTGCCTCATCATTGACCAAACAGCTCTATTTATCAACCAATGAGAGCAACACATATTCACAGCGTACAGAAAGACATCCCACAGCACAATGAGAATGACAGATTTTTTTTGAGTCTCCAGTGAATATTTGTGTGTGTGTGTATGTAAATGTGCATGTGTATTCATGTGTGAGTAGGCCTGTAGGGATAGGGGTGCACATCCATATTGTGCATGTAAATAGAATCTAGAGGACAATCCCAGTTATTGTTCCCTGGGACATCTACTGTATTGCTTGAGACAGTGACTCTCATGGGCTTGGAACTCACTGATTAGGCCAGGCAGGATGGCCTGCAAGCCCTACGGATACACCTTTCTTTGCCTCCCCAGCACTGGAATTTACCATCACGCCACCACATCTGGACTTTCACTTGGATCCTGTGGATCAAACTGAGGCCCTCACTCTTACAAGGCAAATGCTGTGTAGATTGGGCCATCTCCCATCCCTCTGCTAAGTTTTTGGATCTAAACATTAGGTTTTAGTCTCAGTTGGCTAGGTCATTGTTCTGGTCTCTGCAAGGCTTCCAAAGTACAAAGTGATGAAATAGTCACAGCTTTTTCAGATACATTACTTTGTGTTGTTTGCTTATTCTTGAGAGAAAAAAAATGAATGACCCAGTGAATGAATGCATGGAAGGAGCCGGGTAGAGTCTGACTGTTGTCAGGGTCCTTGTGGTTTCCATGTTCACCAGTGTGCTGGGCAGATAACGTCTATCAGATGCCCTGTGTTGTTGCACAGTGGTGTTCAATATGGGTGAATTCCGGGACTCCGGGTAGGCTTGGAAACCAACTTGTTCTAAATTATTTCTCTCCTTGGAAGTTATTTTCATGGTAATTACAAAGTTTAGAAGCAAGTTTTGGTATCAAGGAAAGGATAAGATCTGGTATTCAATATCTGAATTCTTAAGAATCCCCACAATTCCAAAAGTACGAATTAGAACACTTTATTTCTTCTTATCCAAGGTTTCACCTGGAGTAGTGTAAGTAACAAACCAACTTGTCTGACGCCTATTTCCTCGTATTCATTTATTAGGGTGCCAGATAATGTAATAGAAAAGTTGAGATATGGAATAAAATACTGAATGATTATGAAATGTTACTACAAATTGGTTATAGCTTTTAATTTCGGGAAGATGGTTTGTAATCATCCAAAAATACTTCTGTTGAACGCATGCTGAGAAACTACCAGATCTGTGGTTTCCTATATTTCATATAGTTGCACATTCGTCAATCCTGAAGCTTCCTCGAAATGACTTCCTGTATTGTTTTGTTTTGATAGACCTACCAACATTGATAGTTATTGATGCAGTTTTTAGGTGTGTGGACATGACCTTGTCATGCTGAGCCTTCATTAGCATGTTTTCATTCATCTCTACAGAATATTGCCTGATTCTTTCAAACTGCTTATACTTATTCTGGGGAGCCCTTTGCTGACTGCTTCTCTTTCTTTGTGCTCTTATGGTACCCATCCCTCCCCTGGCAGTTCATTCTCATTAGTTTCTGAATGCCATAGCTCAAACAAACCCCTGTGACTCATGCTTGTCTGGGTCATTGATTCACCTACCTATTTTGTCCCAGCATGTAAGGCGTTGTTTTCTGGTTCCTTCCTCATGCTGGGATCACCTGCCCAGCTTGTATGTGGCTCTTGGGGATCCACATTCAGGTCCTCTTGTTTGTGAGATAGGTACTTTATCTACTGAGCTACATCCTCAGCCTCACCAAGGCATCTCACTCAACCATTTGTCTCTGTCTTTGCTGCTGGTCCTGATGAAAGTCATGTCCTTATAACTGCACAAATGTAGTAGCACGTGAAGGTTTCTTTTTGCCTCCATTTGTTATCACATTCCTTCATTAGTCCTCTCAGCGCACAAGAGATCTTTGAGGAGCATGGGCCAGGTCCTCTTAGTGCACCCTGATCATCTCCCAATCACACTTTCAACAGTATTGATCCTTAGCATCCACCCTGTGTGACCCTGAATCATTAAGCTCCTATTAGTCCGTTGACTGTTTTTGTTGTTGCTGTTTTGACTTTTAAGTCACCCCTGTCCCTTTGTCTCACTACATGCCAGCCAGACTGGCTTCTTGTCTCTTCCTAGTTTACCCTTATCATTCCTACCACAGTAGGCCTGCATTCCTTTATCATAGTAGGTACAGGATTACGGAACCTACACAGAGACAGTTATCATTCATCTCCTGGTAACAACTGTTGCTTAGTAAAAGCAGTTGGCCCTGGAAGGTATATAATATTTTACCCTGGTCTAATTCTGATTCTGTATACTAGGTAGAGCATCTATTGATGAGCTTGACCTATGAAGAAATATCCATTATGAACTATTAATTTAATAATTCTGTTGTTAACTATAATTAATACTGCTGCTTCAGAACTCCCTAATAAGTTGGGGTTTGGAACTAGCATATAGAGACAATTTACCAGATACCTTCAGATGACAAAAACACGTCATGCTGATGAGAGAAACAGCTATTAGCCACTCTTAGTGTTTAAGGTATAGGCCATAATTCACAGCGGCAACCATGCTAAATACTCACCACTGTTGGCAATCAGTTACATTTGTTTCTTCATCAACAGTGGAGCTCTGGTTGCTTTTGATGTTTGCATTTTGTCTCATAGGATTTTCTTTTGATAGTCTTTCTTAAGAAGATCAATAGATGGAGGTGAAATTCACATAAAATTAACCAAAGTAAACATCTTTACTTGTAAATTTGATTTTTATCTGGATTAGCCTAGGTATTTGATATTGTCTGAGGGGAAAAAAAGACTAGAATATAATCTCCATTTTTTTTTCTCCCAATAAAGTTCTTTCATCTGTGTCCACTGACTCATGGCTCTTTCTCAAGCCCCAGCCTGCTCTGCTCTTGTGAACGGTGAGCCTCCATTTGCTCTGCCAGGCCGTCTTCCAGACACAGGGGTGCTTCTCCACAGTCAGTTCACATGGTGCTCCACTATCCGGTGGAGAAATCCGTTAGACATCTGGAAAGGCTTTTTGTGCCTTTCATTCATGGCTCCTTTGCTTTTGAATCTGTGAAAAGAAATTCATTATCGAATCAACCCCCATGAATTCAATTCAGATCCTGCATTATTGATTTTCAGACCAACTCATTCCATCATACTGTTGTACTGCTGGCTAAGTTCAGTGTCAATACATGATCTTTTGGGAGATCAGAGGGTCATTTTCATTGTGTTTAGCCAGGAAGGTGCCCTACCTTCCATCTTTCCATACACCATAAGTTAATGATTTGAATCCACTTTTGATTGAATTGATCTGCTACCTTGTTACCCTGTGGGCACAAAGCAAAGCATTCTGTAGCATAGAGACGACATGATTCGTAACATAAGGAACATAACAAAATGAAATTTTAGGTTATCTTCTTGCCCACCTATTCAGTCGCCACTATCAGTTAACTGTTCTGAATCTGCTGTTGTCAGTTTTCACTTGATGGCTCCTGTTTTGAAGCTAATATCACTGGATGCTTGAGACATGTCACCTCGGCTTGGTGCCCAGGACTACATATGGTAGCTATTTCCTCTTCATCACTGATTTACAGTTCTAAGCACTGCTCTTCTGGGGTTATGCTTATGGGTGCCACGGGCATTGGGTTGTATTTGCTTTAAACATCTTCCTGCCTGTGGACATGGTTATAATGTGTGAGGACTGCAGGATCGATCAACGATGCGTCTGTGGTAGGGTGAAGTTGGCCCTTGTTTGGCTTCAGCTCATCTCAGGAGAGCTGCGTAGGCTGCCCTTTCGGACCGTTTTTTTTTTTTTTTTTTTTTTCTTCTTTTCCCAAATGTCCCTATGTCCTGTTTTGCATGGCTGGGATGTTGAAACACAACCACCTCACATTTAATCAATGGCTTCAACCTTCTAGTCAGCCGAGAATAGAGCTGCACGGGGGCCGTACTCTCAACTCATTGCCACTCACTCAGGACCATTCCAAGCTTGCTTGGGAGTTTAGGGAGAATTTTCTGAGGTCTGTACTCCAGCCATTTCTTCAGATAATCAAAACGCTGTCCCAGGGTGTAGCAGGCCTATGGGAAATAGCTTACTTTGATTGGATTTTATCGTGTCTTTTATAAGCTTGCAAATCCTGTGTTGGTGCTTTAATATGAGTGTTAATACACCTGCATTGTAATTCAAAAGATGAATTTTTTTTGGCAAATTAAATTAAAAGATACAGAGACCATTCAGAGAAGCCCTCTGTTATTATTGGAGATATAATTATGGCAATAATTTTTAATACCATTGTCATGTGATGGAAAAATGGAAGCTTCAGGACACCAATTGGAGATTTTTTTTTTCCTTCTGAATGCCATGCTAGTTCCAAATTTAGAAAAGTAGTGAGCTAAAAGTTTTCCTTCAGTTTTTAAAATTAAACTCATTTTTAATTATTGATACTACTGGGTACAGTGTCCTCTTGAGTATATAATCCCTTCATAGATGTGTCTTCAGTTATAAGCCTGTTCTGCCACAAGCTAGACTTCAACTTCTAATTTGAGTTGTTACTTTTGTGTATTAATTAGTTATGAATAAAACACAGGAGATTAATACCTGTACCTTGGCCTCAGACCAAAAGACTTTGTGGTTTAAAAGTGTGTTCAAAACCCATTTGTGTTATATCTTTTAGCAATCAGTAGTTAAGAAATTTTAGGCTGGGCATGATAGCACACACCTTTAATTTAATACCAAGGAAACAGAGGCTGAAGGATCATGAGCTCAAGGCCAGCCTTGGTGGCATAGGCAGATCTTGTTTCACAAAGTAAAAATAAAGCTAGTGAGATGATTCAGTGGGTAAAAGTGCTTGCCATGTTAGCCTGGCAATCAGAGTTTGAACTGTGTACCCATGATGTACAGAGAAACTTAGCTCCTGCAAGTTATCCTCTGAGCTGTGTGTGTGTGGCAGACACATGTAAGCAGAGTTTCTTTGTGTCCTGGCAGTCACTCTCAAATAACCATTCAGAGACTTAATATTAATTATAAATGCTCAGCCAATAGCTCAGGCTTGTTACTAGCTAACTCTTCTATTTCAAATTAACCCATTTATATTAATCTACATTCTGCCATGTGGCATTGCCTCTCTTTCATCTTGCACCTCCTGTTTCCTCTCTGTGTCTTGCTGGTGACTCCTCTGACTCTGCCTTCCTTCTTCCCAGCATTCTCTCTGCCCTGAAAATCCTGCCTAGCCATCGGCCAATTAGCTTTTTATTAGCAATATATTTGCAGTGTACAGAGATTGTTCCATAGCAGACATGTGCCCTGACACACATTACTACTACTGCCACTACTGCTGCTGCTGCAGCTATAACAACCACTATTACTACTCCTACACCTACTACTAAATAAGTGAATTGTGTAAAGTAAATCCCACTTCAGTTTCATTTACCAGTGTGCTGTTGATTCGTTTTCTGAATATTTTTGGTGTTGTGCTTACTGTACATCGGACAGTATGATACTGTTTGCTTACTGTTTTTCCTGTGTCATAATTGTTTAATATTTGGAAGTTAAAATATTTTGTGCTCATGTGCTATATCAGTAAGAGCTAAGCATTGATGCTGGATCGCCAAAATATAATAGCTAAAAAAATAGATTTCACCAAATACATTTCATTTATGCTCAAACATTTAATATGATTCATTTAGTCATAATATTTAATAAGTTTTGTTATCCTAATCACAATTTAGACTTTTTGAAGTAGTGCCTTTTTAAAGATGAGAATCAAATTGGCCGTGAACAAGTCTTGATGGGATTAAACTATTCAGTCTTTTAAAGTAGACTGATTGATTTTGTTGACACTTAGCAAATAGCCCATTATATTAAATATAATTGCTTACTGATCACAGTAACTATATGGTCATAAATGACTCCCTCAAGGTCTTAGTGGTACATTACAAACTTGCAGTCTATGAGATTAAATAAATCTTATTTATTAATAAAGGAAAATGGTTTCTTAAGGCATTAGGATTGATTGGTGTTTGCGTAGCGCCTTCTACTTTAAATTTTATTATTTGAGAACTCCACTTGCCAACTTGGCCAGTCTAGAAGTGCTACCTTAGAGGGAATGAAGTAGACTATGTATGAGTCAGAACATAATTTCACAGCCCTGTACACCAGAATGTGGGAGAAATCCAGTTTGCTTTTATAACTGCCGAGTGCCTGCGTGGGGAAAGGTGTTCACGTACCTGGTGAAATGTCAGTGATGAGTAGATTCCTCATTGTTTTCCGTCTGTGCGAAATTGATCTGGAATTTCATTGATCTTGCCCAACGTATACCAAAATTATAAAATAGCCCAGCTTTGTTCATCCTAGCACACATTATAGAACTGGAGATAGGTGGGCTTCATAGGAGAGAAAATTCCTAGCAGTTGCCGCTTAAGATCTCTAGATTCCCGAGTGTGGTTTTGTGAATGTCGTATTTATAACTAAATCAGAAATTAGGTAATGTTCTAAAATCCCATGGGTGGGTAATTCAATATTCGGTCACCCAAGAAGAGAGTTCTGTCTTGAAACTTGGGAGTATGTCACCACATGTATTCATTGTGGACATGCCTTGATTCAGAACTTTCTAACAGAGCTCCACCTGTCTCTTCTTTCTCCCTCTGTTGCTCTTCCTGTCTCTCTCTCTCCCTCCCTCCCCTCCCCCCTCCCAGTCTGTCTTGTCCTCACCCCCTCCCCTCCTCTCCCCCCTCCCTGCTCCCCTTAATTTAGAATAAGTGTTATGTATATGATGTTCCTTTTATCACTGGCATACTTTAGACACCTCCTGCATATGTTGAGCCTTGAGCCTGGCTTAGTTGGGCTGGCTTGTAAATTTAACAAGCTCATTCACTGTGATGGCCATGATTGCTGTGTGGAAAATGTCACTACTAAGTGCCAGTTCATTTATATCATTTTAAAGTACCTACTTGTGCTACTAAACCCTCCATTTGGGTTTTATTGTCTGATACTTTTTTTTTTTTTCCCCAAAATGGGTTCCTTTAACTCTGGTGCTGAGGTGAATCAGTCTGGGTGTGTATGCTGGTGCCTTTCAGCTCCTGTCCCTGTAGTAATAAAGGCACCATCTGCTTAGTTGGAAGGCTCTTATACTTTCCCTATTTTTTTAAAGAGTATTTTGACAAAGCGTAGTTTCAAAATGATGGATCAAGATGAACCATGCCCTTTAAAATGTATTCTTTGAAAGAAGTTACATTTCTACTCCTAACATGGTGAATGGATATGGTAACTGAATAGTAGTGTCTAAAACAGCACTGGTTTTCTTGATCCTTCCTTCTGTCTGTAGATCTATTTTTCTGTAGTTCATGAAAATCTGCCTGCCCTGAGGTTGGATGAGCTGCAGACAGAACAGCTCTGGGCACTCCCCTGCTTTAGATATTCCACTTTTCCTCCATTTAGTAATTTAGCCCTGCTGTTGCCATTTGCAGGAGATGAGGAAGGAATAAGGGATTCCTGCAGAGTAATAGGGCAGTCTAGAGGTCTAAAGCAATGAATGGAAGGAAGGAAAGGACTCAAAGGAGGCGGAAGGCGGAAGGAGGGGGCTTGATGGCCGGGGTTTGGTTCTTCCTGTCCATAGTGTACCTCACTTGGAGTGTGAGGTGATGTTTCTATTGTGAGGCTGGAGTCAGCACCTGGATGGAAGATGGGCTCAAAGAACATTAGGGAGTCAATCAGTGACATTAGTCAAGTTAGTTAACTTCTCTGTTTCCATCTGTGAAGTAGAGACAGTGATGGTGTCACCACTTTTAAAGGTTGTGGTGAGGATTAACTGAACTGTTTTCTTAAAAATGCTTACCAGGGGCTGGAGAGATGGCTTATCGGTGCTGTTCTTGAAGAGACGCTCAGTCTGGTTCCCAGTGCCTTGTCCAACAACCACAACTACCTGTACCTCCAGCACCAGGGGATCTAGTGCCCCATTCTGGCCTCTGTGGACACTGTACTCATTAGCACATACCCACAAACAGACACACAGATACACATCATTAAAAATGGAACTTAAAAATGCTTGCAAAAGTGTTTAATTATAATATTCATAATTCATTATAACTTATTGAGAATAGGGTTATCAATATGAGTGAGTCAAAAATTCATAGATTGTGAGTCATTTTAGTGAGAAACCATTATCTTATTGGTAACGTGAATAGTCCATTCACAAATGAAACTGTTCAGGGCTCTTCAAAGAAGTCATGCGCTTTTCTGAGTTTGTGCCTATTTTTGTGCCTAGAATGCCTTTCTTCTAAAGTATTCTATTTATCCATTAGAGCTTTTCTCAAATGTTATCTTCTTGGTGAATTCTCTAATAGCAATTCTAAGGAAATTTAACTCACTTCCTAAATGGGGCTTGTGTAGTACTGAGTGATTTTAATCTAGCACTTAATCCATTATAATGGGTTCAGACTCATTATGCATACATAATATGACATCATATGTAATGTGATGACACAAAGTCCTTACCTTTGTATGTTCCCTCATTGATGGTTGATGGTGTGTTTCCCCATCATTTCAGTAATGATCGTATGTGTGAAACAGTTGTCTGTGGCTGGCCTTTGGTGTGACTATTCTCACAGTGTTCACAAATCATATTTCTCTAAATACTTCAGCCATCCCACTTTACCCTTAAAATGGCTGCCTTTTGCAAGCATAACAAGTATTGTTTTGTTCCCTGGAAAATGTTCAGAGGAACTTGTAAGCTGTTGCGTTTAGTTTGTGGAAAAGATATTGATGTCACTTTTCCTCTTCCCGGTTGTCGCTCTCCTCCTTTGCTTTATTATTCTCTCTGTTCTCATCTTCTTCCTCCTTTGATTCTGTCCTCTCTGCTTGGCTTCATTTTTCAGGGTTGGGGGTTATATTTAGTTAAAGCTTTTGCTCCCATCTGGTCATTCCTGCAGAGATCCCTCTTCTCTTAGTGTAAATAGATTTTCATCATGTTCATTAGTTACTACATTCTCATGAAAGTTTAATTAACAACCAGTTCTGTTTTTATTTATGTGTGTGTATAAAATGGCCTCCTATATCTGTCACTGAACCAGTGTTTTATGTTAGCAACAGATGTGTTCTATAACATATAGTGTAATGATATAAAGTTCAAGGATAAGAACTGTATGTAAATTTGCTGGATTATCTGGGTTTTTTTTTTTTTTTGGTGGGGGATTTTTGAGACAGGGTTTCTCTGTGTAGCTTTGGACCCTGTCCTGGAACTCTATCTGTAGATCAGGCTGGCCTTGAACTCACAGAGATCCACCTGCCTCTGGCTCCTGAGTTCTTGGATTAAAGGCGCGTGCCACCACTCCGGGCTGTGGGATTATCTGATAAGAAATAGACTGCAGTGTATAGTGTCTTTTGATGGAATATTGATAGCTGTTTTTTTTCTCATATCTCTGTGGATCTACTAAAAAGCATCTATATTGTAAATCATTATTGCCTAATCCCAGAGGAGATGAACGTGTACACTTAGAGGCTTTCATTATAAATGGATCTTTTAAATATCTTTCCTCACAATGGGGAAATTTATTTTTGGGAAACGGACGGACTGGTTGAAATTTCCCTCCCTTTTGGAAACAAGATGACTTGTGTTCATCTTGGGCCTGGTCTACTGCAGGTGACATCTCTCACATTCTCCATCATCTCTACTTAAAGTGAGGTTAACCTAGCTGACAAGAGAGGGCAGGATTAGCGTAAGGTGAGGGCTAGCCCCTGAGGTCTAGAGCCAACACACATCAAATGTGCTTCAAAGAAACGCAGTGACCCCGCTCCCAGCCAAACAGGTGTATTCAGAAGGGATAAAAACAGCGTTCCAAATGAATTCACTGTCATATTATTGCTCTTCATTCATCTCCAGAGCAGTGGCTATGCTGAGCAGAGGACTAGATGTCTGAGCTGGAATCTGGCTTGGCATCTCTGGGAGCTTTCTGAATGAGTTGGGTTCTCTGAGCTCCATTTGTTTTGTTTTGTCTGTAACAGGAGAAAGGCTGCATCCATCTGTGTGGTACTGTTTCCCCAACCCAGCCTGCACAGAAGGATTGGCAGTGTTAGCAAAGCTTTAGCCCGTCGACTCATTCTTCTTTGATACAAAAGTATACCTCCAACTCACCTTTGAAGTACTTTAGGATGCTGTATTTATGAATGGCAATAGTAGTGAGAAGTAGTATATAAAGCTGTTTTTTTTTTGTGGTTCTTTTGTTTTAATTTGTTAATATGTATTTACTTTTATTTTATGAGTATGGGTGTTTTGCCTACATGTATGTTTGTGCATCAGTTACCCCCATATTGCGCAAGGAGGCCTGAAGCAGGCAGGTAGGCAGGCAGGCAGGCAGGCAGGCATCAGTTCCCCTGCTGGAATTATGACATGGTTGTTGGCCACCATGTCGGAGCTGGGAATTAAGCCCTGGTCCTCCAAAGAGCAGCCAGTGCTCTTAACCACTGAGCTGTCTTTCTGCCCCTCTATAAAGCTATTTTGTAAATGAGTATAGATGATTCTAATTGCTCTGTTCTGTTTTAGGTTGTGACAGGTCCCGGAGCACATGGGAGAAGATTGCTTTTAGTGTTATTATCACCCCCCAGAAGTAGTGAGGGTAAAGGGCCATCTCTTCTCAGCAGATGGCTAAATTAGCTTTTGAACAACCAGTGATACAAAAGTGTCCCAGAGCCTTGAAACTGTGAAGTAGTTAAATGAGATAAACTACTCATCTACTCATTTTTTTAAAAATATTTTCAGTCCAGTTTTTGCTTTGTCAGTGTTTTTTTTTAAGAAATTCAAAAGTTTTTTCTCTTTTTATTTATTTATTTTATTATGGAATTTGTTCCTATCACTCAATAATAGGTTTTTACAGAGGTCTTGAAGTCAGAGGTCTTGAGGATGTTACATTTGTTAAGATGTACAAAGGCAGAGAAAGGAAAAATTCACAAGGCTTTTAGTAAGCTCTGGCATTTGAGAGAGCAGATAAAACTTTGTCTCTGAGTAGAACGAAGTGAATATTGAGAGACAGAACCAAACCCCTAGCAGGACGCAGACATTGTTTCTATTTGGAAAAACCTGGCACCCTGGTGAAGGTTATGCATTGGATTTCTAAGGGTGGGAAGGACAGACGAGGACAGGAGTGTCTTGGGTAGGAGGAAGCTTGTACAGTAGATTGGGAATGAGAGGGAGGTCGTGCTGGACTACTGTGTGACTGTTAAAATAACGTATTGGGAAAAAAAAAAACAGAAAGGTAGAGTTAGGTCAAAGCATCCAAGATTATGAGATCTTATCAAAGTATCTAACGTTGGTCGTTTCGAGACCTTTGGGTGTGATTAAAGGTCTTAGAGTGAAGGAGGGCACTGCTGTGCTTTAGGAAAGTTAAACTAAGCATCATGTTTAAGAAACACAGTGCAGTAATGTATAGAAGGGATGAGGGTACCAGGCGCGAGGGTGGTCTGAGTTCCTTTTCCATTGCTGTGATAAGACACTGTAGCCAAGGTGACTTATTGAAGCGTTTATTGGGGGCCTCACAGTTCATGACCATCATGGTGAAGAGCATGGCTGCAGGCAGGTAGGCACGGAGCTGGATCAATAGCAGAGAGCTTATATCTGATCCACAAACAGTAAGCTGAGAGAGTGTGGAGGGGGGAGGGGAGAGGGAGGGAGGGTGGGAGGGAGGGAGGAGGGAGGGAAGGAGGAGGGAGGGAGGGAGGGAGGGACTGGGCATGGGCTTTTGAAACCTCCAACCCTGCCTGGGTGACACGCTTCTCTAATAAGACCACACCTCCTTAACCTTCCCAAACAGTTTCACCAACCGGGGACCAAGCATACAAATACTGAGTCTGTGTGGTCATTATCATTCAAACCACCACAAGGGTGTGACTAATAGTCCCAGAAAAAGTCGTCAAACAACTAGACAGATATGCTAGGAAAAAGAAATGCAGAGGAATAGGTTTTGACATTTAGCTTTGTTACACAATAGCCTCTAAGACCTGGCGAACAGGGCTATATGAAGGAAAAGGGGGGAAGTATTGGAGATAAGTTCTAAAATTCTAGTTTGGAAGAGTAGAAGGGGAGTAGGGAGGATGTCCACCAGAATGAGTGGTGGGAGGTCCAGAGCTAGGCACAATTGACAGGGGAGAAAGGTAAGTACTGCTTGTGAACTGATCCTCATTTTTGCACATATGCCAGCCCTACAGGAGAGCTGTCCTGCAGACCATATAAGGTAGTACCTGGAGTCCACACTTCAGGAAAGTAGACAGCTGTGGAACTCAGACTCATAGACTGTTTGATGAGGCACTGGGCATAGATACTTTCTAATTGTGAAGTCAAGTCTCATGAATATATGCAGGGGGTATTAGGGCTGATAGATTCCTTTTGGGAAAGTGTGTGGGGGTATTGTGTCCCCCAAAATATTGTGTATTCTAATAAATTTATCTGGGGTCAGAGAACAGACAGCCACTAGATACAAAGGCTAGAAAATGGTGGCACTCACACCTTTAATCCTAGCATTCCAGAGATAGAAATCCCTCTGGATCTCTGTGAGTTCAAGGCCACATTGGAAACAGCCAAGCATGGTGACACGCCTTTAATCCCAGAAAGCCAGCCTTTAATCCCAGGGAGTGGTGGTAGAAAGTAGAAAGATATATAAGGCGTGAGAACCAGAAACTAGAAGGTTTTGGCTGGTTAGGCATTTGGCTGGTTAAGCTTTCAGGCTATGGAGCAACACAGTTCAGCTGAGATTCATTCGGGATGAGGACACAGAAGCTTCCAGTCTGAGGAAACAGGACCAGTTGAGGAATTGGCAAGGTGAGATAGCTGTGGCTTGTCCTGTCTCTCTGATCTACCAGCATGGACCCCAATTACTGGCCTCAGGTTTGATTTTATTAATAAGTACCTTTAAGAATCCTGCTACAAAAGTGTAAGCATTGGATGGAAAATATTGCTTCTGAAATTTCAGTGTCCACATCATTGTTTAAACTATAAATCAAGGCTCTGAAATGACTCCTAGGATTGAATGCTTAGACTGGCAATAAAGATCCCAATGAAATATTAGGATATGGATCCAAGTAGAGTCCGATCATGGAAGACATATCAAGATCAGAGGATATAATCAAGCTTGGAGCACACGAGCAAAGTGAGTTCCCAGTATAGAATAGCCCAGTCAGCCTCCCATGTGCTAGGCCCACAGTAAAGTAATGCAAAGTAGATTTAATGGAAAACTTTTATCTTCCACACCCATCACATCTTTCAGATATCCCTGCAGGCCACTTGGCATGTGAAAAGCTGTCTAATTAGCCTACTTTGAGTCAGATTGTACGGTGTAAACTTTCCATAGAGAAATTTGATAGAATAATCTGCGTAGTGTTTGTTTATGTATTTGATTCCTGTGACTTATTGAATGAGTGATCTGAATTGAAAACTCGGCCTTTGCTAAGAGGCATTTTGCTTGTTTTTGGCTTATCACTGATACTGATCCAAAAATCCTTGCAGTGGAATTTACCTAGATTTCTCAGAGGGGACTCTTGAGAAGCTGTGGGGCTCAGAGCCATAGATGAGTGTGTTTGTGCTCAATGAATAGCTACCGAATTTGCGAGGGAACGTAATATAATAAACAATCATCCGAATCCACTTGCTCTGGATAGTTCCCCCTTGTCCTCCAGTCTTCTGCTCCTTGCCAGAACCAGCTCCCATGGTGTGGATCAAACTCTTTGCACATCTTGTCTAAGGTTGCTTCTGCTTTTTCTGAGTCATCTGAATACAGACCTTCCACCTTCTCTATAGGATAAGTGTATTGAGCAGTATTGGCTGATGCTTAATTATTTTGAAAATGTTAAACAAATTTACAGATTTTTGTAAAGCCACATCCTGAAAGTGAAAAACATTGATTAGGATCCACTTCTGACTGAAAAGCAATTGTGTTGAATCCTAGACTGAGCAATCGTTTCTTTTCAGGCAGTGTTTTATAACTATATCCCAAGAAACTCAAGCCCAGTTATGACCAGTGAGTAATGTTGAGTGCCTTGAATTTTCAAAGAAAAGCAAGTTCTTAATTAAAAGATAGGCTAAGAAGGACTGAATGCTCATTTCAAGAAAGTAATAAAAACTCAGATTCACCTAATGAAACCTGCCCTTTTTTCCCTCACCTTTTCAGTCTATTTACCATGAGATCACAAAAGTCATTTCAGCAAATACCTAAAATCTCCTTAGCATGGGGTCGGTAATTCGTGGGTTTTACCTTGTGAAGCTTTCAGTAGCACCTCAGAATATAGGGGTTCATTACCATGTCTAGTTTAAAAACTGGGTTAAATACATAAAATATGGAGCCGTCACCATTTTAAGTGCGCACTTCAATGGTATTAAGTATATTAACTATGCTATGCACCTGCCATCAGCATCTGTCTCTAGGACTTTCTCATCACTTACAGCAGAAACTCTACCCATTTACACAGTATGTCCTCTGATTCCAGCCCCTGGGGACCACTATTCTACATGCCATGTCTATCACCGTGGCTGTGGAAAATCCATCACATAAAGGAAAACGTAGAATATTTGTCTTTTGCGGCTGGTTGATTTATTTAGTTTTTTTACCACAGTGTCCTTAAAGTTTATCTAGGTTGTGTCAGAATTTCCTTCCTTTTTCTGTGGGGATGTTGTTCTATTCTGCATAGGACAGATTTTGCTTATCTGTTCATCTGTTGGTGGGTGTCGGGTTGTTTTTCCTCCTGGCTGTTTTGACAGTCTTGCTGTGAATGTTGGTTAACATGGATTTCTAGAGTCACTACTTTCAGTCTTTGCATATGTAAACAAGACTTTTAACCTGATTTTATTCTTTTTTTTTTTCCATCTTGCTTCAGTATGAACTTCCTTTAAAATCTAAATTCTCGTAACATTCTTTTATGATTTTAGCCCTGGGAGGATAGTATGGCAGCCTTCTCTTCCCTTTAGGACACTCTTGACACTAGGACTATATGTATATTAAGTCCTATTTCTGTCACTGAGGCACATATCTCGGCCTATTCTTTGACATGCATGACCTCTGACTGCTTCAAACATCAACTTGATACCATTTGTTTCTATGCTCAAAGCTCAGCTCTTTGGAAGTAATGTGCATCATGCTTCTTTAGAATTTCAACTTTCAATACTTCTTTTTCACTCCGTGTTTGTAGCCCATCCCCTGCTTTATTTGGACTCTTTCCATCAACAGACATGCTTTGAAAAAAGTTTCTCCATTCTTTGTTGCTCTCTGAACTGGACTACTGACTTACTCTTTATCTAAAGTGAGTTGTCCCCAGACCATGGTCATGTGCTGTTGATTTCAGTTCGCATTGCATGACTAAGACTTCTTACTATATAATGAATCACAATTTTCACCCAAGGTTCTTGGAGTCTGTGGGTTATAGATCACATGATTTACACTTCTCATCTTTTTGAGATGTATTGTGTGTTATAGAGGAGCATGGTCTGCCTTGGGTTGTGGTTTGGGGGTAGAGGCGGGGCACCTGAAGCTAAGGGCTGGATTAATTAATCAGATTAATCAGGGCCTTTAACCTGTTTGGACTCTTTGCTTTTTAAAATAGCATGAACCTTTAGGCTATGGAAACAAGGTTCTACGATTGTTAAATTGACTCATGATTTCCAGGTGTATGGAAAATTGGATACTGAATGGTAACTCTCTTCATATGTACATACGTACACACACACACACACACACACACACACACACACACACACACACACTGAACATGAACAACAGCAGGCAGCAATTACTTCTGTCTTCTGTTTGGCCATAAGACACAAGACTTTTCATTGCCTACCTTCAGTAGCAATACAAAGGCATCAGCAAATCCTTCATATGCTTCCCTGTTTACTTGCTCTTATTTTTCAAAAGATGGTACATATGTTTTGTATAATAAAAAACCTTTTCTGATTGTTGATTGGAGTTTTGAAGGATACTATTTTGTCTTCTTATAGGCACATATGCTATAGTATGCTTTTTGCATGCATGTGTGCATGCATGTGTGTATGTGGGCTCTGAGCTCAGCTGCTTTATAGGGGTTAAGTGCATATACATGCATTACATGTGTTCCTGCATGCTCTTAACCCCTATTCGGGTGGTGTAGAGTCTAGAGATTGATACTGCGTGTCTTTTTTGATTGCTTCTACTTTTTATGTTAAGGTTGGGTGTAGCTACAGTTTTCCTGCCTTGTCCACAGTCTGGACAAATCTTTGTCACCCGCCAGTCCCACAGCCGCTCAGACCCAACCAAGTAAACACAGAGACTTATATTGCTTACAAACTGTATGGCCGTGGCAGGCTTCTTGCTAACTGTTTTTATATCTTAAATTAATCCATTTCCATAAATCTATACCTTGCCACGTGGCTGGTGGCTTTCCGGCGTCTTCACATGCTGCTGGTCATGGCGGCAGCTGGCAGTGTCTCTGCTCCTCAGCCTTCCACTTCCCAGAATTCTCCTCTCTCCTTGTCCCACCTACTTCCTGCCTGGCCACTGGCCAATCAGTGTTTTATTTATTGACCAATCAGAGCAATTTGCCATACAGACCATCCCACAGCACTTCCCCTTTTCTTTTTTTAAAAAGGAAGGTTTTAACTTTTGCACATCTTTAAAGCCAGCTTGGTATATTTGGGAATTTGGGCGTAGCTTCTCTTACTACTTCCTGCTGGAAGGGGGCGCTGTATCTTATGGGGACACAAAGAAAATTTTAGGATCATGGAGTAGTCCGTGAGACTGTATCGTCTGAGCCAGTTGCCTTGAAACGATTCTGGATGTTAGATCATCTGGGCCATGGTGTCATCGGAGACCTTGGAAGACCTTTCAGGTGGTCTTGGCTGGTCAAACCTGATGTATCTTAATCTGGAACAAATCCATAGCCTCTGGCTTTCTGTAGAGACAAAAGCAGAGCCTCTTTTCCAAAGCAACATATCCTTACATCTAAATTTTGAAGTCAAGGTACCTTTAAAATATACATTTTGGCATAACTCAACAGCTTTTGCAATCAAATGTTTTTCTTCAGCTACAAATATCAAAGAGAACATAATCCAGATTCTCTGTGTGATAGCCATCTTTATGTGGCTTATTTTTTATATCACCTTGAGCCTATTGCTTTAAACAGCAGCCTTTTAAGCCTGAAACGGCGCTGTGGCTGCTGGCTCCGCCCACTTCAGCTTCCCAACATGGCGGTGGTACCTTTTCCGCCAGCTCTGGGAGCCATCGTGGGTCTGTGCTTTTATCCAAGCACTGCGCAGCCCAGAAACCTCTTTTTTTGTTTTGTACTAGTAAAGGCTAAATCCACCACGCAGCTTAATGTGCCACTTGCAGAGGCCTCATTCCCGCCATACTGCAGATCGAGCTCACACGCCAGGAACCCGCCAGTAGCTCAAACCGGCCGCTGCTGTTCATTTGAGACAGACAATTAGGAAGCTGTTTTTAGTTCTGTTTTAGAATCTTTTTTCTCAGGTTTTAGGTACAAACTCTTGCCCCACATTGGGCGCCACTTGTAGCTACAGTTTTCCTGCCTTGTCCACAGTCTGGACAAATCTTTGTCACCCGCCAGTCCCACAGCCGCTCAGACCCAACCAAGTAAACACAGAGACTTATATTGCTTACAAACTGTATGGCCGTGGCAGGCTTCTTGCTAACTGTTCTTATATCTTAAATTAATCCATTTCCATAAATCTATACCTTGCCACGTGGCTGGTGGCTTTCCGGCGTCTTCACATGCTGCTGGTCATGGCGGCAGCTGGCAGTGTCTCTGCTCCTCAGCCTTCCACTTCCCAGAATTCTCCTCTCTCCTTGTCCCACCTACTTCCTGCCTGGCCACTGGCCAATCAGTGTTTTATTTATTGACCAATCAGAGCAATTTGCCATACAGACCATCCCACAGCAGTTGGGTCTCTCACTTGAACCCAGAATTCTCCCATTTGGCTCTTGTAGCCAAGCAGCTTTCGTTGGCTATCTGCCTCTACCTCCTGAGCCTTGAGACTATAATAGGCAGGCTGCCATGCTTACATGGCATTGACATGGGTGTTAGGGATCTGAACTCTGGTCCTCATGCAAGGGTTTTACCTGCAGAGATGTAATCTCTAGTCTGCATTTTTTTTTTTTAAATATACAGGTTTCTCTTCATATTCCACACTGGTCTTATATGTAGTGATCCTTCTTCCTCAGTCTCCCATGTGCTTAGGTGATAGTTATGAACCATCATGCTGCCTTGCTTTTTATTTTAAAATACAGAATACAGGCAATATAGTATATAAAACATGGGCACTCTAAGTGACCATAATGAAATACTCACTGAGGAGAATTTCTGGTTTCTGGAAGCTGTATGTGCCTCCTCCATGGAATCCCTCACTACTCTTACACAGTAAACATGCACTGTGAGTCATGTGGTGACTGCACTGCCTCCATTAAGGGAGTAGAGGACTACATCTTAAGTGTTCTTGCCACATGGTATTTAAGCGTAGAGGCTAATTCTCTGAACCCAGGACAGATGTGTCCTGGTAATCATAGTGCTCCTCATCTGGGTTGAAGCTTTCCTTCTGCATTAGCCGTGACATGATGTAGATGTTGCAGAGATCACTCTGCCTGAAAGAGCACTCTAAATGTCATGCTTTCGTGTCATTTGGGGTACACCTGCTAGTGTAGAGTGTGCATTTGGAAAGCAGGAGACAGCTTTTAAAATTTTAGAGCCAAGTGGCACTCTGATTGCCAGCTATGGAGGTTATGTCTTACAGGAAGAATTAGCATGCATAGACTGGGCTGTGGGAGGGAGGGAGGGAGGGAGGGAGCAGGGAGAGAAGGAGGAGGGATGGCAGGTTATAGATAGAGAGAGAGACAGAGACAGAGACAGAGAGAGACAGAGACAGATAGAGAGACAGAGACAGACAGAGAGACAGAGAGACAGAGGGACAGAGAGATTGAGCTTGTTAATTCCCATGATTTTCAGAGCGCCTGCCAGGAAACCTGTTACTGATGAGTATTTGTGGACCAGGAATGAACCACTCATCTGTTGTGTGTTCCGAATGTTAGTGCAGAGACAGGGAGACGAGGAAGAAATTGAGAACTTATTTAGTATCATTCATAGTCATCATCTACACCAAATTCTCACTTGTGAGGATGAAAAATCGGGGTTTGGGGGTGTGGGAAGTTCTTGTGAAAGAACAGAGCAGCAGAATGAACGGTTCTCGGTTTCTGTGATGGAAAATCAGGGTGAGGAAGAAAACTGGGTGGTGAGGATGTGAGGATGGGGGGATGGTGAGGATGGTGGGGATGGTGGGGATGTGAGGATGGTGGGGATGGTGAGTGAAGATGGTAAGGATGGTGAGTGAGGATGGTGGGGATGGTGGGGATGTGAGGATGGTGGGGATGGTGGGGATGTGAGGATGGTGGGGATGTGAGGATGGTGGGGATGTGGGGATGGTGGGGATGTGGGGATGGTGGGGATGTGGGGATGGTGAGGATGTGGGGATGGTGAGGATGTGGGAATGGTGAGGATGTGGGGATGGTGAGGATGGTGAGGATGGTGAGTGAGGATGGTGGGGATGGTGAGTGAGGATGGTGGGGATGTGGGGATGGTGAGTGAGGATGGTGAGTGAGGATGGTGGGGATGTGGGGATGGTGAGGATGTGGGGATGGTGAGGGATGGTGAGGATGGTGAGGATGGTGAGTGAGGATGGTGGGAATGGTGAGTGAAGATGGTGAGGATGGTGAGTGAGGATGGTGGGGATGGTGAGTGAGGATGGTGGGGATGGTGAGTGAGGATGGTGAGGATGGTGGGGATGGTGAGTGAAGATGGTGAGGATGGTGAGTGAGGATGGTGGGGATGGTGAGTGAGGATGTGGGGATGGTGAATGAGGATGGTGGGGATGGCTTGCTCTTATTTCAAGGGAGTGTAGGGCTGTCTCTGAGTTTTGTTTTTTCTTTTTTTAGTCCACTGTGAATCATTCCTCTTCATCTGCTTTTGGTCACTTTCTTTTATCTGTGCTTGTGAGACGTTTCAGGCTCTGTCTGCCTTTTCCTTTTGTTTAAGGCAGAGTCTTTCTGTGTGTGTTTGTTTGAAAAGCTGTTCTTGTTGCCAATGGGAAGACACCAGTGTCGGAGGAGGCCGTATGGTAGCAGCACTCTGAGGAGAAGGATGAGTGGGTGAGTGGGAGGAAGGGAGCCGCCTCTGCTGAGTGGCAGAGATGCTAGCCTTGGCGGAGTCACCTGAGGAAACGGAAGATCCACTAGCAGATTCTCAGGCTCCATCCCAAGACGCCCCAGGGAGGTTCCTTAGAACAGCCTCTGCCTCAGTCTCCCAGTTTCCTGAGGACGGCCGCCTTTCGGAGCATCCAGAGCTAAAAGCAAAATGGTCACAGAAAAAGCTTCATTTCCACTCAGTTTCATCCTCCCCCCCAAACAAGCCAAGTCTCGCTGCCTGGAACCATGAGAAAATGAATGAATTCTCTTCCTTTACTACACCTGGCATGTTGGTTGTACGTCATCTGTGTTCTGTACCGTGATGGTGGGACAAACACATTTCGGAGTCTGGGTGTAGCTCAGTGATGCAGTGCTTGTCTACCATGCACAAGGCCATGGGTTCGGGCCCCATAAAACTGAAATCCCTGAACCAACCAATAAAAACCTCTCTAGGTATCAGGAAGCCCAACAGGAAGAGCTCTGACTGCCATTTGTGAGTAGAGTCCTGAGTCAGAAAGGGCTGCCTCCCCTCCCCCACAGAGCTTCTAGAAAGCAGTAGAGTGTCCAGGTGATAGGATGATGTTCAGTCCTTTTCCTAACTAATTTGTCCCCAGAAAATCCAGAAATACGAGGCATGAAGTAATGAGCTTAACTCCTGTCTTCTGGGACCTTTAAATGAGCCCTCTTAACAACAGTGTGGGAATTATTCTGCTTGGTATTCGACTCCCTCCTCTGCGACGTGACAGTCTTGTTTATCCGCTGTATCTTGCTAACAAAGAACAAAGCATGGCCGCTTTCACAAAGTTTGAGGCCCTGTGTAAGGATGCACTTACTTTTATGTTCCAAAATCTTTACATAGCATTGTCTTTTGGAAATGTGTGTGTGTGTGTGTGTGTGTGTGTGTGTGTGTGTGTGTGTGTGTATGTGTGTGTGTGTCTTCTCATGCCCATGCCGCAGTATGCGTGCGGAGTTGGGAAGACAACTTTCAGGAGTTGACTCTCTCCATTCTCCTTGTTTCTGAATCAATCTTTCTTTTTGTCACTTCTCCTGAGCTGTGTACTCCAGACTAGCAGGCCCATGGACAGTTCCCTGTCTTTCCTCCAATCTTGTTGTAGAACAGCTGGAATTAAGAGATGAGTGTTACTGCACATAGATTTTTAGGTGGGTTCCTGAGTTTGAACTCTGGTCCTCCGTCTCTTGTGGTGAGCACTGTTACCTGCTGAGTCATAGTGATGTCTCTAGCAAGTATTTTTTTTTTTAAACTAGCAATATATAATTTGGTGTTGTGCCAATGTTTCATTGTGCATTTGTGGAATTTAATGAAGTAAATTTACAATATGTATGTTTTATTCTTTTATTTATTCTTTCTCTCTCTCTTTTTATACACACACACACACACCAGGATATCTCTCTCTCTCTCTCTCTCTCTCTCTCTCTCACACACACACACACACACACACACACACACACACACACACACACAGAGAGAGAGAGAGAGAGAGAGAGAGAGAGAGAGAGAGAGAGAGAGAGAGAGAAATCCTGTTGCTTCTGTATTTTGTTCACACAATACTTTCCTTGGCACTGTGGCACCGCATTGCCCATTGCTTGTGTAGTGGTGCATTGTCATTGTCATTGTCGTGGTGAGCTTACACCGTTATACTTTCTTTCCAATAGTCACTGGAATTGCTGTCCAAAGGGAAAACAGGGTGTCTACTGCTTAATGAGTTGTGCTGCCTCAATATTCTTTTGAGTTCTCTTTGATGAATTGACTCGCTATTTTTGGTGATCTGTTAGAACAGTTTTCACTCTCTTTATCCCCCCCTTAACCTCAGGTGTAATGAATTCTTTAAAACTAGTTTCATTCAACCCCAGGAAACAGAAAATACTTGAAAGCTCTACTTTACTGGTTGCCAGAAATGATCTAATCAGAACCTTCATGCGTTGCGGTTCCAATCTTCGTTAGCGTTGTATTTGTTTCTGAGGTGGGGAGGGCTTGGGCTCACTGAGCAGGTAGAGCATTCTGCTTGTCAGAGGTACCCAGTGGCATGGCTGGGCAAGACAGAGCACCCCGACAATCAGAGCATGTCATGCAAGGGAACTCCCATTGTCCTGCCATCTTCATGGCAACTCTAGGATGTGCCGCGGAATTGCAGCATCCCTGCAGGTGGGTGGAATGTAGAGAGACACATTCAGGCATGGGGTCTGGGGTTTGCGGTGGTGGTATCTTCGTGACGACTGGAAACTCAGCACAATGAATGAATGGGCACGAGAACTTTAGTCTATTATTTATTTTAGTTTAATCCCAACTCTTCTGCCACTCAGAAATATTGCAGTCCCTGGAGAAGCCCTGTCCTTAGTGGATACCCTTCAGGTAGCATGGTGGCCTGTCACTCTGCATCTATACATTAGTTGGTGCTGTTGATCAGTCCTGTGCAGAGTTACTGTGTGAGCAACAATTGAAGTCTTTTCCTTCCTCCCTTCCTTCCTCTTTCCCTCATTCCTTTCTCTAGGACCTTACTCATTATGTAGCCAAGCTGGCCTTAAATTCTGCGTCAGCCTCCCTGGATGTTGAGGCTACAGCTGTGAGCCACTTTGTCAATCCATTACAGAGGCATAACTAGATGTTTTAGAGCCCTGACAGTCTTGGCTCAGAAGCTGTATCTATGGAAAATATAATAGGAAAGAGAATCATAAAAACAGTGGAAGAGAGTCTTTTTTTTTTAAAAAAAAATATTTCATATAGGTTACCCATATAAATTGTGTCACCACAAAGCACCATCAGCCTTCCATACCTACGGCTTCTGTATCAATGGATATAATTAACCAGAGAAACAATTGAATGAGAAACAATTAGAAAAACAAACACCAAACAAAACCAATCAACCAGCCAGCAGCAGCAACAACAACAATAACCTTTAATTGCATTATTCTGTAAACAACACAGTGTGTCAGCTATTTACATAGCATTTACATTGTGTTCAGTATCATGAGCAAGCTACAAATGACTTAAATGGAATTGTGGGAGAGGATGAGCATAGATTATTTGCAAACACTGCATCATTTTAAGTAAAAGACCTGAGCCCCTTTGGATTGTGGTAACCTGGAAGGATGGTGTAGACCTGACCTGACCTGACCTTCCTCCCCAAAGACCATGAGATAACCATGCAACTCACAGAATTGTGTATTGTTACTTGAGTCTATTCTAGAACCCTATACCTTATAGCCATTGTCAGCTGATCACCATACTCTCCTGGGCTCAATAACCTGAAAATCTGCCTTCTATTTCTCTGGTTTTACCATTCTTACTGTTTTGAATGATTGGGATCACGTGGTTTCTGGTCTCTTTTGGTTGGCTTTTTTCATTTAGCACTATGCTTTCAAGGTTTGCCCATTTTGTAGTTTGAGTTGGTGTTTTCTTTATTGATAGATAATATTTCATCTTATGTATAGGTCTCATTTGTCTCTCTTGGTTGATGGTTGTTTGGGTCATTTCCATTTATTGGGCTATTATTACTAATCTTTCCGTGAACATTTGTGTCTGCGTTTTATATGGGCAGAGTTTTCATTTCTCTGAAATATTTCACCTACACTGGAATAATTAAATCCCAAAACATCTCTTATTTGCTCTTCTTTTTAATTCATTCTCTCCAAATGTCTCTGTCTCCTTCTGTTTCTCCATGGTCTTGTGAAATAGCATACCTGGGCTTTTACTGTGACCTATCTTTAAGTTTGAAGAAGATTAATAAGATTTCACATGACAACTATTTTGTGGCAGATTCATTAAAATCCCATTTCCTTATGTTTGTCATATTTTCGTGTTCAGAATCTAATATTGCTCTTTGGATCTGAGATGATTCAGTCTTCCATATTGTATTATTTATGGAATGATAATTGGGGTTATTTTTATTGTTGTTCTTGTTGGCTAGTTGACTGGTTTTGTTTTGTGTTTGGTTTTATAATTATTTCTCATCTCTGGTTAGCTGATACAGAAGCCGTGCATATAGAGGACCAGCTGTGCTTGAAATGGTCCACTTTAAATGGTTACCTATAGGAAATTTCTCAGTATCTCTTTTGTAAAATCACATTTCTAAAGTACAGAATTATAAATCATGCATTATGTTATATATATATATAAAACTATATATAAAAACATATATATGTTTACATATATATGTTTGTTTTTCGAGACAGGGTTTCTCTGTGTAACTTTGCGCCTTTCCTGGATCTTGCTCTGTAGACCAGGCTGGCCTTGAACTCACAAAGATCTGCCTGCCTCTGCCTCCCGAGTGCTGTGACTAAAGGCGTGCACCACCACCGCCCGGCTGACTTGTATATTTTAAAATAATGAAAGTTTCCTGAAAGAAAGCCATGACTATCATAGCCCAGGAATGCTATAATAGGAAATGTCTCTTGCCATAAGAGTCTTCATATTCCAAGGGCCATATCCCCGAGCGACCACCAGCTGCTATGTGCTGCCCTCCCCAAATGTTAATACATTAAAAGTATTTAGAGCCACATATGTGTTATAAGTGTTGTTATTCTGTGCATTACACATGCTTCTAGCGTTTCACCTTTTCCCTTCACTTGTATTTGACATTAAATAATGGTTTAACTAATTTCTGCTTTTTCTGTTTGCTTTGGCAGCTGGGGATCTCTGAGCCCATTTACAATTGCCAGGCATCCTGAGCTCATTGCAGCCACCTGCTGTAGCCGAGACTTTCTAGTTGAATTTTTTTTCTCTCCTTCTCTTAACTATTTCTTAAAAAAAAAATACTAGGAAGTGTGTTTTCTTTTTGTGAAGTTGGTTTACACATTTTCAGTGAGTAGGAGGGTTGAATAAGTGGACAGCCCGAGGCGTGTTTGACCTTATGCTGCGGGGAGCGTTCTGTGCCTGTGTAATTTTATTGTGTGGGACATCAGATAGCAGAGTCACGCTTAAGAAATTGCTTTTTCAATGTGTATTTAGTACTGAAATACTCCACAGAGTAAATGTAGCTTACATACTTGCAAAAGCTTTTTATCAGAGTGCATCATTAAAAAAGAATGATTTTCTAGTTGGAATGTTTTAGATACTTTTGTACCAGGGAAATTGTATTTACAGGTGGTACCAGTCACATCCTTAGGATAAGCTCTTGTGTATCTGCAGTCCTGGTTGATGTAATCACACTGGGTTTTTCTTTGGTGCCATATTAAAATAGAGAATAAAAGCTCCTTTCCATTCTTTTGGACTGCAGTACCATGCTTTGAATGTGGTAAATACTGATTTTATTACTATAGCGACTGCTGAGACCCGGATGCTTTCTTTACACATAGATTCCCAGGTGAGAAATCGCTAACATTTTTGTTCAACAGTGAGAGAAATCACTTCGCATAGGAGCACAGCATGCATTTTCTTTTCATAGTGTTTGGCTCTAGCATATATCTGTTAGAAAGTTAGTTCCTGATGGACTTTAGTTCATCCAGGTTTCTTAATGGTGCTCTGGCTACCATTCGTATTTGAAGTTCATTTTGATATTGCAGTGTATTTCATTTGAGATTTCTCTTGGTGATCGAATGCAACGTATTAAGTTGTTGCTGTTCAACTGTGGTCCTTCTAGAAGGCAGCTGAGTGAACTGGCTATTATACTGTTTGTTGTCGAGTGGCTTTAGTGTTAAGAGTCCAGAGTTAGGAGTCTGAGCTCATATTGTTCTTAAAATCCAGGCCACCGCCGCGTGTGTCTCAGGGTCTTGTGAATCCACAAGAACGCAGTGTTTGTGGCATTTGCGCACGGTTTCTTTTACAGTCAGACCTCTCAAAGCGCTTTTATTCCTGTTAGCGTGACACTGCCCTTTCCCATTGGCTAGCACATGGCTGTTCAGAGTCTTCCTCAAGCATGGTCTTGCCGTTGTGAGGATCATTCAGAGCTCTACTGTTTTCTCCTTGCCAATCCTCACTGCACTTTTCTTCACTGCGTTACACTAGCAACCTTCCCCTCAGTTCTTCTCATCTCTGGTCTGCTCACATGCTTACAGTTTTATTTTATTTTATTTTATTTTGATACACTTGCCCATTTCTTTCCCCTTTTCACTATCCTCTCCTTCCTTTGCTCAAGACTTAACTAGCTTTTCAGGCCTCTGTAACTAATCGGTGATGGCTCCCTCCCTGCTCTAAGTCTTTATGTCTAACTGCTTCCTTGATGCTTGAGTTAGTAATGCCGTTGGTCAGACTATAAAACCCCGAAGTATGTTTCTCAAACTTGACATTCCCTTGTTTGGTTGGTCTTGCCTAGTTACCCCCAACAGACATTTAGATATCATTGAATCTAATCGTTCATCACATCGTTCCTACCACTTCCCACATCCAGTCATGTCTCAATTCCAGTGGCTACTTCTTTTTTCCCCTCTTCCTTAGCACTTCACTTTCAGTATTCTTGAATCCTTAAATTATCCAAACATGATGGTAAGTGGAGCCCTAGGGCCATCTGCCGACATTGCTAGCAGACTTTCAACGTGGAAGATACAAGCACTAACTGAGCTTTCAAAAAAAAAAAAAAAAAAAATCAAAGCGAACTGTGGAGGGGAGATGTTGGCAGGCAGTTCTGAAGAACATGTTGGACACAGGGAACTAGAGATTACTATGTGTAGGTCTTACTACAGAGGGAGGGAGGCCACAGGAGATCTCCCATCAGGTATCTGAGATGAGACAGCGGACACTAAGATTTGGAAAAATGGATCCGAAGAGATAGCCAGATGTGGAGGAGCACACCTGTAATCTTAGCACCTGAAAAGCAGAGGCAAGTGGGTCCTTGGAGGTGCTGGCTAGTTCTCTCAGCCTAGTCATCAAATCCCAGGTCTCTGACTCAAAAACCAAGGTGGGTGGCTTCCCCCATAGCCACACCCGAGGTTGACCTATGCCTTCTACATACACATGCACGTGAATCCCATACAGGACATGCGGGCACACACCCCCACACTCAGAAGCAAAGGAGGTTAAAAATTGGCTTATGAGAAATGTACTTAAATAGAGAAAAAGAGAAACTAAGCTGTCATTGTGTTCAAACAGGAGAAGGGTTGTCTTTTGGAAATGTTAGTTTTAGTATGAGACGAAGCTAAAATACATCACAGACAACATGTGTTTCTTACCTTAATGTAAAGAAGACATTTTCTCAACTGGTGTATGGAGACCTGATTCCATATCATGTTGGATGTTTATATAGAAGCTGGAATCATTTGATAAGAATATTATGGATAGGATTAGATTATTCTAAATTTTTTTTTTATTAGAGCACCACTATATTCCAGGCCACCCATATTGTGCCGAGTGTACCTCGGTATGATACTCAAGAGCTTCCTGTCTTTGCTCTTTTAACTATAGCTTGAAAGTGTTTATAAAAAATATGCAGCCTAGGATAGATGGCTCAGTGGTTAAGAACACTGACTTCAACTCCAGAGACCCGGGTTTGAATCCCAGCACCACCTGCTGGCTCACAACCATCTATAACTTCAGTCTCAGGGAATTGGATGCTGTCTTCTGGCCTCTGTGGGCACCAGGCACATATATGGTATGTAAACATGCTTGCAGGGGAAACACCCATATACTTAAAATAAAATAAAATAAAGAATATACAGCCTTATAGTAAACATCTAAATTCCCTTTCCAACAGTTATCATAAACAGAATATCTGCATTTCTCTCCTAAGAATATTAAAATAGTTATTGAGAAATAGTTGCTTTTAGTATCTTATAAATTATATCTTATAATGTGCAGATTCTAGGTAGGAGGTATATAATCAGTTTTATTTATTTGTTCAAAGGCTGGTTTCATGAAAATTGCTCTATAAATACTTATTTTAGCAACTGTTATTATTAGGGGTTTGTATGAAAGTCTGCCAACATGATCCTAATATTTATATAATAGATCAAAATATTTTTGAAAAGTTTGGTCTCAACTGTGATCTTTGTTGTTTTAAAAATCCAAAATATACTTGTTATTTTCATTTATTGCAGCTAAAGTAGTTTCTATCGCCAATCTTTGTTTTTCTGCTCTTAATTAAAAAAACAGAAATTGATACACAAAGAATCACTATTTCATATTAATTAGTGAAGTAAAGTAAGAGTTTTAGGGGTGGAGATTGGGGAAGTTCCGTTAATAAAACAGTGAAACTAGCCCCTACGTGCTAGTTAAGGGTCAGTCTGGTAACTTGTTCTCACCAGTGATAGCAAGACATTATTGCCATTATTTCCTGACTCTAAAGTAATTACAGATTCTTGCTTATATATTAAGTGATGGCAAGCTACTTTTAGAGCCTAGGCTTGTCATACACTTTCAGTAATTCAATAGAGTCAGTTATTAAGAAAAAAAACCACTGATGGTCTGAATAATATCTCCATGAATAAGGAAATTAATGATTGGCTGATGTTATGCATTCAGGTTTACAGAAGTCTTGTTCCTGAGGAGTCTTGACTCAGGCGATGCAGGTGTTTACATGAATATAAAATTAGCAGCTATATTTAACTCTGATTTAATCTACTATGTTATGTGAAACCTGTTTGCCTCTGACTGGGACTTATTTCAAGTTAATGAGCTCTCAAAGGAGATTATAGATAGAGTGTCCCCTTTTGAAACAAAACCAGGGGTGGGTGCGTGGTGATGTTTTCTGTTGCTCCCTTTGTATCGGTTATCTAATTTGACTTAGGTAAGAAGCCATGAAAGGGCTGGGTATGGAGCTCAGTTACAGATCAAGGTTTTCCTCATCACAGGGCTGATAGCACGCACCTCACCCAGGGAGGGCCTGCAGCTGAGATCCCCCCCGCCATCTTTCCTCCAGTGCTGTGATGATGGGTGTGGGTTGTCCTGCTAGACTTACTCTTTCTTGTTCTGGACAGTTTGGTTTAATAGTTATAGTACTTTCACAAACACCCTGCATTGTGGTCGTGGAAATCTCACATGTGTGAATAGAGCATGTAGTGTGGATTCACAGAGGGTGTGCTTGCGGTAGTAAGCCTTGAGTCCCTTCTGAGTTGTCTTAGTTAATATTTAGACCCTCTTTCCAGTGATTTCCCTTTTAACTTTGGGCTAGTCTGACATCATCTCCATAATCATCTTTTCTGTGTTATGTGATCTTTTGTTCTTGTACTCCTAATCTCAAAGGCTAAGTGACTATATTTTGAGGGAGTTTGAGCTTCATACATGTGGCTTCTTTCCAACTGTAAACTGTGACAGCAGAGTTAGCTGCGAGATTATTGAGTGTCCAAATCTGCCCACTATTCCACTTTCTCAAAAACAAACAAGCCGGTTGGAGGTGGTGCACTACTTTAATCCCAGCACTTGGGAGGCAGAGGCAGGTGGATCTCTGTGAGTTCGAGGCCAGCCTGGTCTCCAAAGCGAGTTCCAGGACAACCAGGATTGTTATACAGAGAAACCCTGTCTTGAAAAACCAAACCAACAAACAAACAAAAACACCCCAACTCTACAACTTCCCTTTCATCTCCTTTGAATCTGGAAAAAGAGAAAAGCTGCCAGCTTCCCTGGAAGTCTTGTCTTCCACTAATTGGTAGCCATTTTATTCTGAAATAAAGTGTACCCACTATTTTGAGGTAGAAAACATTAGTTTTTGTAATAGTTTATTATAATTTATTGGTACAGTGATTATACTTGTGACTGCCATGTAAATGCTTTAAAATACTGTTTATTTAATATGCAATTTTTTTTTGTCTTGAGATCTAATTGAGTTACCAAAGACATTGGTATTCAAAGACAGCCTTTACATTTTTCTATGGAATCTTATAGAGCCCAGAACTCTGTTTCATTTCCTCTTCCATTCTACATAATTGCATTGTTTCAGGAAAAAAAATGATAGCTGATTGCCCTGGAAAATTGTTGGGTATGTGGATCTATGTTAAAGAAAGTGTGGAGCTAGGGATGGCGACTCACATCTGAAATCCTGGCCTTTCACAGGAGGATGGCAAATGTGAAACCAACCTTGTCTTGGGGTGAATCCATTTCTAAAGAAATTTCAAAAGCAGCAACAACAAAATACTGCGTAATCACAGGGTCATGTTTCTAGAAGAAATGATGAGTCTAGTAATTGAAATGTGAGTGCCATTCACTTAGAATTAGTGGAAGAAGTCGGGGCGGGGGGGGGGGGGGCTTGAAAAATAAACTTTAGATTTTCATTTACCAGAAAGACAAGAGGAATGAAGTTTAGGGGAAGTAGGAATGTATTTTTAAGGAGACAACAAATATCCAAATATCCAAGATCAAGAACCAAAATATTGTTCACAGGAAAACTGAACAAGAACGAGTTTAACTTTCTCCAGTGAGAATAGGTTGAACTGGATCATTTTGATGAAAATGTGTTGCTTTCCATTTTCCTTGTGAATAATTTAATCATTAAAACTTTGTAATTAATCTTGCTGAATGAGTCTGAGCCAGTGTACTATTCCATTCTTCCACACAATTTTAAAAATAGTATTTGGATGTATGATTGAATCTTTGTCATTTGTAACTGGGTGTATTTGTAGTTTAGTTGTTTATTTTTTAATCTTCCCGAAAAGGATGCCATCAATATTATGTCACACGTATGAGAAAGCAGGGACATAAATGTGCATTAAGGCATGTATCCACACTGGCTAGACCCAGCCTATGCGTGTTAAAAAGCAAAATCCTGTGTAACATGTAGAAAACGAAGTGTTTGTAAAAGCTCCTGGTCCTCACCGTTTCATGCCTCTTAGGAATGAATTCTGAAATTCATACTGGAAACTCTTCAGCTAGTTCCAGTGGCTGTTGTTATGGTCACGTAGTATAAGAGATCAAAATAGTGTCGCCCTTGGGTTCAAAACTTTCCTAATCTGACGTGGATTTTTGACATGACAAAACGAAGTGTCTGACATGCATGGTCTTATTTCACTGATTAAGAGTTAAGAAGCAAACGACAATGTGACATTGTTTAGTTTTACAAACTGCCAGTCTTTTAATCAAAATCCAAAGAAGCTGAGATCATGACAACTAGGAAATATAATTTTTTATTTTTGCTTATTTGTTAATGGTGGCCCAATTCAAATCATTACCCTAGCAGTGTACAATTATAGCTTTCATGATATTTTCATTTCTTCTAAGTAACTGTATTATTTCATAATTCTTAGCTTACCAGAGAAGTTGACTTTATCTCTATCTTGCTAAATAGTGATAATGAATTTAAATCCAGTTGACACAGGATTCTCTAAAGCTCTGGGAATATGTCCATGCCAGTGATTAAGTTGGATTCCTGTTTCCAAGGAATTTTAATGTTTGAAGCTGTTATGAAATTATTTTTTTCGGTCTTAACCTAACTACAGTTCATATTTTTATATATTGACCAAAATAGAATCATATCTTTAAAAAAAAAATGAGACCTTGCATATTACTTAGTTATAAATTACTTTATTTTGAGCGTGTCTTTATGTGTATTGGCTTCAAAGTCCATCTCTTTATTTGATTTTAAAATTATTATTATTTGTTTATTGTTTATTATTATTATTGCCACTGTTTTGTGGGTCCGAGAGCAGGATCTTTCTTTCTACCAATACGTATGTTCCAGAGATTAAAATCAGATTGAAGTCAGAAGTTTGCCTACTGAGCCTTCTCTCATTCCCTATTTCTTTATTCTTCTTAGGCTTTCCTCCAAAAGAATAGAGAAAATATAAACATTTAGATTAATAATGGACATATGATCCACACAGTCAAAGGGTGTTTATAAGGGTTGGTGATCTAGATGTTAAAGTACAGATGGTCGGGCTGGGCGGTGGTGGCGCTTGCCTTTAATCCCAGCACTCGGGAGGCAGAGCCAGGCAGATCTCTGTGAGTTCGAGGCCAGCCTGGACTACCAAGTGAGTTCCAGGAAGGGCACAAAGCTACACAGAGAAACCCTGTCTCAAAAAACCAAAAAAAAAAAAAAAAAAAGTACAGATGGTCGGGCTCCAACACCCCCTTTAAACAAACAAACAAACAAGGGAGAAAAAGCTGTGTCAGCCATGTGAGTGAGGCTTGGTTCTGGCCATGGCAGACAGTGGGAACCTAGAGTAGAGTTGGCTGTTAGGGATGGGAACAGAGAGAAAACAACTCTTTAAAGAAATCTGTGTCAGAATGGCGTTCCGTGGCCCATCACATTAAATCAACACATCTGCGCTGAGAGCGTTATTGAGCACACACTCCAGGAGTGGGTGCATTTTTCTCATTTTCTTAACTTGCAAACCCTTTACTTATCTCCAGTGTGGGTCACTAAACAGGTTCTGTTTTTCTTCATTAGACACAGGATAAGGAGGCCTTAAGTCTACTCTGCTAGCTCACTTTATACCTAACTTTGTCAGGCATATACCTCCTTTACATGATGAAAGAAATCCATGGCCATGCCACGCTACTTCATTCCCCTTGAGGAGTGATTGCAGCCTCTGTTCTTCCCATCTTCTCAGCCTTCATTGATCATGTGACATGTTCACTTGGAGTGTGATGGACCCACATTTCTTGTGCCTAGGTTCAGGAAAACTTAATTTAAAATATTTGAAATTGTGTATGGGTTAATTTTCCTCCTTTTGCGTATCTCAGCTCACTGAGATGTTACTGGGTGCCTCTGTGGAGTGCAGCTATTTGAACAGAGAAGCAACTTAGAATCTTTGCCATTTTCCCATTTTTATAGTTTTTTAAAAGCCTTTTTTTCCCCTTGATTTGTAGGAAGCTGCTCCAAAACACACCATATTAACCAAATACAAGCTTCATGCTCTCCCTTGGGGCTCCTTTCCTCTTAACTATCACAGTGCTCCTTTATCCTCTGTCATAATAAGAATCTAGAAGCACTATATTTTCCTAAATAAAGAAAACCTCTCATGCATAAAGATCCAAACTGGGAAAACAAATATACCAGAGGGTGACTTTTAATTTGACAAAAGACCTTCTACATGACAGCGAATTCCCCTGAAGATTACTTTTAAATAGACAATTCCCTTAGTGTGCTGAGAGTCACATTAAAAAAAATGTCAACATTTTAAAGGCTTTTAAAAACAGGCCTACACCTGTTCCTAATATTTTTATGTAAATGGTGAATATTTACAAGTGTGTCCCCATGGGATGGGTGAATGGTACAGGTTTGTGAATTACTCATTTGTGCCAGTATTAGAGAAATAGGCACGGTGGTGGGTCTAGTTTTGCATCTCTGTTATGAGAAAGCACTGACCAAGAGCAACCTGTAGGGGTGAGGTGGGATGGGAATAGGCCATTTCAGTTTACACTCCCAGGACACAGTTCGTCATCTATCTAAGGAAGCTGAGGTGGGAAGGAACTTCAAGGCAGGAATCTGGAATCTGAACTGAAGCAGGAACCAGGAGAAGAAAGCTGCTTGCTGACTTGCTTCCCCTGACCTTCTCAGCTACCTTTCTTATATGGCCTAGGCCCACCCACAGTATTCTGGAGCACCATGCCCACATGAAGTAGGTTTTCCATGCACGGATGTATTTAACTGGATTCTTAAAGCACATGGAGTTTATAGCAGCCATCACCATAGCTTGTGAATCTGTTTGTTCTTTCTGAAATCATGGAATGAACGGTTTTTCTTACACTTTTTTAGCTCAGAATGTAAAGGCCCCACAAAGCCATACCTGTGCTATGGAATAGTTGCCTAAAATAGAGATGGCATCTATTGCAGCTATTCAGTTTCCATACACGGTACTGTTTGTGGCAATTAGCACTTACTGTGTAACATACACTCGTCTACCGATTTCTTGCTATCTCAATATAGCTCTATGCCGCTTGCCATATTATTGAATAATCGCTTTGCATATAGTGATTAGAGCAGAGACAGGTTTTGTCCTCTCCAAGGTCACATGCAGGGTGTTGCTGGAGAGTTGCCACGTTGGTACCAACTCGTCTTCATTGCCCTTGTCCCCTTCCGTGTGTCCTCACCTCTAACCCTCCACCCTGAACCTTCCATTCTTGTCACAGTGGAACACACATCAACTCACTCATTATTTTTCGATTAGAGTCAGCCCTCATTGGATTAAAAAATTGACTGGGAACAGGATGGAGACACCCCAGGGGAAACACATACAACTTCAAGATAAACCCTTTTCCCCTTTAATGTTAAAATTTAACTTTGCAGTGTTTACTCAACTGTCAGCCAAGTGACAAATCTACGTCAATTCGTGAGGGGGCAGCACTTTCTTTTCAAATTTAAAGTACGACTTAAAAAAAAAATACAGTCCAATTAGGTTTTTCTGACATAAAGTCAAGCTTGAGTGGTTCATAGCAGGATGGGTATCTCTCTTTCTTGGGTGAAATTTGTGAGTAAGATTAGTAAAAAACCCTAGAGTAACTTGTGATTCCTCTTGAAACTTCAAAGTCAACTCTCAGAAATTTTTTTTTGTTTGAAAGCTGCTTAGTGTATGAGTTGATTAATTTGTAATCTCATGAATGTTTGAGTCAACCCAAACCATGACTTTCTCTTCAATTATAGAATTACGTGGGTGTATAATTTCAATATTGTAATTACTTTTCTCCTGCAAAAAGTATTACTTGGTTGTCTATTTTGATTCTACAGCTCACTTAAGGGACAGATGAATATAATTTCATTTCTTTTCTCAAGGAACTTGCCTCAGCTTGGGGTTAGAGAGAAGGTTAGAGCAAATAGATAAAAACAACCTGGCCACCCAACCAGCCACCATGTGATCCAATAAGGGACAATAAATAGCACAGTGAGAAGATAGACTTCAGTGAGCAACTGCAGAGAGGAAGTTAGAGGGTGAAACTTTGTACAGAAGGTGGGAATTGAGTTGACCTCACAGCTTAGATAAGCTTTGAGTAGACAGAAAACACTGGGAAGATGTGATTTAAGAGGAGAGAATCCCATCCTTGGAGAAAATGTAGCCTGTATAGTAGGGGAAGTCATGAAGACTGTACTGTTGAGAGTGCTGTGGGGAGCAGTGTCTGGCTGTATGGAATCCCAAACACCAGGTGTCAACTCTGCCTCCTTTCTCCTTTTTCGGAGTTCTGAGAGTCCCTTGCGCATGCTAGAGAAGGGCTCTTTCACTAAGCTATATGCTCAGCCCAAGCTATACTTTTCTAATTTCAGAATCACTAGCCACATATCTCTGTCTGACATTTAAATTAAGCAGAAGATTAGTTCCTCAATGGCAGTAGCCAGCTTTCAAGGGATTGGTGGCTGTAGTACTTGCTGTGAGAATGTCAATAGCAGAGAATGTTTCCATATCACAGCAAGTCCTGTTGGACAACACAGTGTCCAGTGGCAATAGTTTTAGGCTGGGATATGGAGAGCTGTTGAGCAGAGGATCTGGTATAATACTATAAACTGTGGTTTAATTTTAATGCTGTAAGCACAAAGCAACTGCCCTCTTGTTCCCCTCTCCTTGTCTGTCTTCCTTTCTCCTTACCTTATCCTTCTATTATTAATTGCTATTTTGTTGTCCAAGGACTGAACACAGTTTGCCAGTTTATTACATTTTGTATGTGTTTTTAAAAACGCCATGTTTAATTTACCTCCTAAAAATACATCACTCATATGCTAATTCTGTAACCAAGGAAATAGAGGATGATGGGAAATAAGTAACTTTTTTTTTTAAATTGAAATAGCTTTTGAGGAGAATTCAGTTTGGTTTGTCATGCTGGTCAGATGCAGAAAATGATTTGAGTCTAGAGACTGGGACAGGAACGATGTGATGTTGCGATCCTTTCCGGAGGTAAATTAAAATAGGGGACTGAAGAGATGACTCAGGATGACTAAGATGTATAGAGATGACTCAGCAGATGTACTGTTCATGCAGAGGACCGGAGTTCAGTTCCCAGCACCCATGGGAGCTGGCTCAAGACTACCTGCAACTCTGGCTCCTGGAAACTCTGCACTCCTGACCCCCAGGGGCACCTGCATTCATGTGCACAAATTCATACACAGACCCGAATGCATACACATAATCAAATCCTTAAAATTGGAAGTTATTTTGACACTTGTTTGAATGTAGGTGTACTTTTTGACCTTCTCAAGTTGTTTTAACATTTTAGAATTTCTTTTTAGATAATATAGACATAGTGTGTATGACATTATTTGATAATTCAGTCAGTTTCTTGCTTGTCTGCTATATGTGAGAGACTATTAGTATCTCTAGGGGACACATCCTCGAAGACACAGTGTGTTGCTATTTTAGGAATGGCTTCACTGCTGTGATAAATATTTTATTACTTAATATTACTTTTTAATAATTTGTAACCAGTAATAAACTTTTATGTAATCTGTGTTTATTTTTAATATTTTGTTGCTAATAATAGTCCTACCAACTTGTAAACACTGTGGTTAAAAATGTGCAAAGATATTAAAAGTACCACATACTTGGATTCTTAGAATAAGAGTTTCTATTAATATCCTAAAAATTTATGAAAACGTTAAGAGAACCCTGGCCCCTTAAATACTCAGTGTGGCCACTCTTGGTGTTGCCTGGGATTGTAGGAACATTTTGGTTATCCTGTAACTAAATCTATTCAACTTTTAATGAATTTTTGTTGCCAGTAATGAGAAGTTATATGGTCCCAGTGAAGGACTTTCTTGATAAAAGTGTTTGCTCAAGTGTCACAGGGACATTCTACACAGAAAAACCAAGGCTCAGACAAAGACTTATAGAACCCGATTCGTGTCTGAGATAAAATGAATGGATATTGTACTTTCTTACTGATTTCATGAGAGATACACTATCTTAGGGTTGGGATGAAATATTACAAATGAGTAATCTAGTTCAGATATAACTTCAGTTTTAGTATCTCCTAATTAGTACGCTTCCTGGTCATTTTTCCGGAAGGAGGCGACCCTGTGATTTGTAATAAGAAAATGATCTTCTATGCCTGTGATTCTCAACCTGTGGGTTGCAACCCCTTTGGGGGGTGTTGAACAACTCTTTCATAGGGGCCACCTAAGACCATTGGAAAATGCAGATATTTACATCATGATTCACAACTAGCAAAATTTCAGTTATGAAATGGCAATGAAAATAATTGTATGGTTGGGGATCACCTCAGCATGAGGAACTGTATTAAAGGGTCATGGCGTTAGGAAGGTTGAGGACCACTGTCCTATCCACTGATGTTCTTACCATGCTGAGGAGTTTGTGGTTTTCACTGTAAGGTAATTAAGAGTAGAGGCACCACACAGAGGAACAGCCAGTGGCTTTGGCAGTGAGAATAAGCTTGGAGAGGATGATATAACTATTGCCAAATAAATTAATATTTCTCACAGTATTTCAAAGACACATTTAGATTGAACTTCAGTTTTCTAAATTAGTTTTATGCTTTTAAGTATTATGTAGTTTTTGTAACATCTTAAATAATGTATATCGAATCTAGTGAGTGAGAGACTGTGTTAATAAGTGCAGACTTAGTTTTTGTATCTTAACAGGTCATTCCGATAACGCTAATGATCAATATGGGTGCTCTAATTTTGGTAAAAGTTGCGGTACAAATTAGACAATGACATCTCAACTTCATTATATGAATCTTTTCTTATTTATAAAGGTACCGCCCTAAAGTACTAATCTAAAAAGGTTTTTCCCAGCAGCAGTATTACATGACCTTCCATAATTTGGATTTTTAATTGAACATGGGTCAAGAGTATCTTCAGTTTTTACTTTATAACCGTTCCATATTCTAATTATACAGTTAAAACGGCATCCCAATCAAATTCTTTTTTTTTCCAATCAAATTCTTGATGAAAACTCTGCTTTCAACTCCCTGCTCTTGCAGTTTTTCCTTATGCAGAGGCAGAAATGACAGTCCTGAGCTCCACTTCCTAGCCCCAATATGACATCAGATGGCTGCTCACCATGTCATGGTACATTTCTCTCGGTACTTTTGTTTTTTCCAATAGTAATCTTCATAGCACATCAAAGGTTCTGTCTCTTGGCAAGGCAAGCAAGGTACATGATTTTTTCCTTTTTACTAAAATCACTTTGATCATACATGACACTGTTGTTTTCAGCTAACCTGTCTTTGGTGGGGCTGGCAGACCTTGCCTCCTCTTCTCCGCATACTAGGTGGGACTGCTGAGCCCCACTGGAGAGATGAAGTGATGCTTCCGGGGGCATGCACCCCTACACACAGAATGCATAGCATACAGTACCACTTATCAGATGATGGTCAGATGAAGGGAGGTGTACTGCCCTCTGTGAAGAGAGCAGCTAGAATGATATAGTGCCTATTTAGACACAGTTATTATTTAAATAAGCAGGAGTTGCTGGTTACAGAGTAACTTTACAGAACAAAAGGGCTTTGTCCTCCAGGCCTTTAGAAGAGTTTGCCATTTGCAAACCCGGTTCTGCTGAGGCCCCTTTTTTTATTGAGGGCTGATTTGCTACAATGGTAGACCATCTGGCACTTCAAAACTTCTGAGACTTTCAGGGACAAAAAAATGATTGTGGGCAGTGTCATTAACTCTCAAATATAATGATGCCACCATTTGTGGGGTAGATGTCTACCTGGAAGGCTGAATATGCTTTGCTTAGGAACTTTCTAGTAGACTTCATTTTGTGTGAAAAGAGTAATAATACATGTGATGGTTAAAAAAATTAATTTAAGAAGAGACTTTAAAATAAATCTCATTTATCATTATTCATCTCTACATCTTTGTCTGAGTGATATCCATTATTGCTATCTTATAGATCTTTCCAGAATTGTCATAGATTATTCTTACACAAAGCATCATTACTCTTCCCGCCTTTAGGGATAGTCCTATGGCCTATTTCTATATATTTATTTGATACTTACTTATTTGCTAGCTCATCCACTTTCCCATGGCTCCTCACCATCCTACTTGGTGAATCGGCCATCATTTCTTTACTCATTTCCTGTTGATAGATAGATGTTTAGATTGTTTTCAGCTTTTGGTGGTGTCTAATAGGCCTTATTGAGCATTCTTAAGCACATCTTTGTGAATTCCTATGGATAGAATTTCTGTGTCAAGGATGATAACATTTAAAATTCTCCTGTCTCCAGACTGGGAAGGTTCTAGTAATCTTCAGGAAATGGAGAGGTTTAGTCTAGTTCTACCAGACATAGAACTTCATTCTCTCATCAGCCCATGGTTTTCTTACAAGCTGCCTCACTTCATGGTCTGTGTTCACTGCCTATGTTCAGTGGACCATGCCGGGAAGAAAGAAAGGCACATTGTAGAGCTCAGTGGTTAGAGCACCTCTAGAAGGAAGTGAGGGAAAGACACAGCATGTCAATCAGAGCGTGGGAGGGGAAGGGAGAGAGAAACCAAAAGCGAAAATTACGGTCTCTGTCTTTTGAGGAGCCATGTTTATGCTTCATACGGAAAATACGTAGACTGGCTATAGGTGCCACAAGTGAAGGATAGTCATGCTTAGGAATTTCAGGTCGATTTGGGTGCGGCTTTACAGAGTTCTGAGTAAGTTAGTAAGCAGGGAGCTGGCAGGAACATGGTGAGAGTTGAAACAGCAGCTCAGCTATGATTCTGTGAGTCAGAAGAATCCTGAAGACTCCCGGACTTTATATTAGAAGCAGAAGTTGAGCTGATCTCCTGGGGGTTAATTTGACCTTTTCCTGTGTTCTCTGCCTGTTCAGTTCCCCAAGTACTTATTCATAGTGCGGGAACAACGTTCTTCTGAAACAAGTACCTGTTTTTTTGTTTGTGAGAGAAAATTCTACATGTAATTCTGACATTTCCTTTACTGCTAGTTAAGTTTTTATTTTTCATTGTGACTTTTATTTCCTAAACCTCGGCAGTCCTGCCAAGTTGGTAAAGCTTTATTAAACCTCTAGAAGAGTTTCTAGTCTTCTTCCGAAAGCCCATGGCATGGCTGCATCTCCCCCTCAAACGTCAGCAGACATCTGGAGCGCTGATGCTCGGCCACCTGAGATCATTCACTCTTGCCTGATGCTGCATCCGTTTCAGGAGGATAGAGTTTGGGAACATTAACCTGTCTTGGAATTATTTTGAGTCACCTAATAAAGTGCTCTCTGAATCCTTAAATATTTGGAGGATGCTGGAAAGCTGACCCCTGCACCTGGCTGGCTAATTCAGAAATGGATCAGCTGGCGAGCCTGCCCCCGAGCCACTTCCCCACCCACCCATTCTCCTGAGGAAGATAAAAGCTCTTTGTGCCCTTCGACATCCCTGCTAAAATCTTCTGGCCCTGTACTATGGGAACGTATAGAGTATTGAATTTGTTTGTCTTATGAATGATATTTTTTTATTTCCCAACAACCACCCATATTATTATCAAAATAGATAACAGCATTTATTAAGGTGGACATTATAAAATCAGACCTTGTGTACAGTCATATTGCCCAGCTTCCCCGGATGAAAGGAGACTTCACCCCTTTCATCAGGGGGCTTAGGCCTCCATCTCTTGGTTGAACTTTCTGCCCTTTGGGGCTGTATATTACCTTAAATAGCTTGCAGCTGACAGGCTGCGCTGCTGGCCCAGGCGCACTGAGGCACCCTAATGGATGGGGTAGCCTCTCCTAATGGAACCACAGTGATGGGAGACAATGAGGAGAACTCTCCCATCACGATCAGGGGCTTGGAGCTACTTTATTATTTTATTTTAGCTCCTACCTCCAAGTTAGCACGGTTATGGAGAGGAGAAATGAGGTTATTTGATTCACAAGAAATAAGCAGTCTTTCCTTGAGTCGGAATGGGATGACGGCAGGGAAAGCGCTCTTGTCCATGCCTGAAGCTGTTCATTTTGGTAACAAGTGAGTCAGCTGCCATGTACCAATTTATCCATGGTCACCTATTGACCTCCATATGCTTTGCTTTAGTGGCCCCGAAAATGTCTTTCTTTTCTTTGTGTCCGTTGTGTTGGCCACTACCAGGAGAAATCTGCTAGGTTTTATGCAGAAAATACACGTTATCATTGCATTTTTTAAAATGTAGACTTGGGGTTTAGAAGGAAGGAATGCTGAAGAGCCACTCTAGGAGAAAATACCATTTTTTGTTGTTGTTGTTGTTCCCAGGAAAGCCTTTCTTTAATACTAAAAATCTCTCGTTGCTTTCATAAAAATTACAAAGAAGTTATCTTTTAGCAAATTATATGCAACACAGTTTTTAAATGTGGAATGTTTCTTCGTTAGCCTAGCCTTTGGAAGTTCATGCCAAAGCCATACAGATTTCTTCATTTTGACATTGGAATGTGGTTTTAATTAGGTAATTTGGATTTAGATTTTATTGGTTGGATTTTCCTGTGTTTCTCCATAGTTCTGGAGCCTTCCTTCACTTTCTCGTGGAACTGTATGCTTACTTTTGAAACATCATTAGTTACTAAAGATTCCTGGGTTATTCAGGTTGATCTCTGATAGGAACTGGGAGTGTGGAGTGTACTCCCACTCTTGAGGATTAGTGAGCAATTTATTTGCACACTAGTTTAAACTGAGGAAATGTCAACTGCTTCAAATGCCACCATCCAATTTGTTGTCTCTCTGGTGGCCTTTTAATTTCACTGGAGACTTCTATAGGATTTATAAGATTTACAGAAGATAATGTATCAAAGAAAAACTTGGTGCAAAAAGGGGGTATATATCACAGAGATGGTATTTCATGGACTGAATTTAAACAGAGAAAATATCATTACCAGTATATAGGAAGCAATTCAGTACATTTATATTTTACAAGTCTTGCTTTTAATGTCTCCTTAACAAACTGTGAATTACAGGCTGGAGAGGTAGCTGAATGGCCCAGCACTTCCTCACATAAGAAAGGCCTTGGATTTGGTTGTCCAATACCAAATAAATAAACAAGTAAACATAACATTTTAGGTTTAATGTGATTGCATTGCTTAATTCAAAGGGAGAATTCAGAGATTGGGACTAGGCAGATTGCCTGGCCATGAAGAGTGGATACTGCCCTTCAGGGGGGACTGGAGTTTGGTTCCCAGCATCCAGGCCAGGTGGCTCACAACCGCTTGTAATTCCATCCCCAGCAGACCCAATGCTTTCCTCTAGCCTTTGTGGGTACTGGTACTCTCAAGTGCGCGTGCACTTAAAGATAATCACAACAGGAATTTAGAGATGCCTTGGTAGTGACTCCCCCTTCTTGGAGTGCTCCATGTTGAATCAAGATCCCCTGGTTTGTCCTCACCACCTTTGCCCCCTGTGCCATCAAACTAGGTTTCCCTCCATCTCTGATAGTTTTTGTTTGACCTCCGTGAAGAGATTTCTATCTCCGTACCCCCTCTTCTTTCCTGGCAGAGGATGGCAACTCTGAGAATGGGCGTTGGTCCAGAGGCAGCAGCTTTGGGATGTTCTGCTGCAGAGCGGACGGGGACAACCTTCTTTATCCTTAGCCTGTGCAGAGCACATGCACTTATCTCGCTCATTAAAGTGTCTCCTTTGGGGGGATCTGCCCTAGAAAGGATGCTGTTTAATACATCTCTTGACCTTTATTCTTGTGGAGGGCTACAGGATATCTGAGGCACTTCTTCAGGCACTGTGCTGCTTGGTCTGCTGTAAAACCCCCTGAAGTGTAAGAGCTTGCTTGCTTCTGCTGTCCTAATGCCTGTTGCTGGGGAGTCTTTGCAGTTCCCTTTTCTGATATGTGTGCATGGGGAGAGGCGTGTTTGCACACGTAGCTCATGGTCCTGCCGCAAGCACTCTGGGTGGTAGCTGGACGTTTGCCCAGCTGAGAGAGGTTGCTCTTTTTCTCTCTCTCTCCTTTATTTATTTATTTTTCCGTGCTGGTGATGACAATGTTGGTGGTTTCTTTTGTCTTGAATTTATGTTAAAAGTTTATTTGCTGCTGTTCAAAGGTCTCTCAGCATGTGGCCTGAGCCCTGGCAGACCGGGTCCCATGGTTAAGCTAGTTCCTGAGAATGAGTCTCCTGGGTTTCTGAATGTTGGTACCTCACTTCTGTCAGTTCTGCTTTGAGCCACACTGCAGATTAGTATTTCTCTAGATTTTCCGAATAGTGGTTAGAGGAAGTCGAGAGTCTCTGAGATCCAGAGTATCTCTTTATCCATCTGAATCCAGTGCATTGGAAATCACATCAAGCCATTTTGCCATGGGGGACATGTAGATTTTTTTTTTTAATGAATCAATAATGAAAATATTTTAAAAGCTTGTTAAATTTCGTATAAACGGACATATGTAAAACACATGCTATTGAAATGCTGCTGTGAAAATAAGGAGGTGGGAAGCAAAGGGGCTTGAAAATCAGAAACATGAAGCAGTGATGGATACTCATTCCTGGCGCATTCTTGCTCTTCTCTGATGTGAAAAGGAACCTCTTTTTTTTCCCCCATAGGTTTAAATGGGTGCTAACAACTCTGATACTCAAGAAATTGAAGTAGTCACTGGGGAAAGGACGTTCTGATTTTAATGTGTCGTCCCAACCTTTGGTTATTGACTTGATATACAAAGTAAACTTAGTTGTATTAACATCATTCCGTTTGTAATGTGTCACCATTAAAATACTGTTTATGGTAAAACCCTTCGCACAGCTAGAGAAAGATGTTTCCTATGGACATTCCTGCCATTCTTAGCTTTTATTGCTATGCTAAATAGCTATGTAAAGCCAAAACGGCAGAGCTGTAGGATGCCTGGGACCAGGACCAAGAAGATAGAGTTCGTTCTGAACTTTTTCTTCTAAAGTCACCACACCTGAAACTTCATGCTTCTCTGCCACCGAGGTGGGAAGTAAGTTCAGTGTCATCGGCTGTTAAAATGAGAGTCTTTTCTCTCCGGTTGCGTCAGTATCAAATTCTCCCTATGAAAACAGTCTGAGTGACTTTTTAATAAGATCAAAGAACTTTTAAAAAGTATTTTCCTCGTCATTTTGCCTTTACAGCCCTTTTTTATTTTCTTTGCACAAATAATGGAATTAATCGAGCCCGTTTTCTTTTGTGGCTGGTATTGTGCGGCACGCCCACTCCCTTTTCTTTTCATGGGTGGGCTCCCAAGGGGAATATGGATCCTGGGGTCTATTCAGGACTAAGACAATGTAAAGGATACTGTACTGAAGTTTGGGGCCGGGAGGCCTCCAGGAAGTGGGAGTAAGCTTCGGTGAAGCTGGGTGAGGGGTGGTGGAAAGGGAGGATGCTGATTAAAATAATAAACAAGGGCTGAGGAGAGAGTCGATTGCCACAGTGCTGGCAGATCAGGTCTGGGAGTCACTGGGGCTGCTACAGGCTCCTCTCGGCAGCTGCGCACCCTGCCCTGCGGAGGGCATCATGGGATTTGTCTCAAGACCTTTCCTCCGGACCCAAGCCAAGCAACTTTGAAAACTTTTCGCTCCGCGGCACTGACAGCATATCCCTTAGGCTGAGCTGAAGTGGGGAAGCGAAGCGGAGAGAAACTAGCTTGGTGGTCACCATAGCAACTCAGCCGGCGGCTGCTGTCTGGGAGAGTGGGAACCGGTGGTCTCCTGTCTCGGGTTCTTTGGCGTTTCTTCAGCTAAGAGCACACTCCTGCTTACTGGAATTCTACATAAGTCGTGCTGTTTGGAAACTGGCTCTTTACCCAGATTTTTCCCCCCCTCCCTTTCTTTCTTTTTCTTTTTGAAGCCAGTCTGAATGGAGGAAGTTGGTAATGCTTGGCTTTTTTTCCCTCCCTTCTCTCTTTCAAGTTTCCAGGCTATAGCTCTTTCCCCCGCTTCCTTTCTGCTGTGTGTAATTGAGACCAAACTCTAAGCCTGGGCTCAGGAGAGAAGAGTGGTGGCCTGCAGGTCATTAGTGAGGCGAGCAGAAAGAGACCCTGGGCGTCTCAGGGCAAAAAAGGAGACCATGCCAGCCTCCTGGAGCACCGCTACGAGAAAACACAGAAGCAAGTCTCTGCCTTCCGAGCTCCGAAGTCCGTGAAAGTCCGCGGACCCAAGGTGGGGTGGCTAAAATGTCCCAGCGCAAGCTGCTGATGCTCATGGGCCACCACCGCTCAAGGGCAGGGATTGTAAAGGATTTTACAAAGGATCTGAAAGTATAGCTAGAAAAGATAGGGGTTTTAGAAGTTGGACGCTGTTGTCTGAAGGAAGTTTGCCAGGAGGATGTAGGCTTCAAGGGCTCCCGGACGATGATTGGTCTGAACTTCGGCTTACGAGAATTGTTGACAAAATTTGAAAAGGTACGCAGAAAGCAAACTTCACGGACGCACTTTTTCCTTTCCCCCATTTCGGCTCTCCTCTTTCTTCATCTTCCTCCTTTTATTTCTTCTTCTTCTTCTTCTTCTTCTTCTTCTTCTTCTTCTTCTTCTTCTTCTTCTTCTTCTTCTTCTTCTTCTTCCTCCTCCTCCTCCTCCTCCTCCTCCTCCTCCTCCTCCTCCTCCTCTTCTTCTTCCCCCTTCTCATTCTCCTTCTCCCTCTTCCTCCTCCTCGATTGTTTAGTGTTAACTTATAAAGCATTTTCGAAATAGCTTCTTTGAGATTATGTTTTTAGGAACACAGTTATTTTTTTCTCCCCTTGGTCAGGACGAGTTCTGATGCTTGTCAGCTTTAACATTCCACATCAGAGGGGATGGCTTATATTCAAGTCAGCTGGTAATTTAATTGCAATTTATTTGGGGGAGAAAACAAAACAATAGCCAAACCCAGCAACAAACACTGGGTTTGGGTGCCAAAGCCTGACTTCATCAGGCCGGCGTTCTGTTTTCCATGCCCCTCAGGTCTGTTGATCTCTCGGGCTGCTGCTGCTCAGCCTGCACTTACAGCCCTGTCTGAGGACCCAGTTCTGAGCCCAGACGCTGCTGCCCCGTGGTAATGATGGCAGATCTGCTGTTAGGCTTTTCCTTCAGACGCCCTGTTTTTAAAAGTGGATAGGGTTTAAGGCTTGGTTGGATTAGTAGTTTTGCATTTGGCATCCTCACTTCCCCCAAGGCTCTTGGCACACCCCAGGGTGGAGCACAGCCTGCAGAAGGCTACCTCCTCACTTTTAGAATTAAACAAAGCAGAAACCTTCCCGTGCCAGTTAGTGGCTTCCTGAGTGCCAGTCTTGTTCCAGTCTCTGCTCCTTAAAGGATCGAGGAGAGAAAGAAAAGAAAGAGGCAGAGCCCTTTATCCCTTCCAGCACAGATGACCCTGTTTGTCAACTGTTAAATATGTGCTCTGGTTTTCCCCCACTGTTCACTGAAAGTACAAATATAAGCAAGACTCTGTTGAATCATTCAAAGAATTAATAGGCTTTTTTTCTGAGGAATAACAACTGCCAGAGGAAAAAGATGCAAAAAGTGATACCACTTTAAAAGGTGCTGGACATTTTCCTGAACAGTTACAGCCATCTTGGCCTCCCAACAAAGGGAACAGAACGTCAGGAGTGTGTACAGAAGGAAGAAGAAGTTAGCCCCTTCTTGCAGAGTGGCTGTTCCCTGACTCTCTTTGCACCCCAACTGTTGTAGCGGGGCTTTGAGTGTAACATGGGGCAGACTTTGACCTATTGCTTTCATAGTCATTAAGCATCTGAATTCTGGAGAGCAAGGGTTGGCTTGCAGTGGGTTTGCTGGCCGCTTGGAAGGGGCCTGGAAAAGAAAGACTCTTGTCCTTATAGCACCTGGGAACAGCAGGTGACACACTTTACGGCCATAAAGAAGGTCCGTTAGGTCGTTTTCTGCAGATTTTGTCTCTTTCATCCTAAAAAGGTGTAGAGCATGTGTGACATGAATAAAATTCATGCTTGCCACCCCCCCAACCCCCCACCCCCCTCCCCGCAGTAATTATGGTGCAATCGCTGGACTTGTGAATTGTAATTGCTGCTATTAGTCTTCAAGCTTAGGTCAGGTAGCTGAGGTGAGCAACCTACTTTCTTAAGCCTCTGGGCCACTTTGTGGGTAGAGTGAGATGTTCTGGTGTTGGTAGGCTTTCTCTTTCAACCCCCAAACCTTAGTCTCTGAAGGTGTCTTAATCCTGTTTTTACATTAGTAGTTGACTTGGCAGTCAAAGGAGTCGTATGTCTGTTAAAGGCTTGATTTGGAATTTTCCTCCAAGGGTAGATTTCAAAGAAACGGTCCTGCTTCCATTGAGTATGGAGTTTGTCTATGCTTCCTTTTGCGGGGGACATCTTCAAAAAGCCCCCGTGAAAGTGACACCTTTATGTGTTTCACCAGGAGGAAGTCATCATCCACGAATGTGCATTTTTCCAACTCTTGCCTTTAAAAAAAAATCCTTTGTCTGTTTTCACAGAGCTGTTTCATTTATGGAGCTTATGCTCCATTAAGTCCTTGCCCGGAAAACTGGAGTTCTGGAAAGATTTCCCCACTTCACACCTCTCAGATTCAGCTACCTCCTTTTCTCCAACTCTGAAAGCAGCTCTGCCATTTCTATGGAAAAGTGTGAACTATTGTAATTGGAAAGCTATGGGTGCTGGTGCTGTCATGTGTAATGGTGGACTCAACTCCCATTACCCCATGGGGTGCAGAAGCTGACCTATTACATGCATTGGTGGACTACCTTTATTCTATGGAATACAGAAGGTGACCTACCATGTGCAATGGTGGATCCCCTTTATTCCATGGGATATAGAAGCGGACCTAACTTGTGCAATGGTGGACTCCCTTTATTCCATGGAATACAGAAGTGGACCTACCTTGTGAAATGATGGACCCCCTTTATTCCATGGGATACAGAAGCAGACCTACCTTGTGCAATGGTGGACCCCCTTTATTCCAGGGGATACAGAAGCGGACCTACCTTGTGCAATGGTGGATTCCCTTTATTCCATGGGATATAGAAGTGGTCTTACCTTGTGCAATGGTGGACCCCCTTTACTTTCAATTCCCTTAGTTCTCTCCTCATCAGTATTGGTTGTAGATTGAACACTTGCCTTAGTGATATCATCCTTTGCATAACAGCAGTTATAACTGTTCAATCAGATGGTAGGTTATCACAACCAAATGTTGATTTTACTCTATTTTTGAAGCCATTTGTGGCTTCAGTGAATTCAAGAACCAATATCGGGATAGTGGATACAGAACGTGATATGTTTGGTAACTGAGATCAGTGCTTGGTAGGTTACCCAGTGATGACTAATAGTGAGAGATAAACTTGTTAGATAATTAAGATTCCTGAATGGGATGAAAGCAAACCTTCTGCCTACTTTTTACAGCAGAGGAAGAGGAAGAGGAAGCCACATTATTTTTAGAGAAGCCCAATGGTATTATTGTTTTCATCCATAGTTGAATCTTGCAAATGATTGAACATCTACTCCCAAGATACGTTCCAGGATTGTGATTTCCTGCAGGGTGGGCAGGCGGCACTTGGAACCACCATGTTATGAGATCCTGGTGATCCAGGAGGCAGGAAGTATTCTGGTACACATAGAGATGCTCATCAAAGATTGGGGAACCATAGTGGCTATTTGGATATTCAAAATCTGATAAGAGGAGGAACCTCTTACCAAAGGAAAAGGACCTTACAATAAGATGGAGCTGCCAACAAGCATGTCTGTCTGTAGCCTTAAACCACATGCAGCAGCCGTGTGCGTGAGCCTTAGGATGACTGCACACCAAGCTCACATTGATGGATATTCATCAGTGTTTTCCTTGCACATACTTCATAAAGGAAGCATCATGGCTTTAGTGACATGCTGTCCTGCTGGAGCCACTTGCATTGTGTACGGTTGTTTCTGTCCCTTAATTATACAGAGGACTCAGTAATGGGCAGTTTAGCTCAGTGACGTTTTAAATGACTATCACCTTTATTAATATTTGTAGCCCCGCTGCTAGATGATGAATGATAATGGCCATCCTAAGGGGTTTGTTTTTGTTTTTAATTGACGGATGATAATCATACATCTTTATGGGGTGGTGTGTGACATGTTGCTACATTTATATATTATGTCATGATGAACTCAGGCTCTTTAAGCTATCCATCATCCGAAGCATTTATTATTTTGTTGCTATTCAGATATTCAGAATCTTCTATCACAGCTTTGACACGTATGATACAATGTGATCAATTATAGTCTCCTTCGAGGGTCCCTTACGATGTGTCTGGATAGCAGCATTCTCTTGTCGACTTTTTAAAGGAAGATGCTTTTTGTACTGACAACATAGTCACAAACCCATATAATGTATCTTTATGCCATTTACCTCCTTAAGCATGATGCTAATATTTTGAAAGCTGTAAGAGAGCCACAGTTCATAGGTAGCACTCTATCATGTTGAAGAAGGCATGGTAGCCAGAGTGGTTCTGTTCCCTCCTTGTGGTTGCTAGCTAGGATGCTTTGCTCATAGATGGGCAGGTCCAACATCAGAAAAAGCTGGATTGGAGGTAGGAAAGTGGGGCCAGGTTATAATGCTCAAGGCTGTCACCTACATCCTCCAGAGAGACCCTATCTCTTAAAGTCTTCACGACATTTCAAAACATCTCTAGTCGGTTTGAAATACATAAATCTATGGGGGGAGGGGGTAGGCATTTCACATGCTCGGTTCACAAGCAAACCAGGAGGAACAAGGCAGTAAGCAGCATTTCTCAGGGGTTTCTGCTTTAGTTCCACATCCAGGTTCCTGCCCTGACTTCCCTCAGCGATGGATTGTGACCTGGGAGTGGTAAGCTGAAATAAATCCTTTCCTCCCCAAGTTGGTTTTAGTCAGTGTCTTGTCCAAGGAACACAAAGCAAACTAGAACAAAAGTTTTTCTACTCCACGATCTAACATGCATTTACATCATAAATAATGGGAGAAGAACATTAAAATTGATTTCTAAATTTGTAAAGGTTTCTGTCAGTACTGTCAACCTGACTGTCAAAATGAGATGCTAATGTTAAAATATGATGCAATAGCTTGATTGAAAGTTGCATGACTAATTATTGGAAGAAAATGTCGTATTAATTAATGGCATAATTGCAATCAATAAATAATTGAATAACATTACAACTTACAAACTGTGAAAACATGCTTCTGACTTGACTTGTTTATTTTTCTTTGGAAAATATCTGAATCTTTTTTTTTCAAGTTATGAATCTCATCTTTAAAACAAAAGGTTCTGGTGATAATCCTCCAGTGTTTTTTTCCCTCTGTCTTCACTGTCTCTCAGATCCAGCGTGACTTTTAAAAGGCTCGCTGGATTTATTTCCCTCCGATGAGTTGCTTTGTTTATTTAACCCAAGCTCTGGGACAGGCTGGGGAAGTAATTGCCAACCTCCCTTTTCCACCTTCGGGACAGGGATCAACACTCCTCCGAGGAAACATTGCTATAGCCATATAGGGTTAGAGAAATAAAGCATGCAAAAATAAAGTTGTGTCGACTAGTCTCAAAGAGGATGCATCTAGTCTAGCAAGGGTTTAGCTTTTAAGGTTGGCTGGTGGGATTATGTACTGTCAGAATGGCCACACGGTTCTGTTGGGCTGATCTAAAGGAACATGTTTACCTACACCGTTAGGCTGCTATTGTTCTTAAGACTTAGGAAACAAAATGTATCTGGGCATGGTGTCTGTGTTTGTAAACGTAGTACTTGAAGGGTTGGAATGGAGGATCAGCCTAGGATACGTAGTGACGCCCTGTCTCAAGTGAAAACAGAAACACCACCACAAACAAGTGTGTGTGTGTGTGTGTGTGTGTGTGTGTGTGTGTGTGTGTGTGCACGTGTGTGTATGTGCGTGCTATCCATCATAGCATCTTTGTTTATATCTCTGTTAAAGGAATGTCTAGCTAAGGGCAAAACTGCTGCTAAGATATCAAATACAAAGTAAGTACAAAACAGAATAAATGTATGCCTTTTTTTATGCCATTTGCTGGACCTAGGCAGTGGGTGCTAGTCACAGAAGCACTGCTTGCTCATCAGAAAACCTGGCCTAGTGTTTGCGGCCTTCTTCTGGAGAGCTGTGATGGAGTTCGCATCTTATGCAGTTGATGGTGTTTTGGTCGGAGGAAAAGTAGTCGTCCTTTTTTCCTAGCCCTTCCTCCTTCTTAACCCTCCACACTATGCTTAAGCCCTTTGCGTGCGTCCTTAAGACATTTCCCTGCCCCATTTGCAGATAGTAGTTCAACAACTTGACTGTCTTGCCCTGAGCCCAGTGTGCACATGACTGGCTCGTGTTCAGAGCCTGAAAGAGAATGGCTTTGTGCTTCTAGATGGATTACAGCCCCTTGCTAATTATCAGTCACCATTTAGTGCTATTTAACCTTCCGAAGAGCTTGCAGGGTGAAAGCGGTAAGTGTTAATAGGGCCCATCTTCCCAGATGGGCACCAAGAGCGAGCCTTCCTTTATGGAAGTCTGATTTATTTTGGCATCTGATGCTGCTCGAGGGTCGTGCCCTCACAGACCCCCGTGCCGGCATCTTGATGGTAAAAGCGTCGCATCACTGCACAGCTATCTACCAAGGAGCATGATTCATTAACTTCATTTAATTCTGAGTTTCCAGTGAGAACTTCGACGGGACTCCACAGCACAGGCTTCTAAATGATTTCACGTTTCTCATATCCAACACTTGTAAGTGAGGAAATTGAGCTAACTGTTTACCTCTTTGCCATCCAATCCATTGCCTACTTTCTTCTGGCATTACAGTGGCTAATTTGCTAATCTGTCAAAATGGGCTTGCATGGAAGAAATGTATATTTGTTTTGTGACATTGGTCTTCATATCATCTGTTTTGTTTTATATAAGGCTTAGTCTGCATAACAGAGGATGAGAAGGATGCAGAAGAAACATAATTTAATTTTTTTCTTTAGTTCTGGGCATTTTGGCAGAATATACCACCAAATAGTAAATAAAACAAAATAATGGATGCTGATTTCTTTTGTTTTGATCACCTTTTGGTTGTTGATTTTTCTTCCTGACTGTTGATGTTGTTCATGTATGGAAGGGCTTTCAGCACACTAAAAGCCTTATTCCAGCATGTGCATCACTCTAGTGCTCTCCCTCAGAGTTTTCAGGGCCGTGTATCTTCATTGGCCGGGCCCATTCTCTGCAGCCTTGCTGTTTTATCCCATCCACCGTCTTTGCTGAATTGGAAAACGCACCACCTGCCATGATTGCGAGAACTTTGCTTCACACTTTCAGTATCCAAACTTCTGACATTATGGAGTGCATTTGTGAAATACACTGAAGTGTTTCTATATCCTATTGTATGTCTGTCTTTCTGTGTCTTAAATATGAAGGGAAGCAGTAGTCGGGAGGCAGATCTCATGTCAGGATGTTGTGGCTTGAGGCTATGTTGTGACTCTAGGTGTGGTCCACTGATGCTTAGGAATCTGTGCAGCGAATGTGAGGCCAACTTCTCTTGGCAGTGGAAAGCAAAGAGAGGCCTTGTTGGTTATGCCATTGAGTGTCTTGAGAAATGTGGTGATGATATAGATCTACAGCATTGCAAAACTAGTCTTCTAAGTTTTATATACAGATCTATATGTGATATGTAGGTGATATTCAATGATACTGCAGATTTTATGATTCAAGTAGTGAGAGGAAAAAAAAAAGACAGGGTCTCAGAAAGGAAACGCAGACTGGCCTCAGATTTGCTAGATCGCTGATTCTGAATAGTCAATGAACTTTTACGTGCATTTCCCCCATGCTCATTTAGAACTGGAGATCTTCAGGAAGATGGAAGCTATCTCAGTTTGGGCTGCTGTACCAAAGTGCCATGAGACAATCAGACTGTAGACAGTAGAACTTATTTCTCCCCATTCTGAAGATAAGGAAGTCCAGATCAGACACCCACAGATTTGGTGTTTGGTGAGAGTCCACTCTCTGATTCAGGGATGATGCCCTCATATTATGTCCTTTCATAGTAGAAAAGGCAAGGCAGCCTTTTGGAGCCTCTTTTCCATAAGGGCATTAGTCCTGTTAAAAGGATGCTACCTCAGGACCGGACCATCTATTCAAGGCTTCATCCCTTTATACTATCACATTAGGAGTAAAATTTCAATCTGTCTATGGGGTTGGGAGGCACAAAACCCCAGAGCATTATAATAGGCTTATAAAGGAAGACCAGCTGAGAAGGGCCGGAAACTGTGGTGTTGAAGAGTGCACGCTCCTCTTCCTAATTGAGATTCATTGTCTAAAGCTCTTGCACAATGCTTAATCTACATTATGAGATATGGAGAGGAGGACCACACCTGTATGCCCCCCTCTGGTGCCTGTTTTATGTTAGTAATTTCATAATCATTTGTTCATTCTTAGTGACTATTACTTATTATATTATTAGTCTATTACTAAAAGTGCTGTTGAGGGTATGTAGAAACTTTTCAAAATTCAGAGAAATACACACAAAGAAAATCTAGATTTTTCTATCAGCCCTTTAGGTGAAGATTATATTACTCTAATTTTTTCTCAATCTTTTAATGTATTTCTGTTGTCTTATATACAAGTGTATATAATAATTTGAAAAATATCTTTAAAATTTAAGAAAACATAGCATATACTTTGGTACCTTGGTTTTCAAACTCATTTGCTTATTACCACCAATGTATTATAGATTTCACTTTTAAGCAAACAATTTGTTGAGTGTATTTATGCATTAATGTTCTTAAGATAGATACTTTGACAATAGTTTTACAGCTTTAGTTGTAAATTGCCATGTGCTTCCTTACATTATGTAAGAAATTTTATTATTAATTTTCACTTTATTCTTCTTCCCATCAAGTAAACTATCTTCCTATTTAATAGAAGAAAAATTATTTCCTCCTTATTATTTCTTAATGAAGATAGATGTACATATGAATATTCTTCAAAAGTCTTAGAATATATTGTATGTGATGGAGAGAGCAGGCCCACCTAGGGAAAGCAAGTTTGTGGAAATGTAAAAAAACATCCAAGATTACATGGTATCTTGCTTTGGCCATGTATAAAGAGTAGAAAGAAATAATCACATTGAATGTTGAGCAAAATTCAGTGATTTGTATTAATGGTTATAAAATTTCAAAAGCTGCCCACTCACCCTAAAATACTAACATCAAATAGGCAAACAGATGAAATGTAGATTATTATAAATTCCACTTTTAGGACATGGTGAATCAATGTATTGAAGATTTAAAGGCTGTTATTTTCAATGTCGGAGCTGTGGGGACACTTGGTCTTGTTATATATTACAGATGGTAAAATGAAGTGTTTCGATTGAAAACAACTCTTCTGCGAATACAAAAGTGGCTTTGCAGAAATCCCATGGCATGTCTCGGTGACCTTTAGCATTTGCATCATCTCTTTGCTTTTCTCTTTAGGACATCCAGGCCGAAATTGATGCGCACAATGACATATTTAAAAGCATCGATGGCAACAGGCAGAAGATGGTGAAAGCGCTGGGGAATTCTGAGGAGGCGACAATGCTCCAGCATCGACTGGATGACATGAACCAAAGATGGAATGATTTGAAAGCAAAGTCTGCTAGCATCAGGTCAGAATACCCAATATCATAATAAAATAAAATGTACGTGTGTGTGTGTGTGTGTGTGTGTGTGTGTGTGTGTGTGTGTGTGCAGAATACCCAATATCATAATAAAATAAAATGTGTGTGTGTGTGTGTATGTGCGCGCGCGTGCGCGCGCGCGCGCGCACGCCCTTCTGTGCACATGCACTTATGTAGATTTTTGTGTATCAGAAAAAGAAAGGACAGTCTATCCCTGTACAACTCTATCAGAATTCAAGATTGAAGTCCAAAGTTTATTTTCTTGCCAGTTGGAACTGGAGATGTACTTAGCAGTAGAGCACTCACCCTGGGTGAGGTCTTGGGTTCAGTCCTCAGCACTACCAAAAGAATAGGTAAATAGAAGTTTTTGCTTCCTCTATACCCATTGCACTCTGCTGTTTGCACGAAGCTGTTCACAGATATTCGTGTTGTAATCCTTACAACAGTTATGATAATGTCACTGACATCTGCTAATTGTCAAATGTTTATTTTAATATTATATATCTTATACTGTGTTAACATTGTGAGAGCCTGTCTATCTATCTATGTATCTACCTATCTATCTACCTACCTATCTATCATCTATCTGTCCACCCACCCATCCATCCATTCATCCATCCATCCATCCATCCATCCATCCATCCATCCATCCATCCATCCATCCATCCATCCATGCGTCCATGCGTCCATCCGTCCATCCGTCCACCCACCCATCCATCCGTCCACCCACCCATCCATCCGTCCACCCACCCACCCACCCACCCACCCACCCACCCATCTATCTATCTATCTATCTATCTATCTATCTATCTATCTATCTATCTATCTATCTATCATCTATCTATCTGAGCCCATTAGGTTTCTTAGTGGCTGTACCCAGCAGGACTGCATAAAGAGGTTCATTGGACCTTGGGCCTGGGTACTGCATGACTGTAACTAGCAAGGGGGAGGTCTTTTGCTCCACCTCTTGGCATTGTTATAAATAGACCTGTGGAATAAAGTTCTGGGCCGGTAGATAAGAATCCAGGCCTATCTGAATTTATTTTGTGTTTTCTCTCCACTCTCTCTTTCTAACTAAGTCTCTTATCCCTCAGTCCTCAAGAGTTCCTGTCTGTCTGTCTGTCTATCTATCAATCTATCTATCTATCTATCTATCTATCTATCTATCTATCTATCTATCTGAGACAGGGCTTCACTGTGTAGCATTGGCTGTCCTAAAACTCACTTTATAGACCATATTGACTCTGAACTCACAGAAATCTGCTTGACTTTGCCTCTCAAGTGCTGGAATTAAAGGAATACACCTTTTAAAGATAAGTGTCCTATAGCCCAGACTGGTTTTGAGTTTGTTATGTAGCTAAGGTTGGTCTTTAATGCTTTCCTTAAAACAAAAACAAAAACAAAAAGCCACAAAAACAAACAACAACAACAAAAAAACACCAGAAAAATCCCTTTATTTTTATTATGTGCATATATATGAACCTTGTAAATGTATGTGCACCGTGTGTGTAGCAGTCCATGGGGACAGAAGAGGATGTTGTGTCCCCTGGAACTGGAATTATGGGTAACTGTGAGCTGCCATGTAGATACTGGGAACCAGCCTGAGTCCTCTGCATGAGCAGTAACTTGTGAACTATCTTTCTAGGCCCCAGCCTTTATCTCTTCTTCATCCTTCATCCACAGAATGCTGAGATTATAGACAAGTGCCATCATGCCCATTTAGAACAATTACTTTACTTAGTAGCCATGTAAAGTGTACAGTAGTCAGTCTCACACAACTATATTACTTAATTCATGCTTTCGGGGTCTTATGGCTTCACCTTTTGGGATCTTATGGCTTCTCAGAAGGTGTCTGTGTTGTTAAGTGGCCCCTGAGTGTTCTTGAAAAAGAATCCTGGTATAGCTCATGGTCAGAATTTTTATATGAGGAAAGATAAATGTATTGACTATAAAGATTGAACTAATAAGATGCAAACCAGAGTTTGAATGTAGATTTTTTTCTTTTGGTTTTTTGAGACAGTATTTCTCTGTGTAACAACTCTGGTTGTCCTGGAACTTTCTTTGTAGACCAGGCTAGCCCCAAACTCACAGAGATCCACCTGTCTTTGCTTTGAGAGTTCTGGGGTTAAAGACATGCTGCTGTGGATATCGTTCTATATAAATAAAACACTGATGGCCAGTGACCAGGCAGGAAGTATAGGCGGGACAAAGAGAGAGGAGAATTGGGGAAACAGGAAGGAGGGGGGAGAGACACTGCAGCCACCGCCAGGACAAGCAGCATGTAAAGACACCGGTAAGCCACCAGTCATGTGGGTTAATTTAAGATATAAGAACAGTTAGCAAGAAGCCTGCCATGGCCATACAGTTTGTATGCAATATAAGTCTCTGTGTTTACTTGGTTGGGTCTGAGTGGCTGTGGGACTGGCGGGTGACAAAGATTTGTCCTGACTGTGGGCAAGGCAGGAAAACTCTAGCTACAGCATGCACCACCACTACCTGGTAAATGTAGATCTTTTTATCTCTTGGTATTGAAATTATTTTGCTTCATCAAGTTTTTACGTCTAATTTGAAGTTGTATTTATTGAGATTAAATGCCTGTTATGGACACTAAAATGGAAAGTGATGATTCATGTCTACTTTGGGTAAGAGTAAAATTCAGTAAGTATGAGCCTTAAGATCAGAAGTCTGTCAAGGGGACAGCATTGATAGAACCCAGAGTAACAGAATGGTGCCATTGTTGGATTTAAGCGTATTTTAAGGTCATATTCAGTAGATGACAGGGTTTTTCTAATTGGCAATAAGTTAAGGGGATGCTGACAGAGGAACATGTTAGTGAGAGTGATAATTCAAAAGAGGAATGTTGGGAGAAAGCCTTAGATTTGGTTGTATCAGGTGTTGAATGTGCATAACCGTAAAACCAGATGACCCCCAATTTGATTCTTGCCCTTTACTATTTATTTTCTGATCTTGGACAAATTACTTCACCCCTCTTTACTTTGCCAAATTGTACTATCAGTATCCAACCCACTTGACTGTTGGGAAGACTAAGCAGAATGATTTGACAGTTTCTCAGTCTCTGTAGACCCCATAAATGTAGATTCTAGGCTATTCTTCACATGCAAGGTTGGGTGAGTAAATCTGCTTCAGTTGGTGTTGGGAATCCTTGCAGTGACTGCCAGAGATTAGAAGTCTTCCATTATGATCTGTTATGGATGATTTTCTTAAGAATTAAGGTAGTGTGTTTTGGAACATTTGTGCTCTTCTGGGTCTCATAGATAAAAACATACAGGTCCTCTATTTCTTAAGCAGGATGAGATATGGGATGCTGTCGAGTCCTCTCTCTATAGATCCAGTTGGAAATTCTGTCTGTATCAGCTACCTATTCTGTTTGTGCTGGAGATATCCTTCACTTATCCTGTGTCAAGGCTATGTTTATATCTATATTGACTCACTGGTGTTTTCCATGCTTTGATAAGTGTAACTAAAGATGAAATAGCTTTTCATTTTTATCTTCAAATATGCAAAAATAAATCACTTATCATTTACATATTTATTTGAGATTAAATGGTTTGTTTTTCTCAGTCTTGGGCTGTCCTACATGTAGGAAGCTCAGCTTAGAAAGAAGTGGAACTGGACAGTTTTGGGGAGCACTGCCCTTTGGAGAGACACTGTCTTCAAACACTGATATTGCCATGTAACAGTTAGGCTACAGTGGGCAAGTCGTTAACCCATATGTGTGCCTCAATTTTCTCATATGTGAATTAGGAGTAATTTCCTTAATAAGGCTGCCATGCATGTCTCATTTAATTCATACAAAGTGTCTACAGGAAGTGGTTCATATATTCGTTATCATTATTGGCTACTGCTTTGTTTGGCATTAGTTAATTCAGAAGCCACAGAAATTTCTCCCTTCCCAAACCCCTCTCATATCTTAGTCACTAGTGTAGGAAATGTTCAAGGAATTCACCAGTAAGTAGCGTCCCTCTATCCTGGCTGGATTCTGAACAAACGTGAGCGGAAAGTGGATTCTGCTGGCCTCAAGAACCCTAATGTCATGGGAATGACTGACAGAAGCCAGGAGAAAGGCGATGGCTTAGAGTTTAGATTGCTAACTCAACCCTAGAATGATGAAGAAATCCCAGCAGTCACTCCTCAAGGTGGCTTTCCACGGGAAACACCTTACATGCAGGAGTGGGGCAAAAGAAAGCTTTCTCTGAAGGTCTATTGCAAAGAAAAATTCCTCTCAGGGATCATCTATTTCCAGCCCCACCCACTTTATTACATATGCAAATTATATAGGCGGGGTTGTATATTCAGGACACTCCTCAAGCTGTTTCCTTTCTGGCCTCTGGGGTCCAGCCTGTTGCTCACATTGCCTTCTGTTGGTATCAAATTCTCCAATGTCTTTTATATTTCTACAGGCTCATCCACTACTCTTCCCTGTAATTAATTGAAAATTACCTTTCCTCTTAATTGCTTACTTCGCTTGAAACGATCTTTAATAGAGGTTAATTTCCCCCCATTTTCCTTGCCTAGAAGCCTGTGGGAATACTCTGAGTATTTATGACTGCTATGGATACCAAACATCAGAGTCTCAGCCATAAACTGGGTTTGGAAGACTGTCTGATAAAGGAGCCCGATCACAAAGGGATAAGTGTTAACTGGCAGCCTCACGTGACTAGTCCAGCATCACTTCCCCATCTATCTTTCTTTTAGACGTATTTATCTGTATTTCTGCCCCTTTATCATCTCACTCCTTCTCTGTAGGACCATATGGTTCCTGGATTTTTTTTTGTTTTTTGTTTTTTTGTTTGGTTTGGTGTTGGTTTTCCAGACAGGGTTTTTCTGTGTAGCTTTGCGCCTTTCCTGGAACTCGATATGGAGACCAGGCTGGCCTCTGCCTCCCAAGTGCTGGGATTAAAGGCGCGCACCACCACCACCTGGCTTAAGTGGTTTCTGTTTACTTGATATGGATATATTTTTTCCTTCTACCCTCTTCCCTCTGCTTTCATTGTTGGTGGAAATAGCCACCCTGACAGCTTATTTGTTTGCTTGTTTGTTTGTTTATTTATTCCTGAGACAGGGTTTTTCTTTGTAGCTGCAACTGTCCTGTAACTCGCTCTGTAGACCAGGCTGGCCTTAAATTCAGAGATCTGCCTGCCTCTGCCTCTACTGGGATTAAAGGCATGTGCTGCCACCACCAGGAAAAAAAAACACTTTATATTTTAATTTTCAAGTTTCTCTTTGTATTATCTGGGAAAGTTTTCAGCCCTGTTCTATTCTCAAGTCCCATAGACCGGCTCATCCTGGGCCTCCATCGATTTCATCTTGGCCTCCCTGAGATACTGGGTCTCACGGACCAAGGACAGGCTGCTCTTCAGAGCACGTATCTTGTTTGGTCATATTCCATCTGGTCATATGAATTCCTCAGAGATGGCCCTGGTTCAACCAAATCAAACTAATGTATAGCATCCTCACTAGAGCAGTCTCATGTGAAAGTGATGGACCTTCTCCAACAGGGCCCCTTCTTCCTTAGCTGCTTCTCTATTGGAGCCATCTATATGCTATTTTATAGCTTTGTGATTTTTTTAAATCCAGTATATTTATAATTAAATTGCATTACTCCAGCCACCTGAAGCATATTTAAAAATGTACATCTTCCAGCATTTTCTTTTTATTCATTTATTTAATATTTTTCATGCAATATATTTTGATCGTATTCTCTCCCCTCCCCCACAAGCCCTCTCCGGTCACCCCAAGTATCCTCAATGTATTCTCAGGTATTCTTAATGATGGAATGCTTAATTTCTGTCTCTGTTTGGGTTTCTGTTGCTGTAATAAAAGCAATTTGTGGAGGGAAGGGTTTATTTCACTCAGACCTGTCACAGCCTATCATGGAAAATGGTCAGGGCAGGAATTCCAGGCAGGAACTGAAGCAGAGACGGTGGGGGAATCTTGCTTACTAATCTGCTTTCATGACTTATGCATCCTGCTTTCTTATACCACTCTGGACCACGAGGCTGGTACCACCCACAGTGAGCTGGGCCTTCCTACATCAGTCATTTATCAAGACAGTACACACACACACACACACACACACACACACACACACACCTAGTAGACTTGCCTATAGGCCGGTCTTATGGAGACCTTTTCTCAAGCCCTTCCACCCAGCTTAGAGTTCTTTGGAAGACATTCTAGTTAAAGCTAGGTCCTTAGATTTCCTCCCATGATGAGTGTGCTTTTCATGTTAACACATTGACACATTAGTACCTACTTCCTTTCTATCCCCTGCTGATCTAGGGTTAATTTTTCCTTCCTTCCTTCCTTAGTTCCTCCCGCCATCCTTCTGTTTCTTCCCTCCCTTCCTTGGTGTGTGTGTGTGTGTGTGTGTGTGTGTGTGTGTGTGTGTGTGTGTGTGTATTCATGACCATGTGTCTGTTCAGGTGCATCTGCAGGTAGACATACTTACACAGAGGCCAGAGATCAAAGATGTGTCTCTTCCTCTATAGCTCTCCACCTTTATTTATTCATTTATACGCTCCTTTCTTTCTTTCTTTCTTTCTTTCTTTCTTTCTTTCTTTCTTTCTTTCTCTCTCTCTCTCTCTCTCTCTCTCTCTCTCTCTCTCTCTCTCTCCCCCTTCCTTCCTTCCTTCCTTCCTTCCTTCATTTATTTATTTTTGAGGCAGGTTCTCTCACTGAACCTCTGTCTCCACCTCTCCAGTGCTAGTCTACAAGCTCCACCTTGTATGTGGGTGCTGGGACTCTGAACTCAGATTCCCATGCTTGAATTCCCAGCATTTTGTCAACTGAACCATCAGCCCAGCTTTGTGTTGCTGTAGAAAGGTGTGTGTGTGTTGGGGGGGGGGAGCTAAGGGTCCTTTTATATAATTTGATACTCTATACTTATAATTGGTGTTATAATTCTGAATATTTTCTTATTTTATTCACTGTCATGTCTATCTTCAGAGGTCTTGTTTTTTCTTTAGACTCCAAGCCTCCTCTCTTTCACTTTCTCTGTCTCTTTCTTGATCTCTCTGTCTCTCTGTCTCTCTGGATGACTTTATTATTTTCTGAGGATAAGGCCATTTGATTGATGACCGCTCTGCTCCTTTGAGTATATATTTGTGGATTCTGTATTTCAAATCATGTTTAAGTTGATATTACCATTTCCGGGAATGTTTCTTTTTATTTATTGTTTTTAGAAAGAGAATAGACGCTGTTTATTGAAGTTTTTTTTTTTTTTTCATCAAATCTACTCTTAAGTCCTTTATAGTATGGTCACTAGAATAACTATCTTAAATATTACTTTAAAGTCTTTTTGGATGACCATGATCAAGCCTTTTAAATACTAAAATTCAATGGGCTAAATATTCTTTAGCATCTTAAATACAATATATAGCATTATACACATATTTGTATATATATGCATATATATAAACACACACATATATGTCAGGTCAGTTCACAAGGGATTAGATGAAGACTTAAGATTTCACTTATAAAATAAGCTCTTAAGAATGCTGGCACTATTTTATGATCACTTGTAAAACTGAATTGGAATTATACTAATAAATTCAAGATTGAATGGCATGACTTACATTTTAAAATTAAATTTATTGAATGTAAGATTATGCTAATTAAATATCCTCTTATCAGCTTAATGATGTTTAATATAGATCCATCCTAACAAGAGATTTCAAAGGCCGGGGAAGTTGTCAACTGTAATGGAAACAGAGTTCAAAGATAAAATTCTGTCTTGCGTTTCTTTTATAAGCCTCTTAAAAGTTTGGGGCACCGTTTCAAGCCCTTAGAGAAGATGACCATTTGCCATCATCCTTTATATTACATGTTATGACATTTTACAGCTCCATTCTTAACCTTAAGGAGTTGGTTTTGCTATCCACATTATAAAACTAAAGTCTCCTTTTTCTGAACGTAAGAGAACAAGATTCTACTCCCTCCCTGTTAGAATGTCTCAGTAGGGCTCTCAGCAATGACAGGAGGAGCCCAGTCCATCTGGTTTCTTCATGACCCATTAGCCATAAGTGGCGTATTGAACTCTTACAATGTGGCTAGTATAAATGAGGAACTGAATTTAAATCTCATTTATCTTAATGAACCTAAATTTATGTTTCAATAGCCACACATCACAGGTGACAGCCATATCAGATCATAGCTTTGGGGTACTCTTTAGTGCCTGAATTTTAAGGACTTAGTGTTTTTCTTGGTAGGTCTTCATGCTCATTTTGGGAGCAGGAATAATCTGTTTTGAATGTTGTTACATGATAACTATATTCTTAGTTACATTAGTTAAGGTTTTTGTTGTTTTTATAACACAATTTAAAAATCAATGGGCTTCATAATAAACTGAAAAGAAACCATATTTGTACCCAGAATTACAGATTTCATTCTGTACAGTTTTTTTTTTTTTAATACTACCAGAGGTGATATGGCTTAGCCTCCTCTTCACTGAGACCCTTATACACTTTAGGAGACTAACTTTGCAAATGTGTTTTGACTTGTGTACAATATAGGTGTGCAATCTATATTTTTCCTCTTTCTGCTGTTTAACCAAAGCCTTGGTTGGTTGAAGTCCACATTCTTCCGGGGCTGTGTCCTGTACCTTGTAGAGCGGCTGTCAGATTTCCCGTCTTGGGCATGTATTTAGTGAACTTGAATTTATCCTAATTTGACCTTAGAATGTTGACAGTTTGCCTTTTCGTTCTGGAAGCAGTGTGGCACCTAAGGGGTGCTCTGTGAACACTGGTTTATATTGATAAATGAAAGCTGTTTCCCCCTCTCTCCTCCCTCTCCTCCCTCTCCCCATCTCCTTTCCTTCCTTTGGACGGGGTCTCATGTATCCCAGGCTGGCTTGGAACTGACTGTGGAGCTGAAAATGATCTAGAACTGGTGTTCCTCCTGCCTCTACCTCCTGAGTGCTGGGATTACAGGCGGTGTGCCCCCCCCCCCAACACCTGGTTTATGAGGTGCTGGGGATCAAATCAGGATCTTGTGTGTGCTAAGCAAGCACTCTACATCTCGTTCCTGTCCCTAGTCCCCAAACTGGTATCTTTTAGCATATGATCCTACATATGCTATATTTCTTTGTTGATGCTTATATTCTGCGGAAGGGTATAATGACTTCTTTGATGACCGTTCCTTTGAAAAATCATTTTGGTGATTTAAAACAGATAAGAGTGTGCATTCCACTCTGTAATTCTTTCTCTACTGTCGTTGATTGGTGAAATAAGCTTTTAATGAATTTTTGTCTAAACAAGCCTCTATATTATAATTTTTGAATAACTATTCGTGTAAAAAGTTGTAAAACCTAAGAGCTGTGTAAAAACAGATTTCGTCCAGAAAGGGGTATCTACCTGTGTGAAGCCGAAGTCACTGTCGATATTAGTGTTAATGCTGTAGTCAATGAAAGGGTCTATTGCACTACCCACATCACATATCCAGAGATTGAACTTGTGCAAAGACGACACTGTGCTGAGCCCACTACTGAGAAGCAGTTGTACATCTACTGAGTTAGGTCAAGCAATGTTCTCCCTGAAAATGCCCAAAACATGTTGATGGCCTGCTATCTGTAGTGCTGGGGCAATTCACGTTATAGTCACGGTGAGAGAACACAGCTAAACCAAACACAGACATGCAGTTTGTCCTCACAAAGCCTTCAAGCCACTGGCCAGGAAAAGGCCAATGGCTTCTTTCATCTTTCAGCATGAAAATAGAACTGAAACGAAACAGGAACCCCATAGGCTACTATGGAAGCCTGTGCCTATTTGGGCATATGGTAGTAATCTGCTAAGTACAGAGGTGTGATGTACTGGAGAATAAGCAGAACAGGTTTGCCAGGCAGAGGTTCTGTCTGATGAGCTCAGTGTTTACTATGGGAAAGCAGAGATGCGGAGAAGCACATGGAATCGCTGCTTCCATTTTCATTGCAGAGCATCTCTTGTAAGAAGTATGGCCTTCATTTGTACAGATGGCCCTTCGGGGGCTGAATACCTGAACACCATAATGCTCAATGATCAATTCCAGTGTTTCTGTGCGGTGAAAAGAGTGTATTGCTTTGAGAAAGACATTTGTGTGCTCTGCAGGCAGCCTGTAGGACTGGATTACCAAGGAACATGATATGTAGCTTAGCTATTGATTGATGTTGAAACTACAGACACTGAGGACGCAGCACCAGATCTCACTAAGAGGTTGGATGTGCACCTAAGTGGTTTACTCGGGAGGTTCAGCACCCCTTGGTTGAATAGGAACCTGTGATTTCTAGCTGTCTTTTGAATTTAACATGGTTGGAAAGCAATTGTAACAGCCCTGTCAAACATACATAATGCAACAAGTATTTTACATTAGCAGCTTATGACTGTACAGGGCGTTCAGTTCCTACAGTTGGAATTACTTAGCTGTGCTCTATGGCACGAAAACTTGTTGTTTATCAGGAATTTTTTTTTTTCCCAAAATTAATAGTGATACAGAAAAGCTGGAGCTCAAGCAGACTCAGACCGTTTTATCAAGTTAGGTAAATCCTAACATCTGTGGAAGAAGTAGAAACAATAGTAAAAGAAAGAAAAGGGGGGGGGGGCGGTGGTGGCACATGCCTTTAACCCCAGCACTCGGGAGACAGAGGCAAGCGGATCTCTGTGAGTTCGAGGCCAGCCTGGTCTACAGAGTGAGATCCAGGACAGGCACCAAAACTACACAGAGAAACCTTGTCTTGAAAAAAAAAAAGAAAGAAAGAAAAGGAATGTTTTTATGTGTGTGTGGGTTGTGTGTACATGTGCGTGTGTGGTCGCATGCACACACATGTAAGTGCGGAGGAGGCCCGAAGTCCAGTGTCTTCCACTGTTGTTCTCTACTTAATTGAGTCAGGGTTGCCAGCTGAACTCAGAGCTCATGGATTCCAGCCACTGTAGCTAGCTGTCTTTGTACTCACCTCCCACCCCCAGGGCTGGGATTAAAGGTAGCCACCTTGCCTGCCTGGCTTTCTTGATGTGGATTCTGGGGATCCAAAGCCCACTTTTCATGCTTGCACAGCAAACCCTCTGTCCACCAGTCCATCTAAACTAAACTAGCTCAACTAAAATGAAGTTTCCAACCACCCAGTTCTGAGATAATTAGAAAAAGCTTTAGACATCTTTAAGACTTAAAAATTCATGTCTTAGTATTTTACAGCTAACCTTTCGGAATGGGGCAGAGAATGTTCAAGTTTGAGTAGTTGGTTTTATTAGCCAGGTGGCAGTGCAGCTGTGACTAGATGGGAAGATAATTGGCCTTTGCAGTTACTATGTGAATGCAGGCTCGTGGGATTTTCAGGTCAGCCTGGAGCACCAGCTTTTCCTTTTCTGCCAGGAATATTGGATGGTAGACTCTGGTTATTGTCTTGTGAAGTAGAGATGAACTAGATTAACTTTTAACCAAGACTTAGGATGTCATTGAATATCTACTGTAGCACAAGTTGTTAGAAGGTCTTATTAATAAAAACAAACCTGGAGCCAGGTATTGGGGTCAATGCTGGAAGATCAGAGAAGCAGAACAAGCCACAGCCACCTCACCTTGCCAGTTCCTCAGCTGATCCTGTTTCCTCAAACTGGAAGGCTCTGAGTTCTCATCCGAATGAATCTCAGCTGAACTGTGCTGCTCAAAAGCCTAAAAGCTTAACCAGCTCTAGTTCCTTGTTTTCACGCCTTATATACCTTTCTGCTTCCTGTCATTACTTGCTGTGATTAAAGGCATGAGTCACCATGGCTGACTTTTGCCAGTGTGGCCTTGAACTCACAGAGATCCGGATAGATCTCTGCCTCTGGAATGCTAGGATTAAAGGTGTGTGTGTGTGTGCCACCATTTTCTGGCCTCTATATGTAGTGGCTGTTCTGTTCTCTGACCCCAGATATTTTATTAGGGTGCACAATATTTTGGGGAACACAATATCACCACAGTCTTCTGCTGGAAATAGCATGTAAGTGTGACCAATGAAGTAATACTTGTTGGGTTACCTATAACCAGAGCTGTTAGCTTTGAGACAAAAGCTTAAGTGGATCAGATGGGCACCGGAAATGCCTGAGAGGTCTGAGTGACAGGAGTGGCTGATCCTGGTGGGTTGCTTGCATGGCCTTGGTAAAGGATGGAATTTATGGAGGTGAGGATCATAATGCCACCATCATGGTAAAAGTAGTCTTTGAAGACATGGAGCCTGAATGTATGTTCTATATAGCTGAAGCTCCCCAGATAACTCACACATACATGAACCTCACCCCTTTAAGTCCTTCCCTTTGGAAGATGTTGTGTAATGAGGCTGTGTGAATCTCCAACAGCCTTGACCCTCTCAGCCAGATTGATCACAGACAGGTTAGACAGTCCATCTTGCCAGCTTAGCACTAAATCCACATTCATGACTGTCTGCTTGGGTACCGCAGTGCTGAGAAAAGTCCAATTCCTTGAATGCCTAGAGATTCTCAACCTGTGAGTCGTGACCCCTTTGGGGGTTGAATGATCCTGTCACAGGGGTCACTAAGACCATTGGAAAGCACAGATATTTACATTATGATTCATAACAGTAGCAAAATTACAGTTATGAAGTAATAACAACAAAAATAATTTTATGGTTGGGGGTCACCACAACGTGAGGAACCATATTAAAAGGTCACAGCATTAGGAAGGTTGAGAACCGCTGCTCTAAATAGTACATGATTTTAAATACAGCCCTTCTATGCACCCAGGCTGCATGGGTGGGCTTCTTCTAGGGCCTTAATAAGAACAAAGGAGAATTTTTTCCTCTGATTAGTGCTAAGGTTCTCAAGTGATTTCACTGTGCTAGAACTGTAACCAACTATTTCCTAAAATCATCCTGGGTTATGAAGTTTGTAATTGATGGCTGTGTTAAAAGGGGAAATAATTAATAAAACAAAGATGTCACCATTAAGTCAGTGTGTGTGTGTGTGTGTGTGTGTATGTGTGTGTGTGTGTACACATCAGAATACCTAACATGTACAAGGCCCCCAGTTTAATTCTTAATATGTATATATTTATTTATTTAATAAGTAAACATATTTATTTACTTATGTATATATTCATGTATATATGCATGCATATATACATAAGTAAATAAATAAGTGTATAAAATACTGTGGTCAGTGATTTTTGCCTACTTGTTTTCTGTTCACATGGCAGTTTGGCACAGGATACCAGCCAACCTAAGGCCAAGTAGTGTCCTGGTTAATAATGTTGTCTTAGGGTTTCTGTTGCTGTGAAGAAACACCATGGCCACGGCAGCTCTTATAAAGGAAAACATTTAATTAGGGCTGGCTTACAGTTTCAGAGGTTTAGTCCATTATCATCGTGGTGGGACATGGCAGCGTGCAGGCAGACATGGTGCTAGAGAAGGAGCTGAGAGTTCTATATCTTGATCTGCAGGCAGCAGGAAGTGAATTGTGTACCACACTGGACATAGCTTGAGCAAAGGAGATCTTAAAGCCTATTCCCACAGTGATACATTTCCTCCTACAAGGCCACATCTACTCCAACAAGGCCACACTTCCTAATAGTGCCACTACCTTTGGGAGCCATTTTCTTTCAAGCTACCACAGATGACTTACTGTTTTTTTTGTTTTTTTTTTTTTTTTTTTTTATTGTTGCTGTTTTTGTTTTTTAACAGTTTGGAATTAGAAATTCCAACAATTAGAAATTGGAAGTATTTCTAATGTCTTACTTCTAACAATTTACTTGATTATAAGAAAAACTGAGGGTTAATGACCTCCTTCTTCTTAAAAGATCAGTCTTTTTTTTTCTATTTAGAGAGAAAAATAAACTTTGAATATAAAGTTTTAAATTAATTTTCTTTTAATTGTAAAAGGTAATAACCAGTGTCTGTCTTTCTTTTTCTCTTTTTTCTTTTTTAGAAACAAGGCCTCACTGTTTATCCCTGGATTGCCTACATAATCTATGTAGACCAGGCTGGTCTTGACCTCACGGATATCTGCTTGCCTCTGTCTCCTGAGTGCTGGGACTAAAGACATGAAACAACAAACAGGCCCCAGATGTTTTATATGCGTTCCATTTCTCTCCTCCCTCTCACTATGTATTGAGATAAAAGTGAGGAAGATTCTTTAAATCTCTGTATTTAATATGTGTATAGTGGATGTGAGCTATCAGAACCTGGTTTGTAACTTAATGTAGTATAGACATAGCCTGGATAATATTTGATATAACTGTTTCTCACAGGGTATGTTGTCTGTGCGCAGAATCAGTCTTTTTTTTTTTATTTGGGAAGTGAGTGTTATTTGGTCACACAGGACACACTTAGGCCACCTGAGTGTGTATCACTTTTCAGTTGTAACTGGCCACTGGCACGTCTTCATGTGGTCATCTTTGTCTGTCCACAGGGCCCATTTGGAGGCCAGTGCTGAGAAGTGGAACCGACTGCTGGCATCTCTTGAAGACCTGATCAAATGGCTAAATATGAAAGATGAAGAGCTCAAGAAGCAGATGCCCATCGGAGGGGACGTTCCCGCTTTACAGCTTCAGTATGACCACTGCAAGGTCAGTGTGCTGTCCGCCGGGCGCTGTTTATTTATTTATGTTAAATTCAGTGTGGGTGAATACATTGAATGAAGTTCTAGAAAAATGGAAATATAAACTAATTACCGTAGCTTTCCCCTCTTTGACTTCTAGTTTTCGATATCTGGGCATTTTATTTAATTATATTCTTTGCTTTCGTTTGTTTCGTGTTTCTTGGTTTGTTCATATTTAACTAAATACTTTCATACCTCAGCTATCCAAAGCAGAATATTGATTCTAGTTTATCATGAACTTCATCTAGCTTTCTAATAGAATTCGTTGGATATCAGTGTATTGGAAAACACTTCAAACTACAAGTTATCCTTTATTTTGATGTAAGCATGCATGCATGTATGAATGTATGCATATGTGCATGCATTTTAAAGATAGGATCTTGCTTTGTAGCCCAGTCTGGCCTCAGACGCACCATGTAACCTGAGTTCATCTCAACCTTGTATTGATCCTTCAGCTTCAGGCTCCAAGTGCTAGGATTGGATTGCAGGGTTGTGCTCGCTGCTGCACCACCCGACGGCAACTTCACCGTAGGTGCAGAAGTCCTGCTGTCAGAAAGAATTACACAGTGGAGTGGGGTGCTGGTTTGCCTTCGATTCCAACACTCAGGAGGCAGAGGCAGGTGGATCGCTGTTAGTTTGAGACCAGCAAAGGCGACATACTGAGACACCACCCCCCCCCCCCCCCCCCCCCCCCCCCCCCCCCCCCCCCCCCCCCCCCCCCGTCTCAAGGAAATGAATAAATACAGAAATGAAATTGCAAAGTCGTGGCTCCATGGTAGAGCCACTTGCCCAGTTTGCAAGAGGCTAAAACAAACAACTAAACCTGAGACCATAAAATAAAAGTAGAGAAAAACTGTAGGGCGGATTTCAGTCCTGTATCAAACGAAGACCACAGTATGAAATGAAGTTCATTTTATGTTTTATTTCCCTAAACTTCCATCTTTCTTTAAGTTACATTTTTCTTCTGCACAGACATCCATCCCTATACACACTTGTGCTTTTATTCTGAAGAATCAACAATTAATCCTGAAATCTCATCTGACATTTCCCTCAGTGCTATATCTCTGCCGAGTCTGAGTTCCATTACTTTATTTATATCCTTTTGTACTATTTTCTCATATATTGCATATCATTCAGTTCTATTGTGTTTTTCCTACTCATATGCAGTGCCAATTCTCATTCTAAGTCTGTATATTTTAATCCAACATTATGCGCCTGTTCCCATAACAGATGAACACTAATATATGCTTTCCTGGTACAAGATACCATCTATTTAATAAGATGTTCTAACAGATATTGACAGGACCTTGAATTTTGTCTTATTCTGACCCTTGTGCTAAGTGAATAAAATTACTATTTCAGTGGAAAGAGAACACGATGGAGAGATAACTCTGAAATAGAAAGACAGAGACATTGTTGCTCTAAAATCGACAACAGTAGTGGATTTTAAATTAGTGACTTTGCAAAAATCACAGAATTTTTTTTTTCTTTTAGTTGTTTGTTTGAGACAGATTCTCTATGTAGTCCTGAACTTGCTATGTAGACCAGGTTGTCCCTAAACTCACAGAGACCCTCTTGCTTCTGCCTCCTGATTGCTGGGATTAAAGGTTTACTCTCCATGCCTGGCTCTCTTTGTATTGTTTCAGCTTCCTTCTGTATTGTGATTATTTCCTTCCTGCAGTTCAGGCGTTGGTAAGGAAATCAAGTAATACCAAGCTTCTCTAATAGTACTTAGTGTTCCACGTGTGCAGTAAATCCTGCTGGTGACCATGCCTCACTAGTTTTGAATAAAACTCAATTCTTAGGTATGAAGTCATTTTCCTCTCCTCACAGAACCTTGGCCGCAGCACAAAAGTTGTGCTGGCCCTCCTACTCAGTCCTGACTGTTTCCTTGCCTCTGCCTCTCAGTGGTGTTGCCTGACTTTAGAACCATCATACTCTATTTTTTTTTTTTTTTTTGAGACAAAGTTTCTTTGTGTAGCTTTTGTGCCTTTCCTGGATCTCGCTCTGTAGACCAGGCTGGCCTCGAACTCACAAAGATCCGCCTGCCTTTGCCTCTCGAGTGCTGGAATTAAAGGCGTGCGACACCACTGCCCGGCCACACTCTGTCTTATAGTCCTTCATGAGTTACCCTGCTGTAACACTTTAGCCCCAGGCATTGACATGATCAAGATAATGCTGATAATGATGCTGGTAATCATGTCAGTGTTTAGGAGCGGCAGATACACACTGGGTACTCTGCTTGTCACTGATGAGTCAGTGCTGTACAAAAACCTGTTTTTTTGTAGCTGGGAGTGTCATTCAGTAGTGGAATGCTTCCATCGTGTGCAAGGCTCCTGATTCATTCCCAGAACCATAAAAATAAATATATGAAGATGTTGGAAAGATTGTTCAGGGGTTAGGAGCAGTTACCCAGGTTTGGTTATTAGCACCCACCCACATGGATGTTCACAGCCATCCATAACTTAACTCCAGTGCCAGGCATCCAGTTCCATCTGGCCTCCATAGGCACCAAGCATGCTTGTAGTGTTTATGCATCTCTGCACTTACACATATAAAATAAAAATGAATACATCAGAACAAAATGAACAAATAACTCAAAACCTGGTTCTTGACTGAGATGGCATAACAGTAAGAAGAAAGAAGAGCAGCTGGTTTCTAAATACATTTAGAAAGAGAAGAACAGGATTGGTAGCTGCAGGATTGAATACAGGATTTGAAAGGGAAAGACTGAGGTTTGTCATGGAGCAAAAGTTTTTGGACAAAGTAAATGAAAAGCAGAAGTTTCATTTAGACAATGGAAAAAGTGAAGGAACAGACAGGGCAGGTAAGTCAGGACCTTGAGATTTAACGTGATAAGCTGTCCATGCTCATTAGGAAGTGGAATATGTAAACTTGAAGTTAGGGGAAAGGTCAGAGTCAGAGAAAAAAAAACTGTAATGCATAGATCAGCCACAGGATTGGATGGAGCCTCGTAGGAAGTGATTATAGATAGACAAATGGAGTGTAAGGAGTGAGCAGCGAGGAACCTGGATTTTACAGGTCAGGAAGTTGAGACTGAGATGGCAGTGCAGAAGAACCCAGAGGGAGCCGAGTCTAGGGTACCAAGCAGAGTACTGTACCGAGGGCATTGTGCAAACAAGGATCTAATACTGCTGAAGATTGAGAAGAGAACAGAACACCAGATATCCTGAAGGCTGGCTCGTTGCCTTGAACAAGGGTGAGTTTAGTAACGTGGTGGAGTCTGAAGCATGATTGGATTAGACTCCAGAGAGAATACAGGCAGAAATACAGACGTTTATTCGAGAAACTTTTACAAGAAAGAGCAGGTATGAAGGAGCAGATTCAGGAGGAATATGCAATCTAGTAATCGTTTTATAAAGATGGAGAATAATTCTCTGTGCTTATGGAAATGACTCTGGAAAGCAGAGAAAAATCAATGACGTAGCAGAGAAGGTCTGATGGAGAAATGACTAGATAGGACCCATTGAACTGCCTGGGAGCTGGTTTTAGGTAGGACTACAGAGAGTTAACCGTCTCAATAGCAAAATACATGAAATAGATAGACATGGATAGAAATGGTTTGATGGACTTGAGTTGGGAAATGTGTAAGTGTTATCAATGAAATGGAAAGTGAGATCATTAACTGAACAGAAGAAGGAGGAGGGCTGGAGATGTAGCTCAGTGGTAGAGTACTTGCCTAGTATTCACAAAGCCCCTGGTTCAATCCCCAGTACTAGGCTGGGGAGTGGGTAGGGGTAGCGGGAGAAAGATGTATAGATTTGAAGAGAGCACAGTCTGAAAGCCGGTAAGTTAACCTAGGAAGCTTTCCATAATATGACTGGCCCACATTATGCGATGGCTTGATGCTGGTGATTAGGCTAAGTGATTGGGCTGAGCGATTGTTCTGGTTGCACAATGTGTGTGTGTGGGTGATGTGTAAAGACAGCAGGTGTTAGATAAACAAAGGATATTCATGAGGTGTGTGTGTTGGGGGGTGGGTTACTGTTAATGATATTCCTGTGAACATCGTTTGTTGGTTTGTACGAAGAGGGGGGGGAGCAAGGGCCCTGGGCGAAAACCAGTGGCGCTCTGAGAAGCTAGGGTCATTGTGTGGATACGCTCTCAAAATGAAGAAGAGGGGGAGCCAGTTGTCAAAAGGATGACTATGAGAAGGAAGAGTCGTGGCGACACCATCTAGGATTCTAACCCAGAAAGGCTACTTTAAACATTGGTTCTGGTCACGTGTGTTGGACTAGATTGTACCAACGTTGTTCCCAGCAGCATGAATACATTCTCATGCTTTTGCTTTTGCTTCTGCCTATGTGCTTTTATTCTCTTCAGTGCCACTTTGCTGGCTTAAATTGATGGGTGATACTATCTATAGTCAACTCGCTACCACCTTTTTACTGTATACTCTTCTTTATCTACCTTCTGCTATGGGTTAAAAAGTAAAGATTAAACTATTTTAAGGACTAATATTACATACAACAATACATTTCAACTAAATTAATAGCACTTGTTTGTTGAGAAAAGTAACTCACAGAGTTTAATGGAAACAAATCACCAGTTATCTATTTTGCTGTGGAATATGATCTAATGATACAGAGCAGTGTGCATGCATGTAGGGTAAAGATTCCGTGTTGGTCATTGCTGCTGGTTCACTCAGGGTGGCTGTCATATGCTCATAAGTATATTACTTGATATCACACCAGGCTTTGCCCCTGTGAATTATACAGGAAGGAAAAATTTAGGAGAAAACATGAAGGCTAAAAGCCTGATTCTTCCGTACTTTTTCTTTGGGTTTTACCATTTGCTATTGTGTTGTGAGTGACGGTGTGAAAATTAGAGGTGTGTTGAGTCCTTCCTCGGTGTGAGATACAAGTGTGCTGGGTAGACAGTCTATTGGGACTCTGTTGGCATGGGGTTCAGGGTACACTGGAGTGGGTTAAGAGTTGCAGCTGGCTGCTTATGTGTGTGGTAGTGGGGGTGAGAGATGTGAGCAGGCATTGTTTCTGGGGAGATGGGAGAAGAGGGAGGGTCCTTGAGCTAAAAGAAGAATACCTTCACTTCAGTGCTGGTTTTGGCACTGCCATCCTGGGTGACTCTGAATATGTTAACTGACTTTACCCAGTCTTCACTCTCCACACAAATGAAATGGGAATAGTATTATTTTAGTCAGTTTAGACATGCTAATAAAATATAGCCAATTGGCTAGCTTGGGAAACACCAGTCACTTACTTCTTAGGGTTCTGAAGGCTGAAAATCCAAGATCATGAAACAGGGAGATGTGTGGACTGGTGGTGGGTGACTGCTTCTGGTTCAGAGAGTATCCTTCTCTTTCCTTGCATGGTGGAAAGGGCTTCTTTTTAAGGGGGTGAATTCCATGCTTGGAGCTTCCTCCCTCATGATCTGGTGAGCTCTCAGGGACTGTCTTCTCCTGCTACTCTAGCTCTGAAGCGAGACTCACAGCTTGCAGGTTTTAGAGAAACATAAACATTCAAACCATGCTGAGTACTCCTAACTCCTCTGCAGAATGATTCCAAATGGAATGACGTGAATGACAATAATTTTCAAAAATGTGAAGTGCCATAGGGCAGTGTATCATTTTACTCAATTATGCATATTCTGTCAAAAGCTGCTTTCTTTCCCAACAACCAAGAGTAATTTTTAAAATTATGTAATTATACATATGGTGCAGATGGGTATAATTATTATTAGTTTACATTAATATAAGTGCACGTGATTAGAATTAGAGCATAATCATTATGCGTTAGTACAATTACAGCATAATTTAAAGAAATGTGTTACTTGTTGTGGTAGTTATTTTCTTGTCTAGCAAAAATGACTCATCGGGGGAAGGATTTGTTTTGACGCTGAGTTTCATGTCAGGGAAGGTATGGCAACATTCTCGTAATGGTTCCTGCCCATGGCAGTGGTAGCATGAGCAGCTTGCTTCTATCTATCTCACCAGATGAGTAAACAGATTGTCCTAGATTGCTTCTCAGTTGCTGTGATAAGACATGGACCCAAAGCAACTTGGACAAGGCAAGGCTTACAGGTACCATTCTATCATCCACCATGGCAAGCCAAAGCAAGAGCTCAAGACAGGAACCTGGAGGCAGGAACTGAAGCAGAGGCCAAGGAAGAATGCTGCCTACTGGCTTGCTCAGCTACCTTTCTTCTACAACCTGGGCCTAGCTGCCTAGGGTGAGCAGGGAATGGGGTCCTCCTACATCAATTAGCAATTAAGAAAATCCCCCACAGGTACAGCCACATGACAATCTGATGGAGACGCTTCCCCCATTTAAGTTCCCGAGGGTGTCAAGTTAACAAACCAAGATTTTGCATCACACAGAGATCTTGGGTCTGAAGTAGAACTTGTCCTAGGATGCTCCAATTCCTGCTCCTGGGCTGCATATCCCATAGCTTCTAGAACCCCCCTAAACAGCATCACCAGCAGCCGATGACCAAGTATCCAAACACATGATTCTATGGGGGATGATGCAATCAAGTCTTAATACCTGTCTGTAGTTCTTGTGGAATGCCACCATTCATAATCATCTGAGAAGTCTCTGTACAGTAGAGGCAAGTGATGTCCTTAAGTGAGTCTCTTCAGGTGTGTTGCCAGGCAGCTCGCTCGCTCGCTCGCTCTCTCTCTCTCTCTCTCTCTCTCTCTCTCTCTCTCTCTCTCTCCAGTCTCTTTTCTCTGCTTTCACATTTTTCCTATCACAAGAAATCCGTACTCGCTGTGTGTGTGCATGTAACTTCAACTGGCCGGTTGTTAGAACCCCAAGGGCTCCAGGACATGCTCACTGCACAGAGGAAAATGGAAACACAGCACGGTTCGATGAAATCTCAGCAGCGGCCTCTGCCTTTCCCTTTCATGTCCAGAAGATACTCATCCTATTCCTTCCGTGTGTTTGGTAGTTTCTAAGACCCTGGTGCAGAGACCAGTCACAGCCCCTGACCATGTAGAAGTTTTGTGGAAGGGGCAGCCTGTGTGTTTCCATTTTCCATGTAATGAGAGAGCTTTGGGAAATGGATTATAGCAGAACTGTGAAATGCACATTCCCATTGTTCGCCCTGGACTCTGGCTGTCTGCCATCACCATTTGTTTCCCTCATCCTCCATCTTTGTTCTTACATTGCACATAGACTTTGAGTTCATGGACACATTTATTTCCAGGCTCCTCTAAAGGATCTAGAATGGTCTTCATTTAAAATAGCATGGCAATGCAGCTTCAAGCAGAACATGATTTTTTTAAACAATGTTTTCACAGATACATTTTTAACATAGTGAAACAAGGTTATTTTAGCTCTTTTAGATTTTTTTAATATAAAGTTCAAGTCTTTTTTTCCCTGATTACCTGCTTTTTAGGCTTTAGTCTTAATAAAGTTAAAAAAAAAAGTCTTCCTAACTTCAAATAACTTTTAAGCCTTCTAGCTTAAAAGTATATAATTAGAATCAATCAGAATGTACCCTTAAATAGCATTATGCTTACTTTAGGCGTGATTTTTCAGTTCTATAAAATTCCCCTAAAATAAGATGGAGTTCTTTTTTCCCTTGATTTTGATTTGTGTGTGTGTACGTGTGTCTTTAAGTTGACTGTTTGGCAATTTCATACATGTAGAAAGGGGGGTGGTGTGGTATATGATTTTGAGTTCATTCTCTAGTCTTACAGGTAGAATGAGTTCACAGGTCTGAATTACTTTATTTCCAATGAGATAATACTAGTCAATATAAATAAATAAATAATAGATATAATAGCTGATGTCTAGATATTGCAAAATGATTTTTTTGTTGTTGTTTTGTTTTTTTAAGATAGGGTTTCTCTATGTAGTCCTGGCTATCCTGGAACTCACTCTGTAGTCTCGAGCTCAGAGATCCCCTTCCCTCTGCCTGCCAAGTGCTGGGATTTAAAGGCGTGCGCCACCACAAAGTGGAACATTTTTAAAGAGACAAATGAAAACACTGATTTGTTAATTTTTCCAAGAGAAATGATTTCCTAAAAATAAATTTTGAATGGCATATAGAGATCAGCTTACAAAGCGATGCCATATGTACATTCACTGTAGACAAAATAAAGAGGCACATCTACCAGATGTACCTGAATACCACGTATGCCGATGTTAGTCAGTCAGGCACGTTGGCTTTGAAATGGTATCACCAGTGTTATCGCCTTACACAGTTTTTAAAAAGTAAAGCTTGTGGAGCTGGAGAGATGGCTCAGAGGTTAAGAGCACTGGCTGCTCTTCCAGAGGTCCTGAGTTCAATTCCCAGCAACCACATGGTGGCTCGCAACCATCTGTAATGGGATCTGATGCCCTCTTCTGTCATGCAAACATACATGCAAATAGAACACTCATATGCATAAAATACGTAAATAAATAAATCTTTAATAAAAAAAAAAAAAAAGTAAAGCTTGTGTCTCTGAGCCTCGAGTGGATGCACAGTTGTTGTAATAAGACAATTAAGTGCATCCATCACTATCAATATCTGATGCCAAGGAATCATTTGAATAATTTAAATAAAGTAATTGTATGTAAAACAAATGTATTTGTTACCTATATTATCATCAGTTTGTACATATGAATTGATTGAACTTTTATGAGAGCACATCTCGTGGATTTTGGGGTACTGTCCAGTATTCTGAGGTACATCCTGTTGAGCTCTGGCATGTGGGTTTAGGTAGTAGGCCTGGCTTTGCTCTCTATTCCCTCTCCTCTCCAGCTATGTGATCTAACCTGAAGGACACGTTATCTGACCTCTTTAGTTCCTCATTAGTTCCCATCAGCATGGTTAACTCATCACCATAATACAGACCTCTAAGTATTCACTTAACAATAGCCATTGGAGTTGTTTTTTTAATGACTAATTTATTTTACTTTCATGAATCTGAATATGTGTGTCAGCTTGCTGCTATGTACACCATGTGCATGCATTTGCCCACAGAGGCTAGAGGGCATTGGATAATGGCAATACCATTACTTCACCACCTGTGCCCCATATATACTATTTACTAGATTATTTATATGTTAAAGAGTTAATACTTATATCCCCAAAGCAGTAAAACTTGGCCTCTGCACCTCTGTGATACATTTTAATAGTTCATGTTCCCCAGAGATCTTGTGCTTGTGGTTTGTTTGAATATATCTTAAAGAAATACCATCCATTTAAAGTTTGACCCCAGATCTCCAGTTAGAAAGGTGGTATAGGATCATGCTTCAAGTCACTCCTTGTTCAAACATCTAGCAATTAGAGATTAAGACATTAAAAAGCAGAAAGCCACCCATAGTATGTCTAGGCTCCAAAACATGACAACTGCCCATGGCCCACAAAGCAAAAGAAGCAAAGTAGCTAATGAGGCTGGTACTCCTAAAGAAATGGAACAAAGCCTGCAGGAAGATGAGCGTGGAGAGAGATGAGCAGGAAGGAAGGCCTAGAGCAAAGCCTGCCCGGAACCTCTCCCTCCTTGCTGATATGAGCCATCCATGGATGGGAATCCTTCTCTTTTTTGGCATAAATGCTAGAACATGGAACCTCACAACCTTTTGTACCCTTAAGTGAATGCCTGTAGTTTTCTTGAAGATGTGTTTTATTAACAGTGATGCTTTTGGGCTTATTGATGAACTGTCTGGCCTGTGACTGGGCACAAGGTACAATGCTCAGTGTGTGAAGGCTGGTGTTTTCTCTGGTCATTGCTCAGAGTCTGTGCATTACTTCTGTCTCTGTTGCTGTGTTAAGATGCCCTGATTAAAAAGTAACTTGGGAAGAAAGGGTTCATTTTAGATCACAGCTCTAGGTTACAGCCCATCACTTCAGGGACGGGATGTCAAGGGAGTCACATCATAGCCACAATCAAGAGGAGACAGAAATGGCTTAATACAAGCATGGTTACTGCTTGTCTCTCTTTACTGTTGAAGGGGTTCAAAACCCAAGCCAAGGGAATGATGCTACCCACTTCATGCTGACTCCTTCCACGTCAATTAATGGGATCACAACAGTGTTCCATAGCATGCTCACAAGCTGACCTCATGTAGACAATTTCTCATTAAAATGCTTTTCCAAGCGGATTTTAGACTGTGTCAAATGGATAATTAAAACTAAGCACCACAGTCTGTGTTGATGATTTTGATCACCTCTGTCTTTATTCTATATAGGGAATATGAACTGTTTCATGGGAATAAAACTCCATTGATACCTATTATTTACTATCTAACACAGCCCAACAGTTTTGCACACACACAGACCCTCCACTACTTCCTATGTAGTATTAATTTGTTGAATTATTTACGAGTCGTATTCCAATCTTTACAGATTGGGTAGACAGCACAATTGTGCTCTTCTTGTTATGTAAGTATATATTTAATTATTTTAAATATTAAAATAATTACCATATAGCTGTTTTAGTGGCTTGTGAAATGAAGATTGCGGAACATTCCCATCAATGACATTAATTATTCTTTTTTTTTTTGAGTTTGAAGAAAAGCAGATGTTTCAATATGCAATTTCACTATCAAGACCATGTCATCCAGTCATCAATTTCTTATAAAGCACCTATAGTGTGTATAGCATTAATATACAATGCCATGAACTTCAGTCAGATATTCTAAATATGCCTACAGTTGCAAATGCAGTTTTTAATATTCAATTTGCACTTTATTTTCATAGCAATGTAAATATTGAGCTATGTAGAGGCAATTATCAGAGCTCTAACACTCTTTTCCCAATAAAATGCATGTTGGTTTTATAAAAGCAAATCACCAAGAATGATTAAATTGCATGATTCAGGTATAATTTCTTAGTGTGTGTCCTTCCCTCAGGGTTACTTTGCCCTTTCCCTAACTCAATTTAATTTCTTATATCCAGACCTCATTATGTAAGAATCAGGACATTTGGGGCTTAAACCGAATTGCCAAGATACATAAGAAACTTTACTCATTAAAGTAACAGATTCTAATATTGTCTTTAAGCCTCCACCAGGTGTGGTGGCACATGCCTTTAAACCCAGCATTGGGAGCCAGAGGCAGGTGGATCTCTATGAATTTGAGGTCAGCCTGGTCTACATCATTAGTTCCAGGCTGGCCATCACTACATTGTGAGACCCTTTCTCAAAAAAAAAAACCAACAAACTACAGCAAAAATAAAATGTTAATGCCTCATTGTTAAATTTGGGTTCGGTGTATTTGCATGTGTGTGTAGGGTGTGGTTTTCCTATTAATCTGAGATTGCCTATAAGCCTGTAACGTAGAGGCCTTGCTGTGTGTTATGAGGTTTTTGTATGGTAGTAATTTGGTCATTTTCTAATCGAGTTGAGGAGCTCACATGCATGTATACACACAACTATGTGTACAACTATGTGTACATCCATGTGGAGGTCAGACAACTTGGGTATCAGTCCTTGGACATGTCCTTCCTTCCTTCCTTCCTTCCTTCCTTCCTTCCTTCCTTCCTTCCTTCCTTCCTTCCTCCCTCCCTCCCTCCCTCCCTCCCTCCTCCCTCCCTCCCTCCTTCCCTCCCTCTCTTTTTTCTTATCCTTATTCTCCTTATTCTTATTCTTTTTTTTTAGGCCAAGTCTCATTAGCTTGGGTGATTGGCCAATGAGTCTCAAGGTCCCATGTAGCTCCCCCTCCCTCCTGGGTGCTGAAGCTACAAGCACATGTCCCACTGTGCCTAGCTTTTAAAAAGTGGATTCTGGAGATCGAACTCAGGTCCTCGTGTGTGCAAGGCCATTGCAAGCACTTCACCAACTGAACTGTCTCTGCAGCCCTGATTTCTAGAATTAAAAAGAAGAATTCTAAGTGCCCCTCTGACCATTGCATCTGTGCTGTTTTCCTTTTCAGAGACACACAGCCCACAGCGCCCTGTCTGTTGGTAGAGCAGTTACCAACGTGCAGCCTGAGTCAGCAGTTTTCCAAGGGAGCCTTCCCCTTTAGCTGTTTACTGTGTGTGGTCCTGTCTTCGGAGCTTGAGAGCCGCAGACGAAGCCTCATTCCCAAGAGCCAGGGCTCCCAGAATGTATACTTAAAGGGGCACAAGGAAGCTTAATAGTTATCAATCTGGTGACGAAATAAAGCAGTTCTCAGGGGTCGCGTATCAGAGATGCTGCATATCACATATTCATATTACAAATTCATAACAATAGCAAAATTGCCGTTATGAAGTAACAATGAAAATAATTTTATGGTTGGAGGTCACCACAGCATGAGGAACTGTATTAAAGGGTCGCAGCATGAGGAAGGTTGAGAACCGCTGGAATAAACAGTGTGACTGACCATACTTGGGGAAGAATTGGCCCTCTATGAAACCAAGCGGCCGCTTCCTGGTGAACCAATTCTTGGATCTATGTTGCTTAGTGCCGGTTTCCTGTATCTAGCAGTTCAGTTCTCCTTTCCATGTCGTGTCTCCTGGTTAACATCCTGTGTTAGGTAGTAAGCATACATCTGTCACTAGAGGGGCCTTATTTTCACAGGACTCATTGCCTGGTAGCAGGAGTGGGTTTGCCCAGAAGTAACGATAGTCACTGTCAAAAGCCCTGAAGAGGGGGCACGGGCACAGTGAGGAAGCATGGATGCACTGTGACTTTGTGCTCTCGCTGATAAGCAAAGGCTCCCTGAGAGTCTAGGAAATAAGACATTCCTAAAGGGTGCTATCCAAATTATGTGGTGAAAATCCTGCAAGTCAGTGGTTGTGTTTCTCAGAGTATGCGTTCAGTGGGGTGCGTTGCATTCCTCCCGTTAGTTAGCCTCATACCGAGAGCAAAGCTCAAAGGGAAAGAACCGTGCTAATAGATTTGCTGAATTAGAGGGATGCAGAGGTGATTGTATGCATGCGTGTGTGTGTGTGTGTGTGTGTGTGTGTGTGTGTGTGTGTGTGTGTGTGTGTGCATGCACAGGCACATGAGTTCAACAGTGCAATAGAAAGACTGGGAGAAGTTGGAGAGTCCTGTCTTGCTTTTAGCATTCATACTTTGTATTCCGATTTAGCCTTTATTTTTGATGTCAGTGGGGTGGAACCAAAATGAATTTATACATTTAACTCATCATTTAGGGACATTAGCCAAAACTTTTACGGCGCTGTGCACTATGAAGGAGAATTAAAAATATTTTTTGTCTGCATACCAATGGAACATAATCCCGTTTTCTCCTTTTTTTTTCTTGTAGTTTTATTAGTGCTATCAAATTTAACGACTCTCTGCCCTTCTTTGCTATCATACAAAATGACTTAGATCCAGACATGCTGATTTAGCTTTGAAAGCAAGTCGGGAGGGGAAAGGGAATAAATTATGTTCTAGCAGATTCTCCTTATGTTTGTACCGTTTTTTATTTTCTTTTTCCTGATTCTATTCTCCAGTAAGCAGTAAAGTTCTTTTGGGAAGCAAAGGTTAAAGAAACCTGCTGTACCAACACTGCCTCTAACCTGCTCCGATTTAGATGCCCCATGTCCAAGTCAGCGGCTCAAGTACTCCATATGCCCCCACCAGGGCCAGCTCTTTAGAAGGGTCCCTAGGCTTCATTGAATGCCTTGCTGTTATCTTGTAATTCCTAATATTTGGATAAGGGGCCCTGTGGTTTCATTTTGCACTGGAGTTTGCTGTTTTAGTTAGATCTGATCAGGAACATTTATGTATGTGCTTTGGCAGATATAAACCAAAATATTATAAAAATAATAAAAGAGTCTCAAAACTTACCGTAGGAGTCGTCTATCTCCTCTAGTCCACTGTTCAGCCGTGGTGGTCCTCACACTGAGTCACGTGCCCTTGATGTAACTTGTTGTGGATGTTTGCGTGGGCCAAGTCTTGGTTTGTGGCCCACACTTGGTCCTGGCCTTTCCTGGTGACTCGCTCACTGTTCCCTGTGCTTCCATTGTACTTGATCTCTCCCTAGGGCGCCATGCCATCCTGATTTCCTCATCCTCTCACAGCAGCTCCTTCTCTTTCCCTTTCTGGTCCATCTTCAAACCTCTTGAGAAAGTAGGATGCACTAGGAGCCATGTCATGCCATTCTCTGTACTCGGTCTTCGTGGGGTTTGGACTGTCTGCAAGCCAGCCACTCCCAAATGCATGAATGTGTTCATGTATCACCTCTCCAGGGACCCTAATCTTCGCATATGATATGGCCAAGCTGCAAGCATTGCAGTATTGGCCTCTAGAACATTCTACTCAGACCTCTCCATCTCACTTGGTAGACGTGCAATTTCAGTGGCTTAAATTAAAAAAAAAAAAATCAGCCAGGCGTTGGTGGTGCACGCCTTTAATCCCAGCACTGGGAGGCAGAGCCAGGTGGATCTCTGTGAGTTCGAGGCCAGCCTGGGCTACCAAGTGAGTCCCAGGAAAGGCGCAAAGCTACACAGAGAAACCCTGTCTCGAAAAACCAAAAAAAAAAAAAAAAAAAAAAAAAAAAAAAAAAAAAAAAAAAAAAACCAAAAAAAAAAAAATCACCTTGAATCCCATCTTTCTCTTTTAATGTTTTAGGGAGTCTAAGTTCTCTCCTCAAGATGCAGAATCTGAATTGGCCACTTGTTACCATTCATCTGTCTCTGGGGTTCCCAGCACAGTAGCCACCATGTTCCTGTTAAAATAAGTCGAATTTTGCAGGAAAGACTTGGTCTCAGGAAGGCACGCACGGCCCTGTATGAGTCCCCTATGCCTCCCCTTGCACACACCTTGCTCATCTGGGCGCTTGCTGTTTCTTCTTGCTTACTGGTCTCGGCCATGCTGGTCTCTTGCTGTGATTTCAATCACAGCACCATGCTGGGTCCTAGAATGCTCTTTCCTGGAGTCTACAAAGTTAACTCTGTTGCTTGTCAAGGTGCAGAATGGCACCTTCCCACGGACCATCCATCCTGGCACCCTTTCTCATCTCCCTTCTTTGTTCTAGCATTTTCATCCTCCAGCTGCATTATTTCCTATTCTTTTTGTACCCACATTTCCATATCCTCAATGAAGATTTGTTGAATGCCAACTGAGTGAAATACACCTAAGGGAACACCTCTTTGAATAGGATGTTCTTTTTAATCTCTTTATTTTCTGCGATTCCTTTTATTTGTTCATTTGCACATTTTAAAAACACTCATATATATATATATATATATATATATATATATATATATATATATATACTGTTTTTTTTTAAAGACAATGTCTCACTTATGTTTACCAAGCTAATATGAAACTTACAGTGTCAGTGAAGGTGACCTTGAACTTCTGATCCCCTTGTCCCTGCCTCCCAAGTGCTTTTACAGGAGTGTGCCAACACACCTGTTATGCTGAGCCAGGGATTGAACCCAGGACCTTGAGCATGGTAGGCAAGCCCTCTAGAAACTCAACTGTAGCCTCAATCCCTTTCTACTTTAAGTAACCAGATCTTTAACAAAGAGTGATACTTTCCCTAGAAATATAAGCAAGGATCTTTCATAAACAGCTAGAGATAATTTTGTGGTAATTACATGGGATATTTGGAGTCTAAGACAGCTCATCAGCACACTGATGTTTTAACATGTGTTAGTTAAGAGGGTTCTCTTGTTTCTATGTCAGGCTCTTGCGGTGCAGTCCATGTTGGCATGGAATGTGTGGCTGCCCCTGCAGTGCCCTCCTAGTGCTGAGAGTGTAAGTGTGTGCCCCCATCCCAAGTCGAGAAGTTACCTTTTCCCTGTCTTCACGTTCCCTGAATTGTTCGACTCAGGAGTGGGACAGTTCTGTATAGGAGCTGAGAGGGAGTGGACCGACAAATTTTGGGTATTGAGACACTTTCCGGAATATGGTTTGCTCTCTTCCCGTCTGTGCTGAATGCCGTCAGATTGCCTCAGTGTATGCTCCCTTTTACCCCGTGAGTATATACATTAAAACTAAACATCGGCTCTGCTTTAAAACTACATATATTAAGATCTCCAATGAACACAGGAATTTAAACATATGGACTCTCTGATTCAGTAATTGTTGTGTATCTCATTTTATAAATAAACCTAGCCTGGGAGGAATCACTGAAGGAAAAGTTGTATGTAGTGCTATAGAAATGAAACATTGGCTTCTAATACATATATTCTCCTTTTCTGTACAGGTTTATTTTTAATTGTGTGTTTGTGTATATTTGTTTATCTGTCTGTGGGTGTGTGCACATGAGTGCAGGTGCCCATGGAGACTGGCAGATGCCCTGGGACTGGAGTCATAGGTAGCTGTGGACCACCCAATGCTGGTACTGGATGCTAACTTGGGTCCTCTGGAAGAGCAGCAAGCACTCTTGGCCACTAAGTCATCTCTCCAGTCCCTACATATATAATTGTTAATAGTATGTTATTTAAAGGTACTAATTTGCTCCCGAGTTCTATTGTGCAGCCTGATGACTATAATTAAAAACAATGATGACTATAGTTAAAAACAATGTTAACTATAATTAATAACATTTTAAAAAATTGTTGAAAGAGTATATTATAAATAGTTATAATATTATAAATATTATAAAAAGTTGTAAGTGCCAGACATTATATAGGATGTGTCATTCTGCAGTGTATTAATTACTTCAAAATAAAACATTATGTGAGATAGAAGTATACATTTTTATTTCTCAATGAAAATAGAAAAAATAAATTAATTTAAAATTTTACATTAAAATAGTAATTTTTCAATGATTGATGAACTCCCTATTAGGTATTCTTTTAGTTATAATCTTCAATCGTGAAGATAATACATTACAGATGTTATAAAGCTATGAGCAACTGGGACTTGGTTGTTCAAGCCTGTAACCTCAGCTTTTCAGGAGCTGAGGAGGGGGCTCACACATTTAAACCCTGCCTGGGTGGGATACAATACCCAGGGAGTTTAAGTCCATCCTGGACAATGGAGTGAGACATTGCCTCAAAATGAAAGTGAAAGCTGGCTGGGTTTATAGCTCAGGAGTAGAACTTTTACCAGATTTGCAAACTCTGTCTTGGTTCCATCCCTCACACTGCAAAGAGTGAATAAATAGGAGCAAACCAAAAACAAACTCTTCCTCCAGAGCAGGGGTTCTCAACCTTCCTAATGCTGCGACCCTTTAATCCAGTTCCTTGTGTTGTGGTGACCCCCCAACCATAAAATGATTTTGTTACTACTTTGTAACTGTAATTTTGCTAGTTGTGAATCCTAAGGTAAATATGTGTTTTCCGATGGTCTTAGGTGACTCCTGGGAAAGGGTCTTTCAACCCCCAACCTGTTGGGACCCACAGGCTGAGAACCGCTGCTCCACAGCAAACATGCTCACATGGTGTTATTCCCTTCTTGCCTATGCGTCTTCCCCAGTTTTAATGGGAAGCGTAATTTTCGTTTCGCCTTTCACCGTTTGATTCCTGTCCTGCTCATTTCCCCACATTGCTGGGGTGGTCATCATCATAGTAATTTTTCAGTGTTGTGTGACGGTTCCTAGTGTGGCCCTGCCGTCTTGGATCTAAATACTTTCCAGGTATTGGATATTTAAGTTGTTCTCAGAATTTTAAAGGCATAAATGATGTTGTAGTGGATACTTTTTTATTTGTAGCTTTTTTTTTTTCTGGTTCCTTTTCTTAGGCTCTATCCCCAAGGGTCGAATTCCTGTTTCACTCCAGGTGACCATGATCATGGCTTTGTAGATTGCCAACTTGAGTTTCCCAAATAATCTACTGAATTCCTTCCCTCTAGGAGGTATGAGTGTTACAGTACTCTCTTGCTGTGATCTCTCACTTCTGTTCCTGGGTTGGTGGACTCCCATGGCTAATACCCAAACTCTGGGACTTCACAGTTGGTGTGGGAATTTTTGAAGCCCCTTTTCAGATGCTACAGGTCTGATCCAACTTTCTCCCCTTTCAAAAAGAATGAAGAGGAGAAGTTGGGGGATGTGCCTGATTTAGCCATGTCCAGAGTGGCAAGAAGAAAGTTGTCTGTGGTTTGTTGAACTTGTTGGGGGAGAAAGTTTCTATTTATATCACCTATGATGTGATGTAGTCAACTCACACTCTCCATAGCTTTACTTTGTTGTTACGGGGGCAGATTTAGATATTGAAAAAAAAAAAGACTAAATTTATTTCTCTTCTTTCTAAGAATCTAAATGTCTTGCAGCATAGTTTTATATGAATTCAATATTTCAGCTTAATCTTGGAGAATCACAAAGTTTCACATTCTTCCTAATTAGATGACTTGACCATTAGAAGAAATATTAGCTTCAGTTTTTCCTGCCGAGAGGACTGGTGTGTTAGTGAGTTTTCCTCGCTATAGCAAAGTACGTGAAGTAACTAACTTAGAAAGTAGAAAGGTTCACTTCAGTTCATGCTGCAAGAGGTTCCTTTCCATGGCTCTAATCTTTTTAGGCATGTGGTGAGGGGCCAGTATCACCCTGGGTGGTGCACCACTTAAGAAGCTGCTTGCCCCTGTCTCAGCTCAGGGTGACGGATCCCAAGTTCAGCACAGAAGGGGATGGCAGAGGTTCCTCACTGCCCTCTAGAAGCCTGTTTTCTTAGGGAGAGACATGCAGCCTCCATGCGTTGCTGCTGCCGAGAATAACTAAATCACTCTTTGCTTAGAGCATCAACTTGGCCATCGCACCACACTGGGTTGTGCTCTGGATGAAAAGGAAGAGCTGTGATTGACATGTGGCAGTTTCTGATCTCCACCAAGCCTGTCACATCTTATACCACCTTACTCTCTAATCCCTGGCCTTTCCACTAAGTTTGGGCATGTGGCAAGAATTGTTCCCTGATCATTAGGCCACAATGAAGAATCTCTGCAGGTATTTAGAGTTTGGGTAAGAGGCAAGGTATCCTGCTGCTTAGCACTCTGGGAAATAGCAGTAGCTACCCCCACCGCCAACCCCCCCTCCACTCCCCATCCTGGCTGTTTAAATGCTCAGGCAGGTCAGGTGGAAGGAGGGATGGCACTTTTAAAGGCTCCTAGACATTCTGGTAGGAGTGAAATCTGTGACATTGGTGACAGAATTCTGATGCTTACATTCATGCATTCATGCATTCATCTAGGCTCTGTTTCCATAAGCACACAGAAGGCATGAAACAGGCCACAGTGTGAGAGACTAGGTGGCTTTCCTCTGTTATTCTTTCTTTGGGCTCATTCAGGTAGGTTTTTGTTTTTGCTTCTTTATCTTTTCAAGACAGGGTTTCTCTGTGTAGCCTTGGTTGTCCTGACCAGGCTGGCCTCGAACTCACAGAGATCAGCCTGCCTCCACCTCCCGAGTGCTGGAATGAAAGGTGTGCACCATCACTGCCCAGCTTCAGGTGTCCTTTAAACATGTAGTGCACATGAAAAGTTCAAAGGGAGATGCCTCCGCAGTTAAAGCATTTGCGTGGCAATCATGAGAACTGGAGTTTGGCTCCTGAAAACTCAAGTAATTGTCAGGTGGGCATGGTTGCCCCTCTGTCATTTCAGCCTCAGAAAGAGGGGACAGGGGATTCCCCAGTACAGACAAGCTGGTGAGATGGGCCCAGTATTTGATTCAGAGATGATGATGCCTCAGTGAATAAGGTGGGAGAGCAATTGGATAATCAAGAGTGATGCTTCACTTCAACCTGGAACCGTCACATGCATGCTCACACGCATACACATGGATCTTGATCCATGTGCGCCTATGCACATGCAAAGCACACATGAACACTCACTCACACACATACACTCACCACACACACACATGCACACACTCACACACACACACACACACTCATACACACACACACACACACTCATACACACACACACACAAGAAAAAATACAAAAAAAAGAGAGAGAGAAACAAGAGAAAGTGTACATGCTTTTAAGAGACTTGTAGTTTTGAGACGTTCCTCCTCCCTTCATGCTTTGTGAATTTGTGCACAGTAGGGTTCTTGATGCCCTGTTTGCGCCTCTCAAAGCCTGGTGGTGATTATTATATTCTGCTATTCTTCTTTCCTTTTTAGATTGACGGTGTCACATGATCTGTAACCACGTCTAACCTATTTCTTTATATCCAGTATGAGATTAATTGATGTTTTAGCCTTCTGACTTGGATGGAAAACCCCACTGTCCTTTGCTAGCTCCCTAGCTTGGAGACACAGAATGTCTTCCCCTGCAGACAGGTTGTCACCGCAGCCCCGGCTAGCCTGGAACTTTCAATGTTCCTGCCTCAGTCTCTTGTGAGTGGAGAGCATGGTACCCGGCCAAGTGGACTTTTATTTTTTATGGACACAAAATAATTTTTGCATTCTCCCTTGACTACCCTTGACTCTTGAGGGTCTGGGGTCTAGTAAACATTTTTGAACATTCAGGTTTTCAAATCCAGTTTCTGCGTTTCCTTTTGAAGTTACCTCGAGTTATTTTGAAGTTCTCGCCTTTCTTGTTCCAGTTGAGTCTTGTCTGCTGCACGTAAGCTGAAAATTCCCTTTACCCTGGCTTGCCCTGGAGAGTGTTAAGGGGTTTCCCACGTATTTGCCGGAACCGTGTATTAGTTCATGTGCTTTTGCTAGAACAGAGGACCGGAGACTGGACAATTTATAAGGAAAAGTAGTTCATTTCTCTCATCGTTCTAGCGGCAGAGCTGTGTCTGGTGAGGGCCTCATACTCCATGCATGTTGATGACAGAAGGCAGTGGATTCCTGTGACAGCAGGGGACGGGACAGAGGACACAACCTGCTGTGCAGTAATTGGACCTTTGAGAATTTTATCAGTTTCCCGGGGAACTTGTCCAGTCTTGCAAAAGACATTATTCCCCTCTTAAATCCTCATGTTCCAACCCTACTTCACTAATCACCAATTTCAGCATGAGTGGTGATTGTGCCAATGGAACGTGTCATAGGCAGTGTGACAAGTTGCCACACGAGTGTGCTTCCAGCTTGGTGGCCAAGTTCTGGGTAGCAGAACCACCTGGTGTCTGCAACACAGGGAAGCACATGTTTGCCAGGTATGTCTCCTGGCAAACACAATGATTCGGTGTCTAAAACATTGCCACAGAAGCCACATCCCTGATCCTTCTTCACTTGGCGGGACTTCACCTGTCTCTAAGTAGCGCCCACTTGGACATGCCTCACGGCCTGTAAAATGGCTTCTTTGGACAGTAGTGAATATTACCATTCCCAATCCACTGGTCTCCTTCCTGCTTGTCCTGTGTACTAGATTGTTGGAATGATGGATTTTGCCTTCTTCCAAAGCTGACATGGTTGCTCCTGTCATGGAGCAATCAAGTGATGGAGTATAGCTGTATTCTCATTTGCAGGTTACTGCAGGGACAGGAACATACCTACCCAGGGTGTCCAGACCAGGGAGGAAGCGTTCCAGAGAGAGTGAGAGGATCCATGGTATTACCGAATATGCTTGACACTGGAGATAAACTGTTGCTTACACACACACACACACACACACACACACACACACACACACACACACACATATCCATGTTTTATATATATGAGAGACTAGAAAAGAAACATTACCTGCAGGATTTTTCATGATGTTTTTTTTTCTTTAAGAACCAGACACTTGCCTATCATTAAGTTTACCCCTTTAAGTGTATGGTTCAGCGTTTGCTATATTTACTGAATTGCGTGGGCACCATCGATTCCTAAATTTAACGTTTCATTGCCTTTAAAAGAATGGAACAAAAAGTTCAGCCTTAGCTTTGGCCTTATTGTTGCCCAAGCCTTAGTGGCCTGAGCAGACTGCATCCTCTCTGTCCACGCCATTCGGGGTAGGTAGATAATTTACAAGTCAGGCTCGTAAACTTGTAAACCGAGCATGTGTCCTCAGTGCTGGAAGCATCCCTTCCAGTAAAATTGCCAGGCGCTCCCTGTCCCTCCAGCTGCGGAGTGCTGTGAGCCACCACCGTGAAGCTATACATGGGAACAGGAAAGGGCCGGGTATCTCAGGGTGAATACCCAGAGTTTGGCCATCATCCAAGTGTTGGGGAAGGAGGTTGGAAATGGGTATGCGGCAAGTGAGAGTGCTGTGGGCAGACTGAGGTAAAGCCTCATTCACACCCAAGGGCTGGTTCTGGAGGGTGTGGCCAAAGCAGACCATAATGTCAGATCCTAGCCTCTCTGTTAGTTCAGGAGATCCTCATCTTTCTATGAGATGGAATGTTTCGGCTCCTCTCTCCTGTTGAGATAAAATTCCAGTCCCGTCCCCTAATAATAGCTAAGGGTTTTGTTTTGTTTTGTGTTCCTTGTCATGGTTCACTAAACTCCAAACCTTCACTCTCAAAAACTGGAAAAAATACTTTGTAGTTAATTAAGATATGCATTTTAATTAGTTAAAAATGACCTCTCTCTCTCCTCTCTCTCACTTTCCTTCTCTTTCTCTCCCTCCTCCCCTCCCTTCCTTCCAGCATTGATTTAAAAGGTGCTTGTAAAATTCCTTTAGAGCCAACTATTGTTTGCCCTTAAGTACCAGTGTCTTCCTTCAATCCTCCTTTGGATACATTTACCATTTGCATCAATCACCTCTGTGGTGGTTTGAAAGAAAACGGCCCCCAACCGGAGTGGGAGTGGCACTATTAGGAGGTGTGGCTTTGGAGGAAGCCTGTCCCTGTGGGAGTAGGCTTTGAAATCTCCTAAGCTCCAGCGACTGCCAGTTAGACCATGTTCTGTTGCCTGTAAGATGTAGAACTCTCAGCTCCAGCACCATGTCTGCCTGCACGCTGCCGTGTCCCACCAGGATGATAGTGGACTGAACCTCTGAACTGTAAGCGAGCCACCCCAATGAAATGCTTCCCTTTATAAGAGTTGCTGTGTTCATGGTGTCCCCTCACGGCAATAGAAACCCTAAGACCGTCCAGATTGACTTGTTGCTATTCATAAGCTCCAGGACTCAGGCCCTTTGGTGCATAAGGATTTAATGATTTACCTAGTAGCTTACTGTATTGCTGTCCAGTGTGGAACCCGCCTCATGGAGTTGCTTTGATTAAGCCTTTGTGTGGCTAAGTGCTTTAAAGTCAATCTAAAAAAAAAAAAAAAGAGCACAAGTTGTAAGTACAGAAGAAAGAGCAAACTACCTGACCTGAGAAGCATCCCCAGAATTTTTGTCCTGAGAGCTTTTGTAGATTTTGGTTCCACATTTGCGGTAAGCTGCTCAAAACCTCTGGAAGAAAACGTCTAAAACCATTTGTGTCTTGTATGCATTTGTTACTCGATGTAATAAAGTTTATTTTCACGAAAAAGAACCCCAGTCTATCTCACTCACCCGCTCAAGCTTCCAATCCTAGGCAGCTACTGATCTACTTCCTGCCTCTGTGGACCTGGCTGGCTGGGGTAATGGAATCTCACATTGTAGGCTTTCTTCTAAATCATTTCCCTGAGCACATTTGTCAGGTTTATCCAGTGGTAGCCTGTATCGGTCTGTAACTCATTTTCCTTGCTAAGATCCATTGTGCCAATCTGCTGCATTTGGTTTGGCCATTGCTCAGTGGATGAGTGTTTGGTTGGTCCCTCCATTTGGCGGGGATATCATGCTATTATGAGCACATATATGTATGTTTTTAATGTGTACAGATGTCTTATTTCTGGGTGTATCTAGGTGTGGGATATTTAGGGCACAGGGTAACTCTGTGTTTAGCATTTGAGGAACCACCAAACTAAAGTCTACCATTCTCCCATTTCCCAATAGCCCATGAGGGTCCAGTTCATCACATCTTTACCAAAACATGTTATTGTTTGGAAGGAAGATTGTTTTCAGTAAAAATATAAGGTCATTAACATAGAAAAATTCCAATTAGATTATCTTATACTCATTTGAGGTAGTTCACAAATGAGTCACATGATAGGAGAAACCTGATGCCACTTTGTAGCTTTGTATACAAAACAGCTCATTGACGTCTAATTACCTTATCATTAATGCTCTCCAGGTGCTTAGGAAATGCAGATTTTTCTTTTATGTCTAATGAAGAGGTAAAGGGTGGCATGATGGTTGTATTTGTAATGCAGTTGAAAGTTAAGTCTGTTTCTGAATGCAATTAAGTAAAATTGAAATAGGACAAATTGAATGACAAAATTAAAATTTCAAAATAGAGGATGCACAGATATAATATAATATATGTGGTTCTCAATGATATTGGGGAGAGTGTTGGCATTAGGGTGAGAGGCCCAGCATTTTATTTACTTAGTTAGTGTGGTTTGCCCATGCCTACTATGCTACTATGCTTCTTACTTGGGCATAGCAAACCAGTTCCCAGACATTTCCCAGCAAGCATTTTTGTCTTTTTTTTTTTTTTTTTTTTAAATACTCAGACTTGGTTTTTATTTATCTAGCAGACCTAACAATATTGTTAAGGAAAATACGTAAATCTGAAGTCACTTCCTAACCCAAGTTGTCTGACTCTTTAGTAGCTTGGCCATCATCCATTCTTAAGCATCAGAAGTGCAAAAGCATGTAGGTGGTCTCTGATTCCACCTCGCCTGCTTCTTCAGCCTCAGCAGCTGCCATGTATGGATGCTAAAGGGGTGTGCTTCCTCTTTCTTCCTGCTACTGGTGTGTGATTTTCTCTGGGGGAAGAACCTTTCTGTCTCTACAAGACTCAGATGAACTCTACTATCATGAGGGAACACTTCAGTGCCGAGTTCAATGCTTGGCTTCCTGGAGAATAAGATCCAGAAGTGCACAGAATTTACAGTGTATCTGAGAAAGACAGAGATGTAACAAAACATTAAAAGTGAATACATGCTGTCCTTGCATAGTGGAGGCAGTAGGTCTGGGAGGTACAAAGACAGAATCAGAGTAATGGGAATAGGAAATGTGGGACACAAGAAAAGTGACTGCCACTGAAATGCTGGCATAGCTGTGTGAACCTCTGTCTGTAAGGCATCTGTGGTCAAGAGTGTCTACAGTGTGGCTCTCCGGGGAGAGAGCGTTGTGAGCACAGTAAACAGCCAGCCAAGGAAACTGCTCTGCTGTAAGAGACCCCATGCATAATTGATAAAATTCTAGCCCTGTGGGGGAAATTGATCAGTTTGTTTCCTCGGTAGTTTTTCTGTAGACAGACATTTATTTCTAGGACTTGTGAGAACCTAAAAATTATCCTAACACAAACTCTTTTTTTGTCCTCTTTCCAAGGTACAGGAATACTGTTGCTTAAGTTGCAAGGATCACCTTCTCCCCACAGCATCTGGATATACCCTGTGGACATCGCTCTATAAACACTTTCTTTTCCCAGAGGCTCAGCACTGTGTCTGCTCTTCCTCACAAGAATTAGTCTTTCTTCCATCCTTTTATGTCCTTGTACATCTGTTGGTGTCGCTAGTTTCTCTCTTTCAATGTCTCTAAGATGCCGCCCATGGAACTTTCTCCCTGTTGGATGAGCCAGGGTGAAGGGATGGTCTTCTGGGACCTTTTCTTCAGCCACCTTGGACTTGAATGGTTACATTTCCGGCACATCCCCACCCAAAGGAAAATTTCAGAAGAGCCCCATGAATCATTTTATGAATCCTCACTGCTTCTGTGTTTACTGGTTATATTCCAATTTGGGGGGATAAGTATTCTTAACTATTAAAATTTTAAAAAAAGTTCATTGCTTTTTAAAAATATAAATCAACGTGATATTCTCATACTATCATTTTATATTTATTTACAAGTGATTTTGAAAGTAACTACTAGGGATGCTTTGCAACTCTTGATCTCTTTCATCTAAATATATGAAAATCTTCTGTTAAATAACATGCACCAAAACTCTAAATGCATATGTACATCTACAGACTGAAAAAAAAAAAAGATCTATTTTGTCTCAATTTCTTCTGATGCCTTTCTTTCCACACATCAGAACTTTACATGTCAGAAGACAGATCTGTTTTATTTCATGGAGCTGTCAGGCCCGGGGGCCACCTGAGCTGTATTTCTTGGACAGGAATGTTGAAGGCTGTGTGTTCCCTAGCATGGCCATGGAGGACTCATTGGTTGGGGTGTGGCTGACCTGTGCTCACGTCCCTGCCCAATGTGATAAATGTTAGGGAGTACATGTACACATGTTTACAGGTCTTGAGAGATCTGTGATTTTATTCCCGCCTGTGTCCTTACATATGATCGCTCGACTGTGGAGTGCTTACTTGGTATGGGAGTGGGTCTTGCTTTTAGTCTTTAATTTTCACCAAATCATAACTGTACATCATCTAAAAGTCAATTAACCTTTGACTGTTCTTGTCCTGGCTGTCCCTTCCCCTCTCCACCAACGAACCGGCCCTTGTGGCTTCCTGGCTCGTGTTTGTCTCCTGTTTAGTTTCACATTTCTGTATAGGATGATGATTCTGGTACTTTTAAGATTTGTTTTTCACTTTTCGTGTTTTACTCACTGTAGAAGACAAGAATTTAGCCTCCAAGTAACCTTTCATCCTAACCCAGTTATGTCAAACACTGTTAAAACATTTAGTTATGTCCAAAAGAGAAGACTATTGATTCTACAACACCAAGAAGTATTTTAGTGAGGAAAAAAAAAAACTCTTGCGTTTCCATAGTGCATTGCCAATGATTTGCTCTATAAGCAAATTATTAAGGCCTGAAGATGTGGCTGTATATGAATTTTAAAGGCTAACAATGTTAACAGCCACTTTGATTTAGCAACAGTATTAAAACAGTGCATGAGATGTCTTTGCATGTTGGTGTCTTATCCCTGAGTGAGTTGGGTTGTTTTGAAATCCTTGTCAGTTAGAGTCTTAAACACCAGACATTTTCGAGAAGTGAGGGTGAAAGTTTATCCCTCCTTCAAAGAATAAATGTGCTAAAGACAAGTTGTTCTGAGAGTCACAGATTTGCATGGAAGACCTCACCAGGACAAAATAGTAATTGGCTCAGCATGAGAGATGGATGGACTGTATTTTAAGATAATCACAGACTGTCTTTTATGTGTTCTCTTTCGTTTAGTTTTGATCTGACGTAATTTAATTGGCTTCTTTCTCTTAATTTTTCTCAATATATTCTAAAGAACATAAAACCCTTCTGAGGATCGCATTACTACTTTGAAATTGCCTTCTTCAGTATCATCGCATGCAGCCTTCCCTGTCAGTCTATAGGAAGAAGTGTCTTACAGCAGGCTGTTACGTTTTAGCAGCTCAACATAGTGCGAATTCTCCGAGTTCACTTTTGGTAAACTCAAGGACAGCGTAGCTAACTCCAGTAGATGAATATCTTAACACCCCCTCCCTCTCCCCTTCCTTTTCTTCTTTGGTTCTCAGAAACCATCCTTTTGGCTTTTATTCATGCTTTTTGTTGTTCCTACCTGTAAAACACTTTCACTTGTAACAGTCTGAATGCCTATTTAAACCATTGCTCCGCAGCTTCAGCCGGAAGCGGTCAGGCTAAGCGCACTCCTTCATTTACTGAACAAGTGATGGTTGCTTACCCATTCTACTTCTGTTTCTTTTGGCAAAGGTGCTGAGGCGTGAACTGAAGGAGAAAGAGTATTCTGTGCTGAACGCCGTAGACCAGGCTCGAGTTTTTCTGGCTGATCAGCCCATAGAGGCCCCTGAAGAACCAAGGAAAAACCTACAGTCAAAAGCAGGTGAGACCAGTTTGAAACCCATGTTTTAGGGGAAAAAAACAAAACAATAACGACAACAAAGTGAAAAACAAATGGGCATTATTTTCCTCGCAGCATCGAGGATCTAAAAATAACAATAGCATAAAATTGAAGCAGGGATTTCTTTACTAGGAAAAAAAACCAGAATTCACCACATAGTAAATTTAAGAGAAAATTTCCTGATGTATCTTGGGGCCACCATGGCATTACTAAAATGTCCACTGTTGCTAATAAAAGCATTCGGGTGCATTGAAAAACAAGCAACCGTGTAGAGCTGGAGATACGGCTCAGCAGCGAAGAGCACTGGCTGCTCCACCAGAGAACCTGGGTTTGATCCTCGGCACCCACATGGTGGCTCACAACCATGTGTGACTCCAATCCCAGGGGACCTGATGTCCTATTCTGGCCTCCAAGGATACCAGGCACATACATGGTGTGCAGACAAACATGCAGGCAAAAATTCCTATATGCATCATATGAAGGTAAATACATCTTTTTTTAAAAATGTTGTTCAGAATGTCTTTCCATCCTTCGCTTTACACAGGAAAAGCGGGCATGCAGAGTGGCTCATTGTGTCTAGCAGCGTGGGTCACAAGCAGTTATTACTTGTAAGCGGGTGGGGTGGGAACCCTTCCCCCACCGAAGCTGGAATTATATATGTATCGCTTACCCCCAACACACACCCAGAGTGCATTCGGTGTCTTTCCCACCACTGCCTTTTATTTTCTGCTCTTGCTCTCACTGTCTGGGGAAGCAGCCTGCTGGAATCCCAAGTCAGGTGAAGTCTCACTGTAGTCGAAAGATTTCGCTAGTCCTGCCCAGCCCTGAGGTCCTGCAGCTGCAAATAAAAAAATCACTCAGAGGCTTAATATTATTTACAAAATGTGTGGCCTATGGCAAGCCTCTTGCTAGCTAGCTCTTATATCTTAAATTAACCCATTTCTATTAATCTATGTTTTGCCACCTGTGGCGTGGCTTTACCAGTCTGCTGGCATGTTGCTCCTTGGGTGGCAGGCTGGCATGTCCCTAGACTCTGCCTTTCTCTTTCCTGTCTCTCCTTGAATTTCTTGCCTAACTATAACTTGACTTGCCATAGGCTAGAGCAGCTAGCTTCTTTATTAACCAGCCATAGCAACACATATTCACAGCATACAAAAAGACCATCCCACAGCATCTCACCTCTTGTCCAACTAAATCACTCATGGTTATCTTTCCCTTCTTTCAAAAGTAAGTTCTTCCCAGGGCTGTTGGCCCTTTGCCTCATTAGGCTCTACATCTGCAGATCTAACTGATATGGCTTGAAATTATTAGGAAAATAATTTGTATCTGCATTAAGCATGTACACATATTGTCTGATATCAGTATTGCATAAAATCTGCCGAGGGGCAGCTATTTACCCAGCCTTTGCATTATATTCAGTGATTTAAGTAATCTACACATGATTTAAAATATCCAGAAGGCTGTGCTGCGTAGGCTGTATGCAAATACAGTGCTATTTCACCTGACGGGCTTCAACCGCCACTGTTCTTTGGCATCTGCGGAGTGTCCAGAGACTGATGTCCTGCTAATAGGAGCTGTGTTCCCTGTTGCACGTGTATTATTTACACACTCAGAGCATGCATGAGCACGTCTGTGCAATGCGTACACACTGCTGTTAAGTCCAGGTTCTCAGCCTTTTGTGTATGGTCTTGGGATAGTTATAGGGTTAAGCAGCTGCTTGTTCTGCTTGTTTCTCTCTCTCTCCCCCCCCCTCCCCTTTTTGAGTGTGTGTAGGGGCTCTCTTATAGCTCTGGTTGCCCTAGAACTCACTTTGTCGACCACACTTCCTTGGAATTCACAGAGATCCGTCTGCCTCTGCCTCCGGAGTGCTGGAATTCAAGGCGTGCACCACTGTGTCCAGCTGGATTCGCTGCTTTCAGCAGTACTTGTCTCCTGTTTACAACACGTAATCTTGCCCACGCCTTCTCTGCCTTCCACTTTAGTCTGTTCTGAATGATGAGCGAGCGACTCTCAGAGAACCTGACCCTGTTCCTGTCCTGGTGGAACTCCCTCACTGATGAGTTCTTGGATCTAGCATGGTGTTTAAGATCTGTGTGCGCAAAGCTTTCCTATGTGGTCTGAAAGCCTCCTCGGCTTTTCTTCTTACCGCTGTCATGGTTCTAGTATGTCAGAATTCCTTGAGTGGTCCTGGAACTGTATCACCACGGTTGTTCTACATGCTCTTATTCTGTCTGTTTCTTTAAATACCCTTTGCCCAAGATGTTTGAGAGATTCCTTTTAGATAGAAGGTTTGAATGGTTAAGATTCGTAGAGGTGAACCAGTAAGATCCACCCAGGCCTCCTGGGGGAAATTACCTGCTTGGGTCCCGGCCCCACCCTCTCCATGCTCCAGTTGCTACTGTAGGGTTTGGCCCCTCTTTTTTGCAGATACTAAAGTCCCCTTCTTTGCCCTGGGTTAAGTGTTCCCATTTTACTAACTTCATCCTGTACAGTTTCATATATGTATGAGCACTGGGTTAGATTCATAAAGAACCTATATAAAGTGTGAGATAAAGTTTTATTTATTACTCTGCCTTTACCTACAGTCTCCTCCAGGAATGTGTTTATGAAACAGAGTTAATAATCATTTACTACCAATGTAAAGCATTGAAATTTTAATTTTTTTTTAATTTTAAAGCTAAGGAAACAAACCAAATTATAGAGAATTATTAGGAAGAATTCATCTCCCCAGAACTTGCTTTTCTTCTGCAGCCGAGAGTAGGGATGTGTGGTCAATTATTGATTTATCAGATGAAATGAAACCAGACTCCAGCGACTTAGAACACGGGACGAGTGTTGATGGAGTTTCTGTGCCAGAGTGATCACCAGCCTCTTGCTGCCCTGTGTCTGCTCTTCTTACAGTTCTTGCACCTTGCCTTAGGAGTTCTGTCCTCTGGGTTGTTTAGCCCGAAACTCTTCTCATCACCAGGGGCCTCTTCGTTCTTCATCACCCAAACCCATTCCATCAGCAAGTCCCCTCCTGGCTCCATGGAAACTACACCAGAATCCCTTACCCCTGCCTGCATCTCGCTCCCAGCCCCATCACTCCTCACTTGGATGACCAACTATCCTTTCAGCTTGGCTCCTCCTCTGCCCTCCTCTTCAGAGACTTCCTTCCCAGCAGCCATGATGAGTAGCTGAAAACGGGAACCACGTGACTTCACTGTTCAGCTGGACTCCTTAGGTTGGCTCATTCCCGGGTGGTTCTGTTATCTCCAACCTGTCTTCCCCATTGCTCACGTTCTCACCCCTATGTCTGCCCTATTGACTATGTTGCTGTTTCTCGCGTGGTCATAAGTGCTTCAATCTCCAAACCTTTGTGCATTTCTTTCCTCTTCCTGGAGCTTCCCTGACCCTCTTCTAGGTCCTTATGCTTGCTGCTGGCACCATTACCTCGTCCCTCCTCCTCCTTCCTCCTCCTTTCTCCCCCTCCTCCTTTCTCTCCTCCTCCCTCGCCTTTTCCACTTAGGTTTTTATCCAGATGTAGTGTCCTTAGTAGTCCTTCCCTAGTCTCCTCTGCTACAAAGTCTCTTTTCTGTGTTTCCTGGTGTTCGCTGTTCAACATGGTCTGCATTTGGGCTGTTGGCCACGTGTACTCTCACTTCCTACCCGGAGGACTGTAAGCTCCATGGAGACAGGGCTTTTTTTTTTTTAACTGAGTACTTGAAAAAAAAAAGTGTGTGTGTGTGTATGTGTGTGTGTGTGTGTGTGTGTGTGTGTGTGTGTGTGTGTGTGTGTTAACTCAGATTTTGGGGCACCTGGAAAGTTGGACAGAACTTGTTTACTTCATACAGTGGGGAAGAAGATGATCTTATACTGTCATGTGTTTAAACCTGGGAGAAAAAAAAAAGTGGTTCATGTGACCTCGTGGTACTTAAAGCCTTGCCCTAGACTGCTTTTCTGATCTCCTTGACTCTCCAGGACTTGGCAGAAAGGTGAGGGAGGATGTTGACCATGAGATGCTTTTGTAGCGGGTATGCACTACTTCCTGTCATTAAAGCTTCATGGTGCTGTTAGCACTCCTGGTCGTCAGCCATTTAAAGCCTAAAAGCTACTCCTGTACCTTCTTTCCTTGACTGATGGACCCAGCAGATTGCTCAGGTCCAGTTTCCAAACACCACATCCGGGGGTTGGCGAGAGAAAAGTGGTATGTATCAGTTTAACTTTATGAGTTTTTTTTTTTTTTCCGGTTTGGTGAGTAACCATTTTCCAACCCTCTCCTCCCTTCATATTATTTTCTGTAATGGTAGCTGATTTTACCTGCTGTTAAAAGTAAATGGAGGAAAATTATCCATAATAGCTTTGATACTTTTGTTGTTTACTGTGACTTATGCACAGCTGCTATCCGAAGCAGGGACTGTTTGAGCATTAGTCATCCCGTGTGGTACTAAAGTACTCAATGTTGGACGCATTACTGCTAGCCGAACCCGTGTTATGGTTTTTCAGTTCTATTTAATAAGCAGTTTTTGAATATGCTCCATGTCTTGTGCCCTAGGGTACGACGACGATAGATCCATCTCTTTTTAATTCCAGAAAATAATTTTCTCCATCATTTTTCTCTCAGATGCCTTTTTCTCTTGCAAGCCCTGTTCCTCTCATTTCCTGTCATCAATTCTCTTAACAATACAGTGTTTCGTGTAGTTTTGAATATTCAAAAGGCAGTACCTCCCAGCATTACTCTGTGTGTGGGGTGCATGTGTGCCTGTGTGCATGTAGAGGTCAGAGGTTAGCCTTGGGTGTCTTCGTTAGTTGCTCTTTACCTGTTTTTGAGACGAGGGTCTCCCACTTTTCACTGGTAGGCTCTCGATTCAGCCATGCCGTCTGCAGAGCGAGCCCCAGGTTTTCATATGTCTCAGCCTCCCTGTCACTGGGATCACAGGCCTGTGACACCGCACCTGCGTAGGAAGAGTTTTTCATCCCGCCAGCCCACTCCCAAATACCCACACAGAGACTTAGTATTAATTATAAATGCTCGGCTGATAGCTTAGACTTGTTTTTAACGGGTTCTTATAACTTACATTAACCCATGTTTTTTTTTATCTACCCTCTGCCACGTGGCGGTACCCTCTTTGAGCACAGCAAGTTCATCTTGCTTCTCTCTGCATCTCGTCAAGGCCCTGAGACTTCACCCTTCTTCTTCTTCTTCCCAGCATCCTCTTAGTTTGGCTCTCCAGCCTAACCTTATCCTGTCTCGCTGTCGCCTCGTCAGCTTCTTGATTAAACCAATCAGGGTGACATATATTCGCACAGTGTAAAGGAATATTCCACGCACCTGGCTTTTTAAATGTGAGTTCTGGGGACTGGATTCAGGTCATTGTGCTTGCGTGGTACACACTTTACTTACTGAACCATGAGGCCAGCAACCAAATGATCTGCCTAAAGGCCAGCATTAGCATTTCTTTAGAGTGGGATCAGGGCTTCTCCTGCTGGGCCATGGAAGGGTAGTTGAGAAGAGACTTGGCCTCGGCTTTTCTGTCTCACCCTATCTAGTGCCACACACTCTCTGTTTTATGCTCGATGTCCACTGAACACCAGATTTATGCTTTTTGCAACCATGGTCTCTAACTGTTCCTCTTGGTTTTTTTCTACCCATATAATCCCTCTACTCTGTTTTCCAGCTCTTCCCTCATAGACTGGAACTCGACTTGTTCTACCATATCCTCTCTCTACCAATCTCTCAGCAACTTCTTAAACATGTTGCTGTTTGATTTCTTCCATGATCCCCTGACACTCTGTCCTTAGGCTACCAATGTCGGGCCATAAGCTTAGCCCTTCCTGGTGCCTCAGTGACTTCCTGTTTATTGAGGATCTGAATGTGTGGGCGATTTGAGCGTCTACAGAAGATGCAATGAGGGAACATATTGATCTCACTCTGGGTGCGGGCAAGCTGTCAGGCACTTCCTTCCAGACACAGACTCACACTTTAGACATGGTGTAAGTGCTTGAACTCCATGGCCTGTGGATTGTGAACAAGTAACCAAGTGGAAGTGACGAGGCAGGGACAAGGTTGGCAGGGATGACCATCACCAACTGACAACAATGAGGACAATGACAGCAGTGTGGATACTAGCTAAGACCTGGAAAATAAAACAAGCCTGGGTCGCCACTGAAGCTTTTTGCAATCAGGAAAATCTGAAGCTATGAACTGCGGTTTATTTTTGAAGGTAGACTAGGAATCCATTGGAAGAAAGTCTAAGAAATCCTACTGTATTTTAATACATTTCCTTCCAGAAGTGAGAACCATAAAGAAATTGGGTTAAATGGGTCTCATGTAATTATCTGGAAAACTCAGCTACCAGGACAACCTATTCAGTTTAGAAATGATTCAGGTAAATATGATTTTTAATGGAGCTAAAGTTACATTAATAATCGTAGGAAATTTAGAAAGCTTTATGTTCATCCACTTGTCTGAGCAAAGTGGTACTAATGTCATTTAATGAATCATATCAATATATTTTTTTCCTTTTAATGCAAATTGCTTTTAGTTGCTTATTATCACCCACTTTATAATGGAATATACATTTCTTGTCATTTGTATTTTTCTTTCTACTTTTAAAACTGTTTTTGTGTTCATTGTTTGAGCCATATGAATTTGTTAGACAGATTATAAGGTACAATTTTTCATTAAAAAAAAAAAGGGGGCCGAGGGCATCTAGCACTGCTGACCAAGGTCGTTGAGGTAATGAGAGGAAGATGCAGGACCAGCAGTAAGCGTGTGCTTATTGACCTTCTTTCACCCCTGGGTTTTCACTGGCTCGTGGCCCATCACGGTAATTTCATCTCCTCCATCTCTGCTCATGCGGAACCTTCTGGCCACTGACCTCCTCGCTCCTCCTTGACTCTCCATGTCAAGAACCTCTTAGCCTTGCACACATATTTCTTGGTTCTTCTTTGTGCTGCCAACTTCCCTTTGCTGTGCTCAGTCAGACCTGCATCAGAATCCCCGTGCTGTGTTAAGGATCTGCTCACTGTGGGATTCTCAGCCACAGGCAGACCCTGCCCATCCACCCCATCCCCTCTTCTCTAGAGATAGCCAGAGAACATGGCATTTTCCAAACTGTTTATCACCACCAATAATAATAATTACTAATATATTATAAAATAGTATGTTATTTTATTCATTAATTTTCCCATAAATCAGCTTTAAAAATAATTCCAATTAAAGTCTTCCTGTTATACTGACTACCATTTCATGCTCTTCCAAGAATCACTTTTGTTTTATTTAGTAGGCTCATCAACTTTGCTTCATTTAAATGATATTTCGCCAATAGTCATAAAACATATAGTTCTTAATGTGTTTATCCATGTATAGTTGTATGTTGTATGTATGTTAATGCTATACATCTAATTAGTTGTATGTGACTGGATCTGGGGTCAATGGTTAATAATCATCTTTTCAGATCAGTGTTTCCTCCTTGGCTCTTTGATGGCTTGTTATGTGTATTAGCAGTACTTGTTTTATCTCAGCATATGCTGTATTCTTTGAAATACTAAATGCTTCATAATGTTTCAGCAAGCCAAATGGAAGTAGTGTTTCTCTCTTATGGGGACTCATATTTTATGATCTGGTGCTGATTGAAAACTGATATGGGAAGGCCCAGCTCACTGTGGATGGTCCAACCCTTGGGAGCCGTAAGAAAGTGGATTGAACAAAGCATGGAGTTCAAGCTAGTAAGCGGCATTCCTCCGTGGGCCCTGCGTCAGCCCTTGCCTTCGGGTTCCTCCCCTATTTGAGTTCCATACCCTGACTTCCCTCACCAATGGAGGGTGACCTGAGAGTTGTAAGCTGAAATACAGCCTTCCTCCCAAGTTGTTTGTGGTCACGGTGTTTTTATCACAGCAGTAGAAACCCTAGGACAAACAGATGTGACCATGGAGTACTACTGGACCTGTTGCTGATGGGTGCTTATCCTTTGGAGAACTATGGACAAATGTCAATTGTGAAATCACATTTTAACTCTATGTCAGTCCATTTTATACCAGCAATGACCAGCATGTGCAGGTAAAACTTCATGGTCATTGAATGAGCGACGATGTGAAATTGTATAGTTTAATAGAAGGTCCTTTTGTATGGCTTCTCCAAGTAACTTAGGGCTCCATTATTTCCTTGTAGCTAATAAAATGAGGCCAAATTCCACATTACCTAGCAGAAATAATTAGGCTATTAAAACTAGCAGGTGGATTTTTCCCCTGGAGGCTTTTTATTTATGTGTTTTCCTAATAACAGATTTATCAATTCAGATCCCTTTATTGTAAATGGTAGACGCTCATGCTTCTAACAAGTGTCCATGCTTCCACACACCTAGACCCAGGTGGCCCCATTACTGGGGGAGGAGAAGCAGGGATACAACTGGCCGTGGCAGCTGAAATGCCACCCAAGAGCCTGTCCCTCCTGGCTTCCCTTCTCCCCCTCCGAAAGTTTTCATTTTCTTAGCTTTGCTCTCACAAGAGAGGGATCCGCTGCCTCTCTTTAGACCTGGCTCCTCAAGGAAAGGACTCCCCTCACTCAGGTTGAGTCACAGGATCAAGGTTTTTTCTAGGATTGGCAGGCTCCCACTATAAACATGCTATGAACGGAGAAGCACCACTCACATAGGACGGGCAATGGAGAGATGCTACATAGATGCTCACAGCAAGCTACTGCTTATCAGATGTCAACACTGGGCCAGGTCAATAAGAGGCCACCATGCTGTTCATTCTTATGCCAACTCTCTGCAATAGCAGTGTTTTCTACTACCCATTTCACAGGTAGGGAAATTGAGGATGGGCAGTTCAGAAGCTGTGCACGTTATGAGCCAAGATTTGTGTCCTTAAACTTGGTGCTTGTAGCCTCTGGAGTTTTTTTGTCTACTTCTGTACTCCTTAGTATGCCTATATATCCAGCAGAAATGTGATTTCTTTTTCCTTTAGGAAACCTAGAGCATAATTAAATGCATATAGTTCTTCTTTGTACCCACTGTTACATTTCCCCGACTGAAATACCACACTGCTTACATAATAGAGTCACAGGCCAGTTCACTGATTCCCCGTTACCGAGGGAGAAGGTGTTTAGGCAATGTTAGAATTTGTCTTTTTTAATTTTCACATAAAAAGTTGAAGTATAAGTAATTGCTTTCAGGCCTGTAGAGCACAGCAATAATTTAATTAGCTTCCCAAGTCCAAATTAGAAGGGTAAAGTTGTAATGCATCAAAGGGCATAGAAAAATATGCTACTTTCTCCAGTGTTCTAAATTACAGAGCAATAGCTGGATCCTCCCAAAACTAAAGTTCTGTAATATCTATATGGATGTAGTGGACCAGTCTGGAACTGGATTGGGCAGAAATTTTAAAAAAGCAATTTTTTTCATGGTCTTGAGTATCATTGCAATGAAATTCCATTTAAGAATTGAAGTTGTATTTACTTAAAAATCCATTGAAATAAACATGTCGGCATTCTTGACGTTGAGAACAGAAGTTAGTGTGATGGACAGCGACATTTTTAATGAATTGCCTGCCATCTGCTACTTTCCCCAGTCAGCGCTGTGACCATCAATAAAGCACATTTGCCTCATAAAATATATAGGAGCAATTTACAGGGATATATTTTATGGGGACCTACATCTGGGATGTTACTTTCTGGTTTTAGCATACAGGGCAGTAAAGCATGAGGAGGTTATGATGCTTTTGTTATTGTTTCTCAGCGGAGGGCTGCAAACTCCCAAGGTGTCACCATGGTTTAGAAGATACAGTGCCAGCAACGGCATAGATGTCCCTCTTCAGTTCAGCTCCCTGCTTATTTAGCCATGTATAAACTAAAGGCATACTTAACTTCTTTCATAAGACTGTCTAAGCTTGGGCAAAAAACTCCTGAAATTTCTTACATACAGATCACTGTCGTCTGTGTGTGGCTGGGAAACAGCCCAGACTGTGGGGAGAAATGGATAGTAATGTGGTCAAAAGGAGATTTTAAAGGGGTGTGTGTGTGTGTGTGTGTGAGAGAGAGAGAGAGAGAGAGAGAGAGAGAGAGAGAGAGAGAGAGAGAGAGAGAGAGAGAAGAAGAAGAAGAAGAAGAAGAAGAAGAAGAAGAAGAAGAAGAAGAAGAAGAAGAAGAAGAAGAAGAAGAAGAAGAAGAAGAAGAAGAAGAAGAAGATTGTGGGTGGGCATGTGTGTGAGTTTGCCTATGACTGTAGAGGGCAGAGGACAGCATTAGGTATCTTCCTCAATGACTTCTTCAGCTCAGTTTTTGAGAGTCTGTCCACGGAACCTGGAGCTAACTGTCCAGACCCTTCGATCCCCACCTCCTCAGCACTGGGATTGCATACATACTGCTACACTCAACTTTCTATGTGGGTGGTGAGGATTCAAAACGCAGCTCCTCACACTTCGTGGCAAGCAGTAAGGACTGAACCATCTCCCCAGCACCTAGCTGTTAGTTTTTTTTGTTTGTTTGTTTTTTTTTTTTTTTTTTTTTTTTAAGAAGGGAAAGAGAGTAGAATGGGAGAATTTCTTTTCCTTTTGGTTGTTACATCAAAATTGTACCGAGAGAGCTATCTACTCCTTTAACAATACTTACTGAACACTCACCACATGCCTGGTGGTATTGGGAATACATCTGCCGGCATGGTGGAATTCCTTGTCCTGTGGACACTGATGTTCTTAGCGTCTCTTCTCCCAGTTTAGTGCCATCCCCTGGCACCAGTGACCCACGTATTGCTGTCCAGTGTGACACTGAATAAATGTGTTGTCAGCACAAGGACATGCAGGGGATACATTGCTGCAGAAAGTCGGGAGTTGACTCTCCGGTTGCTAGCACAGGCCTTACTTGTCTGTTCAGGTTCTCCCCACCCTTCCTGTCCCTTCCCTGGGTGTTGATGGCATTAGCCTCAGCTCAGTGCTGTCTTTGCTTACTTTGGTTCCCTCTGCAGGAAGAATAAAATCTCAGTTACCTCCAATGATTTTCTAATCAGATGTGCCCTTAGTGAGTGAGGTCCCCTGGACCTCAGGGGAGCCTCTGCACCTGCTTTCTCCTCACGCCCCACCCTCCTTAAAACTTGCATTTTGTTATTTTGGAAGGTATTCCCTACCTCTCTTTTCTTGGCCATTTTTAATTCCATTAGATGTATCTGCATCTTTTCCGCTCATTCCTCTTCTTTTTCTTGCTTTTGGATTTTCCATACCACCTTTAGACTGTCTTCACTGAAAGATGTGGTTTATACATTTAGTGGGTTAACCGACTCTCGGTGGCCTCTAGTTACTGTCATCCTTATAATTCACTAGATGAGCATAATTAGAAGTCCTGATCAGTGGAGGGCCCTCGATACTCTTGTGATCTGGTTCTTAATGAACTGCTACCGTCAGTCATCTCACAGACTAGGATGTGGGCAGGGTCCTCTTAACCACTGAGGGAGCATTTTAGAGAGATTAAGTTGATTTTAATTATTTAATCAGGAGATTTGGGAATGAGAATAAAATAGTCCCCATTATTTTAATCAGAAACACCTTTTATTTATGAAGAGAGTAGAGGGACTGTAAAAAGGGAAAAATAAAGAGATGTGGAAAGTGCGACTCTCAGTGGGTAGACACAGCCCGTCACTACTGCCAGCATCTCGAGGAGCTCTGCTCTTTTGGTATCTCCACTAAGAGAAAGCTAGGTTCTTAAGTGAGCCACAGAAAAGAACTTCAGGATGATCCAGAATAAGGCAAAGTATATTAAGTGACTTTATTAAGTATTTAGAAAGACATATGGAAAGAGGACAGTATTCATCTAAAAACGTGAGTGTGGGTTTAAGAGTCATTTTCAAATATCTTTAAAATGCACACACATACACACATACATGTGTGTGTGCACACCTGTCAATGATGTAATTTGCAACAAGGTTTAAAGACGAAGCCAAACTGAAAAGCGAAGTTTAAAAGTGAAGTAAAGTCTTTCAGCTGGTTTACTTTCTTCTCTTACCTTATAGAATTTCCTTTGGTAAAGGAAATTGCAAAGTGGTTTTACTGATGTACACTGTTAGATTTGGGCATGAGACATGAGTGTTAATACATTGAAATCCAAGATTAGAAACATTCCAGCATCCTGGTAAGCATAGTTCATTTGTTTGTGGTTTTGAACATCCTTGGTTTGAGATATCTTTTGTAGAACCTACATTATCTCTGCAGGCAACTTGGGTTTTAACTGTTGTGTTGAAGCCCCTTGACTGTCAGCTGTGCATTCAGGAAAGGCCAGTCAGATCCTACGGTGAGAGGTTCCTTTTACATCCCATGTCCCCTTGATCTAACCCATCTTCCCATTATGTCTCAGGAGCACCAAAGAGCTTAAGTTTTTTTCTCTTGAACTCTAGTGGGCTAATCAACTGGGTGATGTAGAAAATTTCTAGAGGCATCCAGATCTCCTAGACTTAGAAGCTTCATTCATTGAGGACCTACTGTGTACCAGTCATGCATACACACATGTGCATGCATGTGTGTGTGTGTGTGTGTGTGCGCGTGCACACGCATGTGTATTTGTAACTTTGTGAACCACATCTAGGATGACATCTGACTCCTGTTAGAACTGACATGCAGTCTCCTATTTCTTTTTACAACAAATTGTGCAGCAGTGAAAATCCTACTTGACATCCTTTTCTTTGTCATTTTTTAATTATCTTTTCATGCTTTGATGACATGTATTGGACTGCAAATACATTCAAAATAGCACATAGGACAAATCAGATACTGGGAATGATTAACCATACATTAAATGACTTTCTTATGTTTTTTTTTTAATCTGAATAAATAACTTTGTATGGAAAGGAGGGAGAAAAATGAATTGGACATTTTTTTTTCTTTTCAAGACAGTGTTTCTCTGTGTAGCACTGGCTGTGCTTGAACTCACTCTGTAGGCCAGGCTGGCTTCAAACTCACAGAGATTGGCCTGCCTCTTCCTCCAGAGTGCTGGGGTTAGAGGTATGCTTCACCACAACCCAACTGAAGTGGATATTTCAAAATGTTTAGTGATGTTTTTAAAAAGTAAAGCCAAAGATTGTATTCACTGCAACTCAGTTCAGTAAATATATGTATTAAGAACAGACTGGTCACTGGTCTGGATTCTCAATCAAGACAGAAAGAAAGGAAATGTTCATGGCATAAAGATTTAGAATCAGTAGTAACAATAGAAGTTATGTCAGTAGCTTAATGAAAAAAAAAATAAGATAACCTTAGGAAATCTTCCTTAACAATAAGACCAGGATGATTCCAATAAATGTCTATCATTCTTTTATAAATGAAATATGTTTGTATTCGTAAGAGAACTCTTTTCACAAGCACACAAAGGCAGAATGTCTACCTTTCTTAAAGTAAACACCGAGTAAGGTGTTTTCCTGTGTAAGAGAAAATGATTCCATGGGGTTTGCACTTGACAAGACAGGGATGAACAAATCAAGTAGCATGCCCGGCACTCCAGCAACTCGCATGCACAAGAAGGGAGCGGCCCTGAAGCCTAAGCCTGGTGCTGGCTCCTGGCCCAGGTGGACTTTCTTCCCTGTAGTCTTCCTTCCCATGGCATAAAAGAACCCGTTACAACTGCCAGACAATCCATGAGCACACTTGAAGAAGTAGAAAAAAGACTTACTGAGCTTTCTTCTCCTTCTCTCTCTGTAGCCTAGGCTGGCCTCAAACTTCAAGGGTAGAGATTATAGTCATGTGACATTACAGTCGTGTGACATTTTCTTCAACTTTACCCCCTTTTTCTTCTTCCCTTAAAATCTGTAGCATAGTATAGACCTTATTATTTAGAACAATAAAAAACATGCAAAATATCCATAATGTGTGATAGACTGTATATAATTATATATATATTATATAATTCATTGGAGTATCAAAGCATGTAAATAATACCTTTTGAATATAATTCCACCTTCAAAATGTGGGCAGTTAAATTGTAAGGCCTGAAAGGAGGAGGTTGGGGAGGGACAGGATGAGAATATACACACAGATGCCAAGGTGGAAGGCCTATGACATGGGAAGAGTTCTTTTGGTCTCAGAACTATAGGCAAATGTGTTTGGCTTTATCCTGCTGTTTCTCCTCTCTGGCATCAACCTCTGGTACTGCTTCTCTAAGGCAAATTAGATTTCCCTCTTATCACTGAGCTCCCAGACTGCCTGTATTTAGTGGCCATGTTCTACATGGGATTGACACATCAGCCCATCAGAGGGGAAGTGTGTCTTCAGCTGCAGGACCAGAGCATCAGTGTTTGTAGTCCATTAAGCTCTGAATGCTCTACTGACGGAATACTGGAACCACTGCGGCAGTGTGGGCGTCTATCCAGGGATCTACACCTGGGTGGGCTAAATCAGTACACTCTAGTGTGTGTCTCTGATATCAGCTTCTAGAAAGTCCAGTTTTAACCAGCTCTCAGCAGGGCTCCTCATACAATACCAGGCTATGACTGGTAAAGATGCTTTTCCACTTGGGGCTTCAGAATTTGCCACAGAACCTTTTGAAAATTTAAAAGAACATTTATCCCTCAATTTTTCAAATGGGAGGATTTTGTTTTTAAAGAATGCAGTCATTTCCCTGTAATTCTTTTCTACCTCTTTGAAATTGTCTTTCTTTCTTTCTTTCTCTCTCTCTCTCTCTCTCTCTCTCTCTCTCTCTCTCTCTTTCTTTCTTTCTTTCTTTCCTTTCTTTTTTTCTCCCTCCCTCCCTCCCTCCCTCCCTCCCTCCCTCCCTCCCTCCCTCCCTCCCTCCCTTCCTTCTTTTCTGTTTTATCCCCTCAAATGGTCCTACCTCGATATTTCACATGTCGCTTCATTTTCCATGCCCCGCAAATGTGGGAAGTTTTGTTTTCACTTTGTCTGTTCTGTTCTTGGCTCACAGCAGCTACTAAGGCTTGCTGCAGTCTGACGTACTTGTGTTCTGACTCGCAAGTGCTCAGTGGGCACGGGGCCTCGGTGGCAAGCCGGTAGTTCTGGGGAGCTCCATGAGTGGGGGTTACATGATAAATGGACAAAAGGACCCTCAAACAGAGCAACTTATACTGAGGACAGAATCATGGCAGCCAATATGAGATATTCTGATGAGAAAGCTGTGGATGCCTCTCTGTGATATGTTGTTAATGGTTGACTCAGAAACAGTTTTTACTTTATCTAAGAGAAACCATTGTGAGTAAGCTGTCCTTTCTGGAACTCTCTCTCTCTCTCTCTCTCTCTCTCTCTCTCTCTCTCTCTCTCTCTCTCTCTCTCATTCTCTCTCTCCCCTTTCTCTGTCTCTCCTTCTGTGTCTCTGTCTCTGTGTGTCTCTCTCATTCTCTCTGTCTCTCTCTCCCTGCCCCGTCTCTTTCTTTCTATAATAGCCATTGAAACACAAATGCTTAAAATAAATTCTTCGAAAAGCCCCTGTAACTTATTAACCAGAGCAGGTGTAGCCCTTGTAAAAGTTACCCCATCTCTCCTGAGGCCACTGGGAATGAGATTTTCATCTCACACATAACATTTTTATATTTACGTAAAATATAAAATATAGGTGTTATATTTAGCCTTTTACAGATGTCTCGAAGGTAGAAGGATTTAAATGAGGGTTGCCCTTCTGAAAGCCCCATGCCCCCAGAGTCTGGCGGTTCTGGAGTCCTGGTGTGTTAGTTGTACAGTCAGGCAGTGGCTCTCTTAACTCCTTGGCTTAATACCCCGGCTATTGTTTGAAGTTGGCTTTCACTTGTTATTATTACCGTTTTATTGGGGGGCTCTAGTCTGGTATATTTGGGGTAGCCACCATGTTGATGCTCCCTCTTCTCCCCACTCAGTTTAGTTACCAAGCAGTCATGTGACAGCCCGGCCCAAACGTTTCACTAGTTTGCAGCTGCTGGACTCGTTGGAGGCCATTTGGTTTCAATTTAAGGACCAGTGGTTTAAACTGTTCTGGAAAATTAGGCAAACATACACAGTCTGTTCCCTTTTGGATCACATTCATATGAGGCCCGATAGGTAGGCAGATTTATCATAAGGATAGATGTTAAGGTCTAGACATGCTTACTTTGGGTCATTTCAGAACAAAGTTCATCTCATGACCACGGTGGATAAACTTTATTTTCCCAAAGAACCATTTTGGGGTGAAGTAGAAATCACTAATGCAGTTCATACCAAAAGGTGGGATGTTATTGCAGATAAAGACCTATGGTAAGTCATCGTAAAACATCTCAAGTGACCAGTGATGGGAGACTGCACCCCTGCAGCCATTCCGTTTTAATCATTTGGTACAGTATTCTGTACATTATGAGACCTTTAGTAAGGGAGCTTTTGTTCGATGAGTTTGCCCAACTCTAGGCTCATATCAGGACTCTATCCATGTTCCATACAGGCTGAGCTGTGATACTTGGGAGGTCAGATCAAATAAACGTGCTTTTGATTTCTGATATTTATTTCCAGCTTAGGATGGGTTTATCCATAACCTTACCTTAAGTCCAGGAGTATCTGCCTGAGGTTAACCTGGTGTGTGTGTGTTTTTTTTTTAATCATGATTGTGTGTTTTTGACCTGCATCCCTGTTTCTGGGCGTAGTTCAGAAGGTGCACTCAAACTAGCTAGATAGGAAAGAGGGGATCCCTGAGTGTGGGGGTGATAGAGTCCCAGGCTGTGCTGCGTAACTGGTTGGCCTGCTTTTCGAGTCACTGTGTCCAGTTGCATGCTCTTGTCCTTGTCTTGTTGGGTTTGCTGTTCCTGGCCCTGGGCTTTGGATCTGACATGGATCTCTGGATCTTTTCTTCACTCCTGGGTTGTGACTCTTCCCACCAGTACTGTGCCTGCCCTTTCTTTTGGAAAGGCTTAGTTTGTTTCTTATACTCAGACGGCCCTCTTGGCTCTGTCAAAGATGGCCCTTGTCATCTTGCAGTCTTCCTGGTGAAATGTGGATAGACACTCTGTTTCTGTAGATCCAATCTTCAGAGAGTGCCTTTTGTGGAAAATGAGCAACCAAGCAAATTTAAGGATGATGAAATCTTTCAGATCTCCTATGCCTTGAGTGTGTTCTTTAAAGAAACAGAATAAATTTTTCTAAAGATTTATTTATTTATTATATATACAGAAGAGGGTGCCAGATCTCATTTCAGATGGTTGTGAGCCACCATGTGGTTGCTGGGAATTGAACTCAGGACCTCTGGAAGAGCAGTGCTCATAACCTCTGAGCCATCTCTCCAGCCCCAAGAAACAGAATAAATTAATCTTATATTTTGAGAGTTTTTCTTCATAACTTACAGCTATTCTCTGCTAATTATGCTTCTGATTTCTCTTGAGAACAATGACATGAAAAACTGTCTTTGGATTTTTACATACATAAATTTATGATAAAGGAAAAAATGTTTTCCTTCCTGAGTTATCTTGCTACATTTCAAGGCTTACAAGTGTTGAAGTATTACAATTCAGAAGTCACCATGAACCATAAACCGTTTACTAATCTGAGCAACCCTTTTCTCCTCCTTTTGAGTGTATGTTTAGATGTAACTATGCCTTACTGGTAAAGGAGTAATTTCTTCTTTCTCTGACCATTGTAACTCAGCCTCTATTTACCCTAGTAGCCCTTAAAGGGGAGAATCACATCTGGACATGAAGGATGAATGACTAACTGACTAGATGTCCAAGCTGTAACTTCTGCTTTTTAATTACAGAATTGACTCCTGAAGAGAGAGCCCAAAAGATCGCCAAAGCTATGCGCAAACAGTCTTCTGAAGTCAAGGAGAAGTGGGAGAGTCTAAACGCCGGGATGAGCAGCTGGCAGAAGCAAGTGGGGAAGGCGTTAGAGAAACTCCGAGACCTACAGGGAGCCATGGATGACCTGGATGCAGACATGAAGGAGGCCGAGGCGGTGCGGAATGGCTGGAAGCCCGTGGGAGACCTGCTCATAGACTCGCTGCAGGATCACATAGAGAAAACCATGGTCAGCACCTTTGCCTTTGACAAAGAATATTTAAGGAATGTTTGGTTGCTGCATAGAACACAAATAAAGAGTCCCACATACAGGAGTCATTATAAGGGATTCTTATGAAGCTAACACTGCTTCAGCTTCCCACCCAAGTCAGGAATTATGGCAGATGTTTTCCATATGTGCCATTCTCCCAAAAAACACTGAGGTGGCTTTTATGATAATTCAGTTTGTTTAAACATTTTTAAAATTCCAGTTGAGAATCCCTAAATAGCTTAGATTAGGTTTACCTATTTAAAGCAAAACCAAACTTTTTAATTTCACTTTGTTTCTCAATATGCCCTCCATTTCGCTTTCTTTGTTTCCTATTCATTTGTTAAAGAAATTGGGTGTTTATTTTGTAATTATTCCCACAGCCTAGATTTAACAGAATCATACCCATGTGGTACAGCCTACAGGTTCTGTCTCCTAGACACTGGTGGTTGGATTTAGAGGTTTAATAAAAAACAAACTGCTTTCCCAGGAATTCTCATCTATAATTTCTGTCTTATTGTCTGAGTAAATGAAAAATGAATTTAGTTATAAATTCCTTTTGTAATCAGGAATTGCCCAAGGTTAAGGATATTAGTCCTATGGTGTAAATCCACTTTGGTTACTCGTATTTTGTAACATCTTCAGGAAAAAAAAAAAAAAACGATGAAATGTAGGCAGTAAAAGATATTACAACTTTAGAGTATAACAGGGTGTGTACAGTCATGAATCATGCTGGAGGATGAGCCATGTGAAACTCAGAAGGGACAAGTCCAATGCCACCTATCATGCATGGAATTTTTATTGCAAAAGGTACACACATCTTTTGTTCATAGACGCTGGATAACATTCTTTTCTATGAATGTGGCTGAGTGGAAAGAAAAGATCTGGGAAATTAACTTAATACTTGGGCCAGTTACACAAGTAAGTATCTGAATGTATAGACATAGGAGTAGCAATAACTGGCATTTATTTATTAAGGCTTATTATTACATGCCAAGAACTGTTCCTAGTCAGTTCATTTGGATATCTCTTTTAATCCTCACACCATCCCAACAAGGTGGGTACTATTTCATGAAAACAAAACCGAAGCTCACGCCCACACAGCTGGCTAAGTGGTGAAATGCTTGTGACTAATGTTCTTAAAGTTCTTCTCCTTCACTACAGAGATGTCTTTCATCCTAGTGGTGTTAAACACAATCTTGACCAACTCTTTGAATTTAAACCCTCTAAATTTTAAACACTTTTTAACTTAAAACTCTTCAATTTAAAGCAAGTGTTGCAAAGAATATTAGTGTTTGCCATTTTTGACGGATGTGTTTCTGGCTATTCAGTGAATTAAGTAGGCCTCTCCCAAACCCATAGCATCCTAAAATACATTCCTCTGGATACATGTGAGTTTCAAATAGTCTAAGAAGAACATAAGCACTAGTTGATCAGCGCAGCTTTTTCCAAAACTGAACACTTATTGTATGTTTTCTGTTTATTTTAGGTGGTGTAGATTGTATTTGAGGCCTTCTACATTTTGGGCAAATACAACACCATTCAGCCCTGTGCACAGTCCTCTTTTTACTTTTTAATTTTAGATGAGCTCTTTCTAAGGTGTCTAAGTTAGTCTTAAACTCAGTTAGTAGACCAAATAGACCGTCATTTTGCAGTCTTTCTGCCTCAGCCTTCCAAATACCTGCAACTACAGACCTTAGGTACCAGGCCTGGCTTAATTAATTATGAACAATGAAAACTCTTTTAGTGTTTTATAATATGTGAATACTATCAAAAACAACAACAAAATGCTTCTAGATTTGAGTGGGAATTTACTCATGTGAATTTGAAAGTGTCACTTTTTAATATTGGATGATTAATGTTAAGAAAAACAAAAATTGATATCTGGAGGGAAAAACCCAATAGTTTGGAAATTGTTAGTCTTATTTAGTTAAAGGAATCACTCTCCTCTCAAGCCATATCCCTTTGCTCTTAATCTACTTAAGGGAGAAAAAAACAACAATAATTAATTGTCTAATGGGAAGGAATAAATTGGATTAAAATACTTTTGCATTTTAGGAAGTAAAAGATTAAAAACTCAAGTCTCACTAAATAGAATAAATTCAATGTCTGTGATATTTGGCCTGTGCCCTAAAGTATATCCATTTCTAACTGAAGCTATATGGGGAGGGAGAGATGAAGTATTAGGAATTCCTAAATATTAGTAAATTCATCAAAGCAGCACTGGAAAATAAGATCTCGAGGAATAGTGAAATCATTTCAGTTGCTAAAGTTATCTTTAATAATGCCGTTTTCTGCGTATATACCTTCTGGTTGCAGACGGCTTTGAGACACACACCTGCCAGCAGTCTAACGCGCACCTTTGATAGTAGCAGATGTTTCTGTTTTTACAGCAACGAGGGCCACGTAGACGCTTATTCTCTCATAGGAAAGTGCAGTCAAAACATGATAAATTACTTCTTTATACAAGAACACATGGCAGTTCTGAAGCCATTTATAACTCGATTTATTTCAAGCCCCTTAATTTGGAAAGTCTTAAAAGGCGAAAGATAAACTTCCTTGATAGAAAGGTTCCTCGTTGCCATAAAACACCTCACCATAAAGCGAAAACAAAGCCAAAAAGACTTTGCCTGTCAAAGCTCCTTTAATGCTTCACCTATGGCTTGTAACAGAAAAAAAATTTTTTTTACACAGTGAAAATTTAAGCTTCTTATTGTTCCTTAAGATAAAAAAAAAACAACTCACCTGTCTTGAAGGTATGATCTACTTCTAAAACACCTTTACCATCTGCTAAAATAAATTGGTTATTATATAACAATTATAAAACTATTAAATAGTATGTTGATTTTAATCTTTATACCTAAAAACTAAAAGGATGTTGATTTTAAAACCTGGATCCAGCTTTGGGGTCTTTGTATGTAACCATGAAAAGGAGTGTTGTTATATCAAGCTAAAAGCATTGGTTAAAAGCCTTGGAAACATTTGAGTTCTAGCATGTGTGTCCACCTGGGGGAATCTGGATTCCTTCTGCGTTTATGCTGAAACGCTCTCTGTCCCTCACATCTGTATTAATTGTTAACCCTTTGGACCTGTCAGGCCTGTGTCTATGTGACTGCATGTCTGCATGTGCACATTGCCATATTTGGATATCCAACATCAGTAGGGGTAGATAAACACCACTGGAAATCAACACTCTTTCTCTTTCCATATTGGAAAAGGCCATGTGTCTTTGGAGCTTCCTTTCTTCTGTCTTCTATTGACTCATTGGTATCTGCTGAGGTTGCAAGTAGATCATACTAAACACCTGTTGACGTCCATGGATTCAAATGTCATGTATACACTGCTGTCTCTGATACCTTGATTTTCCTCACTGGTTTTAGGCTCTAGGTCTCTTTCTGGTGGTTTGTTTTTCGCCTCTCCTTTGGACTTAACCACCTACCTTTGGGTCAAGAATTTTAAAACACTAAAATATATTCTGTGATTTACCTTTAAAACAAAGTTGATTCCTGAATATTGGGTTTTAGCAACCATTATGATTCAGGATAGATTATAGGGGAGGCAAAATTTTATCTCTGCCCTCTTGGGAGACTATTCATCTGATCCTAAAATTCTGACATAATACAGAATAACAAAGGTCGATTCTGTTCTTTATTGTAACATCAGAAAGAAGCCTGATGAATACTGTACTCTGTGTGTATGCACACACACACACACACACACACACACACACACACACACACTCTGAAGGTAGGGAAGTGTCTCCTCTCAAACAGTTTCCTTGGGACAGGAAGAATCTAAATGCTAGCAGTGGTAAGAACTAAAATCTGAGATGTCTAGCAGTGGATTTGGAATGGCTCTAGGCAGTCAGAATAGCCCTGCCATGACACTTGGTTTGTATGGTGTGATATGTGTTAGTTGAAAGTCATAGTTGGGCTGAAGACACCAAACAAAGTCCCAAGAGTGCAGGGAAGGGGCCTCCAGGGAGGGCTGCAGAGGTAAATCCCCTAGCTGAGTCATTTAAGGATCCAGGGGGAATAGACAAAGACTTTGTCAGAGGAATGGAGCCAATGCTTTAGACAGGTGGGATTCTGTGGAGAAAGGAGACCATGACTCGATCATTATTCTGTTTGTCTCATTGGTCACTGGTCTAAATGTCTAGCTTTCCGTCTTCATATGCTCGCCCATGCTATACACCTTTTACCTGTCTGCTCTGCACCCAGAGATAGCAGTTCAGTTCTGAGGCTCATCCATAGCTTTTCCTTTATGCTCTTCTCTTCCTGCCCCACCCCTCACCAAAGCACAGACTGTGATCGCAGCAGGATGTGAGTGACAGAGCTTTTCTCTCTGGTGTCCAATAATCATAGGCTGGGGATGAGGAAAGATGTTCTCACTGGCCACCTAACCTAAGCCTGACTGAGTTCAAGTCAACTTATTGCGTCAGATGAAAAAATGGAGTAAGGCAGCCATGTTATAATAGAATCAATGGAGAAAGTATGAAAGCAAATTAGAATCAAGTCTAGAAACAATCAAGTGAAGCACGCAACGAAACAGTCCCATGGCTTGCACATAATAGAGACGAGACAGAAATGCTTAGCAGCTTAAATGAGTTTGCAACATGAGTTTTCCCTTTACACACACACTTAGATGCCCAAGGAGTATCTGGCTGTATGGTTTACGAAAGGCCTGATCCAACCAGCTACTGTTAAGTGCCATCTCTACGAGATGGTCTCACAACCGCCTTCCCATGGTCTTTGGTAGGAAGATGGCAACTCTGGCTTTATAAAGAGTCTCCTCCGGTGACATTTTAAAAAAGTCTCTTTTCTATCAGGCGTTTAGAGAAGAAATTGCACCAATCAACTTGAAAGTTAAAACAATGAATGATCTGTCCAGTCAGCTGTCTCCGCTTGACCTGCATCCGTCTCTAAAGATGTCTCGCCAGCTGGATGACCTTAATATGCGATGGAAACTTCTACAGGTACCAGCTTAGCCCTGTGAGAAATGCTATCTAACAATTGCATAAAGAATAAGGAAAGGGAATAGAAATGTCAGGAAGCTGTGAAATTGTTGATTTGTATTTAGTTTCCTAGTGTACCAGTTCTTTGCTTTTTTTTTTTTCCTTTTTACTGTGGAGAACATTCTATAGGATGTACGCAGACAGAAGCCCTTGGGTGGTCTTTACAACCCACCTTACTTTCAACACGCGTATTAATCTCTTCTCTTCCTTTACTCGATGTAGTTATTCGATAAGTATTTAAGTATTTGATAATGAATTTAGCAAGGTAACATCAGGTATTTGTCTTTCTATATCTTAAATTCAAGGGCATCATTTATTTATGAGTATGGATTTTTAGCATAATTTCTATATGATACTTGTAGAAATTTATACAAAATATATTGAATTGTAGTAATTGGAACCTATAGTCTGCCATAGAAACATTTATCCTATGGTGGCTTGTAAAGGAATCATTTTCTTACCTTTATTATGTATTTGTTTTCCTTTGGAAGGTTACAAAGCTTTTGTCCTTTCTCTTCACATTGCTCACTGTTTAAGACCTTTCTACATCTTTATAGAAAGCATGTCTGGACCTTAGCTCCTAGAAATGACTTTCTCAAAAGGCAGGTCAAAAAAAGGCAGTTGTTTCAGTGGCCCACTTGTAGTAGACTCCAGACTTGTAGACCTTACTTGTAGACGTTAAATTGTAGAACTTACTTGTGGACTCCAGATTTAACTGAGCCAGGACTCAAGTATTCTCAGGTGTGAGCATTGGCTGACTACTGTCCATGTCAGGCAGAAGTTCATGGTACAAAGGATCTGTGACACATTCATTATCCACCTGCTAAGAATCTGAACAACTATGTCATTCTGCTGAAAATTAGCAGGGGCCGATGTGAGTAGAGAGTGACAGTCAATAATTCTAATTTCTCTAAAATATGACACCTAACAAGACAAATATTTCATTTCATTTTATTTTAAGAGTATGATACATTTTATGTTAGAATATGTTTCTTGTATTAGTTCACACATCAAAATGCCCAAGGAGGTCACTGAGATGGCTTAGTAAATAAGTGTATTTGCTGACAAACTGGAGTTTGCCACCAGTAACCCACATGGTAGAAGGAAAGAACCAACTCCTACAAGTTGCACCATGACACCTGTGCCCCACACTCATCCCCGAGTATTTTTTAATTTAATGTTACTTAATTCCTTAATGAGACTGAAGATGCAAGATATAAATATTCAGTATTTGATAGTCTTTCCTATCATTGTGAAGAATGTCGATAATCTGGGATTTGTTGGGCAAAGCATATTAAATTTGTAAGTGCTCAGAGAAATGTTTGAACTTCATTCTTTTTTCTTCTGCTCCGTTCCTCCGCATCATTATCTTTCATTATACTCATTTAAAGATTGTTCTGGTCTTTCTTGATTTCCTTTCTGCTCTGCCTGTTACCACCATCTCTAAAGACGTCAGACAACATGTTCTATTTGCAGGGAAGTATTTATTCTCCCATCCTTATCTTCGACCCTGGTAGCTGCCAGAGTTCAAATATCAGTCATGAATAAGGAAAAAAAGAAATCTACCCTAGCAGACAGTGCTGTTAAATTTCAGGAATAGCAACTTACTTGCTCATAAAATATGACATTTGAGTATTTGCCATAATGAATAAAGTGTATTCTGATGCAATTTAATGTAGCTAACCAGGAGAAACCTGAGCTGCCCAGTGAGCTAGACAAATACAAGTTTTATTGACAGGTAGCTGAAAATGAAATTGTCCATCCAAATGGAACAGCTCCCCAACACTTTAGGGACACGTAAAAGGAGGAAGGAAATGGCGATGCCGTTGTTGGTTTCCATTGTTTCGTAGTGTCGTAGCTGTGTTTTGTAATGTGGTGGCACACTAACCATAGAATGTGTGCTATAAAAGGTAGTAATATACTGGGATATGCTGGAACACATCGCACCTACAAGAGGGATGCTCAGGGACTCTTCTTTCTTTTGGTAGTGATCATCAGATGCAAACTCCTAGGAAAATCAGAAGGCGTTTCACACTCATCTATTATATATTTCTATCTATCTCTCTATCTACCTATTAATATATCTATCATCTGTCTAACTGCCTGTCTCCCCATCTATCCATCTGTTTATGAATTTTCCTTGGAGTACTCCAAGCTTTATTTTCCACTCACTCTCTGGCCTTTTTTACCATTCTTCTTACAAAAGAGAGATGAATATGGACTCACTCCATTGCCACATCTTAACCTAATCTGCCTTAGAAGCATGATTCCTGAGGGGAAGTGAAATAGAACAGTTTGAAATCATAGGTCTGGCCCCAGAAGGCCAAGGTAAGAATATTCAAGTTTTTTGACTAGTTGTATCTTCAGAAACTTCTTTGTGTCTGTTTCTTCTCTGGAAACTTATAACTGTAATAATACTTAGCTAATGAAGTTATTTATAGATTTAAATTTCATATAAATAGTTTAGAAGTGGCTCTGGCTTTCTTTACCATTATTTAATGTCAGAAGTTGGTTTTCATACTACTACATTAATAAGAAAGGAAAAGAAGGATTCTGCCCAAACAGCAATGAATCGATTGAGTAGCAGTATCATTTAATGTAGTAATTAAACCAAGGATATTATGAAAATGATTGTTTTGAAGTCAGTAATTTCATCTGGCTTGTGCATGTGTGCAGGTTTCCGTGGACGATCGCCTTAAACAGCTCCAGGAAGCCCACAGAGATTTTGGGCCATCTTCTCAACACTTTCTGTCTAGTAAGTATGAATAAATTTGAGATCTTATTAATTGAAAATATTAGCAAATTCCTTCAGTTCTGCCCAAGAAGCTACATTCTTTGATATAACTATAATTAGAATAAATACATGTTTAAGAGAAGATAATTCATGAAATATTACTTACTGCTTATGTAATACAGTATACAAATTTGTTTGTCTTTAGATATATTTTCTCATTTAAACACTGGTTATGATAACTAATATAGTATAATATTATTGCCTTATCATGCAAAGGTTATGAACTTTTCACACCAAAAAATTTATGCTTTAAGATTTTGAATTTGTTTATCTCCATTCACAAAATAGTATACTTAGTGTTTTTGGGGTTTTTTGTTTGTTTGTTTGTTTGTTTTTGTTTTAAGCCGCATGTGCATTTTAAATTTCTAACTCTACAAATCCTTAACTGAGAAAGTTTTGGTTTACCAAGCTCATGGTATTTGTGTGCCAGCCTCTTTTGTGGGCAAATGTTGCAGATTGAGTGTTGCACATAGAGTTAATGGAACATCCTTCAACTGGAATTTCTAATTTTTTGTGCACTTCATGTGGACTTAAATAAATAAATTTGAGCCCTGTCTGATTTATCATTCACTGCTAAGGATATTTAAAAATGTTGAATTTTGAAACTCCCAGATTGAGCATAAATGTTAATTCTGTCTTTTACCAGACCTGAGGATTTTTTGAAAGTTAATTTCTTGGTCTTTGCATACCTATTTACTCAGATGGCCTCGAGAATTAAATGCAAAAGTCTATCAAGCTATACAAAGCAGCCAACCCACAGCTTGGCACAAATGCTTTCAGCACATATTAATGCCTTTCCTTTCATTTCAAATGGCAAGTCTATGGAAGAACGCAAGTTATGTAATTTAATTCCATTTCAATAAATCTTAAGCTCAAGGCCAAGAGTGTTTCTCAGTTATGGCAAATTTTTTTCATCTAGAACCATAGAGAAAGATGAAATCAAAGTCCATGTATCCTAAGTTAATGCCCTTGGTATTTTGTCTTCTTTTGTTTTTGTTTTTGTTTTTGGTCACTGAGAGAAAACTGGGAACCTGAATCAAAGGTCAGGCTTTACTTTCATATTTTTGAGAAGTTTAATTAATTATTTCCTGTCCCCTGCCTCTGACATACCCAATTTCACTTCCTAAACTGAGTCTGAAGGTATTTGCCTCTAAATAATGTATAGCCCTTTCTAGTGGGTAAGGATGGATTTTTTTAAAAAATATTTAACAAATGGATGTCATTATTGTTGAAATAAATAGGCTTTTATTATACTCATTAGATAGTAAGTATTATAATTTCTAAATTCTATAGAATAAACCAAGATTAAATTAAATAGGAATTTGTAAATAATTGAGATTTTCTTTATAGTTCAAATGATCAGTTATCTGTTAATGTTGATGAAGCCCTAACTTTTTACCTGGCAACCTCTCCCATGGAAATCTAGTTCATGTTCCCTAAGATGTGAAGTGTCGTAGAATTGGCACAGACTTTGTGGTGCTCAACCACACGGCCTTTCAGTGTTTAGCAACTGACAGTCCAGGAAGCTTGGTTATTTGAATCAATAATTATTAAATAACATGAAAAAGTGTGAGCAAAATTCCCGTCAGTACATTTAATAATTCTTCTCCCTTGCTGCTTAGAGTCTTCGGCTTGATTGTGTTCTTTGGCCTTTATCCATGGTTATTAAAGAAGCCTGTTCCATGAGGCACATAATAAAACCTGACCTATTAGCCTGTTGCCAACACTGAAATGGGGTTGACTCTCATGAGAAATTAGTGTGCCTGATTCCTCGTTTCCATGTCCATTTGTGAACTTCCGTGGACACAGAAGAATGAGGGCTGGCCTTTCATCAAGGCAGGCACAAATGTTAAGGAGGCAGTTTACTGAATTAATGTTTGGGAACGTGTTTGCGTCTGAACTGTACCACTGATTCACTAGGTCTACTTAGGAGTGCTATTTTTATCCCTGTATACTTAGCTTCCTCTCTATCAAATTCAATGTCAATGTGTGGATCTTGCTGCCACACATTTACTTTTTTAAAAATAAAATGTGGATTTGGAAAGCTTGGCAAAGTTTAGAATGCTACAGATTTGTAAGGTATCAATGTGCCAAGAAATTAAGAAAACAAAATGGTGACAAATGTCTACGTGACGGTCTAGTGATACTTGCAAAATTTGTTTCCAGTTTACCTGGTAGCTTGCTTAGCAAAATTCCTCTAGCTCTAAATTCATGAGGGCTACTCAACCCAAATAAGTTTTTAAATAATTGACTTACTAAGACAGTAATGTGTTTTTTACAAGTAATCAGTAAACAAAGCGGTAAAAACTGAAGTATTTCCATTAAAAACTAGAGCATCTCAACCATAATAATTCCTACTACAAACATGGGAAATTGTTTTCTGTGTATTGCAGATGAAAAGAAGTGTCTAATATTCTTTTTAGACAATCGGCTTGGCTCATAAATACCCTTGCCCATTTTTATGTTAAATTTTCTTTCTAAAGACTTCTTATAATTAAATTTGAGTGCCATCTGTTCTTAATAGCTGTGCCTATGACTATGGCACAAAGCGAGGAGTTATTATTAGTGATCTAGAAATTCAGTCTTGAGAATTATGGCTTTTAATCTGAATACACAGTGCGTAGGGGCACAGCTTGCAGATGGCGCCGAGTTCTGTGTTGTGATGGTTGTGAACAGTTACCTGAGTTTGTGGAAGTCTTTTCATCAACAGGTTCCGACAGAATCGCCCCTGGCGGGTGAGTCTCGGTTCTTTTCTTCACTTCACACAAATCTGAATCTTTAAAGCTGTTCTGCTTGGCCTCGTGCTTTTCCTAATTGCAGGAATCCAGTTTTGACAGAGCAGGTCTCTCAAGAGCTGCTCTGAAATGTGTTCAGTTGTTTTGCATTAAGGTGTAAGGCTTGCTGCTTCTAACAACTTTCCTTTGTTTCCTCAGCTTCAGTCCAGCTTCCCTGGCAAAGGTCCATTTCGCATAATAAAGTGCCCTATTACATCAAGTAAGTTGACTTTGCTTCTCCTTTAGGTACCAAGAAAGTAAAATTTTACCAAACAACTTAGGAACTCTCCCTCCCCTGTAACTTGTTTTGTTTTGTTGGGTTTTTTGTTTTGTTTTGTTTTTCATTTTTTTTGTTTTGTTTTTTGGTTGTTAAGTGAGATAAGGTCTCACTATGTAGTCCTGACTGGTCTGGAATTCATTATGTAGACCAGACTGGCTTTGAACTCAGGGAGATTAACCCAGCCTCTGCCTCCCAAGTGCTGGAATTAAAGATGTGTATCACCAAACCCAGCTCCTGTACTTTTAAAAACAGAATTTAATCCTCTTACCTAGAGGAAGCTATTTGTAATTATTGTTGAGAAGAAATGAGTTTCAAAATCAGAGAGTTGTCATTCATTAGGTTTTCCTGGTCTTGGGGAAAGGTATCTGAGTTACCATTTTACCACAATTATCAACTTCTTCACCTCCCTCTTCCACCTTAGCATCACCATAAGGTGGTTGTTGTTGTTTTCAGCCTACTTTCTCTTTTCTGTTTCTTCTTATGTGACATTTTCTGAGTCTTGTCTAGTTTATCCACCATCCCAGGATGCTGATCCTTGGCTTACTCTGTATTTTGTCGCAGAGCGGAATGATGAAGTACTGCTATTATCCCTGGAAGTGTAAGTTAGTGAGGCCGTTTGATTTACAATGCAGTCTAGCACTAAGCATTGTCATCGACCCTATTGTGTGTAAGGAGAACTAGGTCGTAATTCTGAGAGTGCACACCGAGTATCCAAAGACAGCCATGGTTCACATTAGCTGTGTGGCCTTGGGCATGTTAGATAAAAATATCTTTGCCAAGTTTTCTTTGTATTATTCTGAAACAAAGTGTGGTCTCTTGAAATCCTATGCCAATTTTAATTGACCTGTCTGATCTTTCTTTTGGAAAAGTTTGTGAAGACAATATTAATGGACTAGTACTTCTTAATGTGCCTTTCCTTCTATCCTAAAATCTATCCTCTTTTTTTTTTGGTTTTTCGAGACGGGGTTTCTCTGTGTAGCTTTGCGCCTTTCCTGGAACTCGCTCTGTAGACCAGGCTGGCCTCAAACTCACAGAGATCCGCCTGCCTCTGCCTCCGAGTGCTGGGATTAAAGGCATGCGCCACCACTGCCCGATTCCATCCTCATTTTAAAAACAAGCTTGATTGTCATCATCTATAAAAGTATATTAAGCAATATGTACTGCATTGCTTTGTGAGAATCTAACTCCTTTGTTCATGGACAGCATATGGTATACTGAGTTGTGATGAATTCAAGAATGACGCATCAAAGCAGTTGATGAGTGTATAATTTCTATAGGCACAGATGGAAAGGAGTCTGAGGCTGGGTGAAATGACTTGTCTTTACTGAAAGCACTTGTGGTCATCTATTTCAAATTTAAAACTTTCTTTGATGTTTTACGGTTTTTATTCCAATTAATAGTAACTAGAGCAATAGTGTTTGAGTTAGTTTGGGTAAATATTGACTTGAACCAAATAATAGGGCTATAGTTATAACTCTGAGACAGAATAAGCTCTCTCTTTAATGATGTCCAATACTAAAGCCCCTGGAACACAGAATATGCTAGGTGGCTTAGCCGGGTAGTCTCCAGATTATAGACTGCCATAGGCAGATTATTCTGATAGAGTAAGTGAAAACATGGGGACTTTTAAACAGGAAGAGAGCAGTAGAGGAGAGGCCAGACTTGGGGAATTACAGATGTAACATTGAAGATGGAAAAAGAGAAATGTAATCCTGGGAATAAAGACAGCCTCAAGAGGCTGGAAAAGGAAGGGAGTGAGGTCCTTGTAGACCCCTCCAGAGAGGAACACATCCATGCCAGATTCAATGCCAGTCTTTGGAAGTTTTTGTGTGGTAGCATTAGAAAATGAGTATATATACAGTCCCAAGTCTTAGAATTCTATAAAGATTGGTTAGCGTTAATTAATGGATTGGAGACCTCTATAATCAGATTTTTTTTTAAAACATGCAATCTTGATCTAGTATAAAGGAGTTTGTTTTCACTAGATAAAGATAATAGGAAATCTCTTACTCAGTGAGGCTTACACACTGATTTTTCTGGGGATTTTTTGTTTTTGTTTTTGGTGTATGTTGGGCAGAGGGATTTCTATAGTGCCTCTTTGTGTACATTCTTCCATTAGCTAAGAATTTCTGTTTGTCCACATCACTTATAGATGACCAGGGGTTAACTAGCAGTTAGACTTCCTCTAACCCCTAGCGTTTATGCTGGGATCCTGTGGAAGAAAGTTTTTGCTCAGACTGTGAGTTTTTATGGAGAGAAAACCGTGTGGGAGAAAAGTTAGTTTATCTGATGTCTTGTTGCTTGGTCATAACCAATGCTGGAAAAATAATAAAATAAAACACAGTGATAGAAATTCTTTAATGATGCTGGTTATGGGTGAACCTTCCTATGTTGTCTTCCATGTCTTTAGTAAGTATCAGAATTTGTTTCTTTGTTTCTTTTTCTGTAGTAATTATTTGATAGTCTGGCACATGCATATAATGCATTCTGGCCGTGTCATTTCCATATTCTATCTTCCCCTCTTCCCACCTCCATAAATCCCCTCCTACCACCAGGTCCCCATCTTACTTTTATGTGTAAGATGAATTGCTAAATGGTCTTATTAATTAAAAAAAAAAACAAAAAAAAACAAAACCCAGAGCCAGATATTGGCGTGAAAACCTGAGAGATCAGAGGAATAGTAAAAGCCACAGCCAACCTCACCTCACCAACACCTCAGTCTCCAAAGAGACCTACTTCCTGTATACCCACACCTATATGCCTTTCTGTTCTGCAAACTCATCTCCTCTCCGCCCAGCTACATCACTTTCTCTTCTTGCCAGCTCTGTCACTTTCTGTATGTCTGTGCGGACCTCCAGACCTTTATGGTTAACTAGTGTTGGAATTAAAGTTATGTACCACCATACTTGACTCTGTTCCTAGTGTGGCCTTGAACTCGCAGAGTTCCAGACGGATCTCTGCCTGCCAAGTGATAGGATTAAAGGCATGTGCTACCATTGCCTGACCTCTGTGTTTAATATGGTGGCTGACTTTTTCCTCTGATCCTCAGATAAACTTTATTAGGGTGCACAATATTTTGGGGGACACCATACATCACCACAGTTAGTCTTTTTGTTTTGTTTTTGTTTGTACTTTGTGACTCAGGTCCTCCTTTGTGAGCATCGGTCTATAACTGTCCACTAGAGAATGGCTCATTTTCTTAAATGCATATAGATTTAGTGTTAAATGTCATTTAAGGTTTTCACAATTTAGAGCAAATTCTCCTGGTTTTATGAAACTCATTTAACTGGCATTTTTACATTACTCTGTTATGCAACTTTCTAGTTTATTTCCCCATAGAAAAGGAACATTAAACTTGGGAGGTAGAGTTAGAGAGCCAGTATTTCATATGGAGAATTGTTATGAAAACAAAATTTAATCCTCAGATAAATTCATAAGCTAGTAAATGATAAATGAAAAGGCTTTTAACGTGTACTTTCCTTTGCATGCCCGTACAAATAAGTAAAAGAAAAATGTTAAAAACCTATTTAGCATTATTGTCACACCATTAGAATTTCCTGGGGCAAATTGAGTGAATTAATTTAGCCAATAGAAAATAGTATTCAAGTGGAAATTTTAAGTTTACATGTTAATACTTTTAATGCTAGAGTACAGCAAGAGAATTTGAAAGGAGAGGTCAAATTATTTATAGTTTATATCTTAGTTGTATAGGTTAATTAAAATATATATTATGCACATCAAGATGGTCCTTTATTAACATTTTGAAGTGCACTGCAGTGAGTGACATGTTTTTGAAGAGTGGCAGGATACAGATCTGAAATGTAAGAACTTGTCTATGGGGCATGAGTCTTTGTTAATGCCCGTGTTAGTCAGGTTTCTGTTGCAGTAACAAATGCCTGCGATGAAAGACATACGCTCCTAAAGAAAAACAGGTTAAATCAAAAGGAAGAGCTGTGGAGCCCAGTCCCGATGGACACATCTACAAACACTCCCTCACCTGAGAACATTGCAGAAGAGGGGGTGGAAAAATTGTAAGAGCCAGGGCATCAGGGAGTTTGCTGTGAGATTGCGTCTCCTAGCAACGTTAGAAGATCCACGCAGCGTGTCTTACCAACATGTCTGCCCAAACACGAGCTGAACAAGGACGGCGCCAACGGGCATACCAAACTGGATGGGGAAAAATCCACATCGCCTCAGCCCTACACAAAGAACTACAGGCAACCGAGGGAAGCTGGGAGCGGGAGACATGACCCTCTTAGAGGAAGAACATACATGCCAGTTGGTTGTCCAGTGCCAAACCATCAGCCATGAAAACATGCATACAAGTAATGTTATGTGGACTTGGCAGCTTATATTTAGGACTGTATGTGTATATGTATGCATACATACATATATGGCTCATGCAATAACCAATAGTGGAAAAGAGGTCATGAATTTGAAGGAGAATGGGAAGGTGTACATGGGAGGTCCTAGAGGGAGAAATGTAAACATAGTCTCACAAATAAAAAGAAAATAAATGTGTCTTAATTAAGGTTTTTATTGCTGTGAATAAACACCATGACCACAGCAACTTACACGATAAACATTTAACTGGGGCTGACTTACAGTTCAGAAGTTAGTCCATTATTGCCATGGTAGAAGGCATTGATGGCCTGCAGGCAGACATGGTGCTGGAGAAGGAGCTGAGTTCTATATCTAGGTTGGCAGGCTGCAGGAAAACCCAATGAGCCCCTGGACTTTGTTTGAGTTTCTGAAACCTTAAAGCCCGCCCCTAGTGACAAATTTCCTCCAACAAGGTCATACCTCCTAATAGTGCTACTCCCTTGGAGTGTATGGGGACTATTTTCATTGAAATCACCACAGTCCATAAAATGAAAAGATTAAAAAAAAAAAAAAAAAAAAAAAAAACACCAGGAAGAAGGAGAAGAAAACCAGATTACTTTTGGCTTACAGTTCTGGATGCTCCAAGTCATGGTCCATTGTCCCTGTTACTTTGTTACTGTTAACAAAAAGCATATCACAGAAGAAGCCTGTGGAAGTCAACCTCTCATCACATAGCCAGGAAGCCAAAGACAGGAGAAGAAAGGAGCTTCCAAGGCATGCTCCCAAATACCTGATGATGCCCCACCAGACCTCACCTCTTACAGGCTTCACAGCTTCCCAGTAGTGCAGTATCAGGGAGCAAGCCTTGCACACAGAATCGGGGGGGGGGGGGAGCGGAGTAGTTAACACCAGACTGTAGCAGTGTCTTACGTTGACATGATCTTTAAGCTGTATCTGCTGCTTAGAACGGAGACTTTCCTAAAGAAAGCTGCTCGGGGTTTTGTTTTGTTTTGCTTCTAAGATGGTCCAGTGGTAGCTTACCCTACTCTGAGCTTAGAAAGTTTGACCTTGGCTCCTATTACTGTCACAGCCTACAGAACACAAAATCAAAATCTGTCATGAACTCTAGCTCTCTCCATTGTGACTTGTTGGTTCCACATTTTGTGTTTTGTCTACATTTCTCTAGTTGGAAGTTAACTGGCAGGGTGTTTGGGAGGTGAAAAAGTGATGGCTACAGCTTTGGGCTGAATTTTCCTAATATGCCACATGTATTAGGTAAAACCCACTGTTGGGGGGGGGGGGAAGCCACTGCTTTCTTAATAATAATAAATAGTTGTCCGAGCTAATAATAACCATAACTGAAATCAATTACATGTAAAACAGTTTCCCATCATTTTATATGGGGTTTTTTTTGGGGGGTGGGGAGGGGGTATACTTGTGTGTGTTGAACACATATGCAGTGGTGTAAGTCTGGAGGTCAGAAGACAGCCCACTACGGACATGTAAGGGAAGTTCACCCTGTGGTTTGATTGTATACTAAGGTGCTTTTCTATAAATATGAGAATGCCATTCTCTACAGCCCTGCAAGGGAGAGGGCTGGCAAGACAGCTTAGCACAGAGCATAGAGCATTATTACCATGAGACCACGGAAGACAAAAGAACGACCCGTTTTCTTCTCTTCCCTACAGCGTACTCTCCAAATCCCAAAGGCTCTACTTTCTAGAAAGCCCTCCCCTTAGTACAAATGATGAGCTTGCCTTTGTGACAGAACTTCGCCATCTCAGCCTTCCACTTGTCTCTCTCTGTCTCTCTCTCTCTCTCTTTTCTACTGAAATCTGAAATACAGATGTTAATTGTGCATAGAACCCTATGTACCACAGACAGTCTCATACACTAATCTTTCGTATGGATGTTTTAGTAAATTCTGATGATAGGGAACAGGTACAGCACATTCCCTGAAATGTTCCTCACTGTGATAAAGTGTTATGTAGAATTTTCTATACCATCACACGTTTGTGGTGTTTCTTTTCTTGTAATAACTCCAACTTTGTGTAGATCTCAATTGAGATTTTTCTTTAGCTGATCACCTCTCCCTTTGTGTTCTTGTTTTCTGTTTTTCTCTTGGTATCTCCCAGAGCTCTTTGAGATCCCTACTGACCTCTCCAGTTCATTCTCTATCTGCTCCAACCTATCGAATGGTAGAAAATAAGAGTAAAAATTAAATTTTAGGGCTGAGTTTTCTTTACCTCATTTATAGTTTATCTACATATGCATTGTATGTCTGTCCTGAATAAACAGCTTACATAGGGTAGAGGAGAGAACCAAAGTGAATTTCTTTAGGAATTGGAGACCTAGCCTAGGCAGTACAGCAACACTATTTTTTCCCTAAGAGTAGAGAAGATGGGCTGTTGTGGGAAACCGTACTACCCAGCCAAACATGAAAGTGAAAACTCTTGAAGGTGTTTGTCTTCCAGCAACAGCCACATAACCAGAGGTAGTTTACTTTTAAGGATTCTAGAAAATTGAAACCAGAAGCAAAATGAATCCTCAGCAAAGGAATAATGCACAGTGAGAGATAAGTATGTTTCTCTCTGGAGGTCTCCCTACAGGAGTGTTTCTCTCTTCCCCTTCTCCAGAGGACAGATTATATCCCTGGGCTCCAGATTTATAAGTGGCGGCCCTCAGGACACACTTTGAGCCTCTTTCAAGAGGTTAGAGCTTGTGGTGTTTTTTTTTTTTTTTAATGTTAAGTGGCAAAGAAATAATTGAAATTGAAGTTCAAGAAGACTCCTAAGAAATGGTCTGTGACTTATGATTGGAAAATAAATTTTTAAAACTCACTGGGCCAAGTCTGCTGATGGGGAGGAAAGAAGAAAATTGCTCTATGGAAGGATGGAAGCATCTCGGGAATCACTAAATTTCCCCTGTGCTTGAAGACGGCCCCAGACCAATGAGCACACCTTGTCCAGCTTAGGGAACCAAACGGCAGGCAGGCAGTCCTATGTAGCTGGCTGTCAAGAGGCTGTCACTGGAAGCATCTCGCACATTCACCCCTGTTTTAGTTAGTTAAGGTCATGTGGATGGAGCTTTTGAAAACACCCTTGCCTTTCCTAACATGCATATACACATTTCTAGGGCCAGGCCATAAAACTCTGGCTTAGAAACTTCTGGATTCCTCAGTACCCTTGCATTGTGATAACCCCATCATCCTCAGTTTAAAGTGTCATTAAAAAAAGAAAATGATCAGAGATAAAGAATGGCCCAGCGGTTAAGAGCATGTGCTGCCCTTGCCAAGGACCCAAGTTCAGTTCCCAACACCCAAGCCTAATCTGCTTACTCACAACTGTCTATAACCCCAGCTCCAGGGAAATACCGTAGCCTCTGGGGACACCTACACTCACATGCATATTTCCCCCCTGCACGCACGTAATTTTAAAAAATACATAAAAATTTAAGTTACATTTATTTATTTGTTTATTGTGTCTCTGTGAAGCAGGGCATCGTCACAGTTCAGAAGCAGTGAAAAGACACCTCGAAGAAACTGTTTCTCTCCTTCCACCATGTGGGTCCCCAGGGTCAGACTTAGCTTGGCAGGCTGGGTGGTCCACACTTTCATTTACTGAGCAGTATTGCCAGCCCTAAAGTTTGATTTTTTTTTTTTTAAGGATCAGGAACATATTCAGTTTGTAAGTATCTGCCATGTGACGCAGAAAGGACTGCTGTGGAGACTCCACAAAGAAAGTCTGTGTGTGTGTGTGTGTGTGTGTGTGTGTGTGTGTGTGTGTGTGTGTTTCATTTTGTGAAGATTAAGTGATTAAAATTATTATATAATTAAGCAAAAGTACAGAAGTAATAATAATTAAAAACTGTAAAATAAGTAGACTATCTTCTGTTTCAGCTATGAGGTAAAATAATATAAAAGGGATTTCACATAACTATAACAAATTAGAGGTCACTAATCTGCTTTATAAATAAATGAACAGCTGAAGTGGTAGTTTTTGTGTTTTCTTGGGTTTTTTTTTTTCTTTTATTTGAAAAACTATTAGATGTACATTCACCTTTAGAGAGGAAACCACGAGGATATGATGATAAGTTCCTCTGGTGAGATCATACTCCTGATGTCCCTGTCCTGAATCAGAGCCATGCCAGGCTCCCCAGGGACAGGACAAAGGCAGATGGCTGGTAGAAACATTGATGGGTGGTTTGATTCCCCTTATATGAGGATCAAAGGGAGGTAGAGGTGTAGTGAGGTGGCAGCTGGGGTTCCCTATGAGTTCTGGGGCCCGTGTGTTTATTGACCGTGTGTGTGTTTACCCTTCGAATCAATTTTTAGTGCCCCTGCACCAAAGTATCACTTGTCCTTTCCCTTACACGCAGATCTATCCTGAGAATTTAATTGTGCTACTTAATTTGAACCATGTGCTGACAAACCTTCTCCCGCAGTTCTGTACCAACTATTCTATCATCCCTGCCCACAGTATTGACTTTCTGAATTTGGCAATGTAGTATTCCTATTTCTTACAGCCCTCTACAAGCTGTGCCTTTGGACTTGCTCCTGAATCTCAAATTATTTTAAGTGTACTTTACAGTCGAATCCAACAGAGTGCTTTACTGTTTATATTTTGTGTTTCCTTCCCTCATGTCCTCATTACCAGGAGGAGCCAGTGACATCTTGTAAGGAAACTTCTCACCCTTCACAATATGTCTCATGTGAACTATGAGCAAAGAAAGCTCTTTGTTTTGGAATTTTGACCATCAAACTTTCTCCTTTACCCTGTCAATTTCTAATTACATCCCCCAAAAGGTGATCTTGAATTTCCTGCCTTCAGAAGTCCAAAGGATGAGTAAATGTGAGGGAGGACCTTCAGAAGCTGCCTACAGCTTGAGGAACATGGAGTTAGTCCTTCCTCTCATGTGCAGTCTCTCACTGCCCCAGTGGCCCCCCCAGAACATGCAATCCTGTTCATAGCGTGAAGACTCAAGAAACATCAGGGCCTCTGGGTACTGGATGTCCTTTTGTTTTGTTTTTCAAGACAGGGTTTCTCTGTGTAGTTTTGGTGCCTGTCCTGGATCTAGCTCTGTAGACCAGGCTGGTCTCGAACTCACAGAGATACACCTGCCTCTCCCTCCCGAGTGCTGGGATCAAAGGTGTGCGCCACCGCTGCCCGGCTGGATGTTCTTCTTCTAGCCCACACTCAAACCAAAGATTAAGGAGATGACAATGGCCGAATCCCTCCTCTTAGACCTTTGAGATGATATTACTCAGATGATTGCTGTCACTCTGGGCAGATGGCATTTATTTCGCTCTGTATTTTAGACACTTGTGTCAAATGGATTGGTTGAGATGTCTTGTTGGATTCCTGGACAACTTTTATAAGTGTATGTAGAGCAGTTTTTCCAATAATACCAGGGCTTATGCTTTGCCCTAATCAGGTTTATTATCTATTTTCTTTCCTTATCATTTCTTATCTTCTAATGTACGACACAGCTTCCCTAGGAAACTTCTTATCCCCAGAGATAGGGCCTTTCCACTGGGCACCTTGGGGCTTGTTGATAGTTTTGATAAGAGCAGCTTGGATGGAGGCAAAAAGTTAGAGGCCAAACGCAAAGGGGTTGAGTAGATAATGTGACGCCAGGAAGTATAACTGTTGCACAATAGATAGTCAGTTTTGTTTGTGGAGAAGTGGGAAAGCGGGTGAGAGCTAGCAGAAAATGTAAATGTAAAGTTTGCATGTGTGTATGTGCGTGTAGGGCTTTCGAATTTGTTTCTTGGGGAGACTAGTTTTACTGTGAGGACTGATTATGTTTTATATATATTAACCATTGGTGGGGAATTGGCCACTGCTCTCAGTGATTTTCAGTGGGGAAAGGAAGGCAGGCCTGTTACAGATTTGGGAGCAAGGAGATGGAATCCTCATCTAGCAGTTTTTAATTTTTTTCAATGCAGTACAAGACAAAGGCAAGATAATTTTGGGGAAGGGGACCCCTTTTGGAAAGGAAAGAAGAAAGAGGAAGGAAGGGGGCTATCACCTTGGAGTTTAGAGACACTGGTACACTTGTCAGTAGCCAGATGTTTGAGACTTGGAATCAAATATTTAAAGTAGCAGCGGTCTGTCTCTTGAGTGCTTTTCTCCATCTTATTCAGCCACAGCTGGTTTGGTTCAGAAAAGGCAGAGTGATTGAGCAGCTCCAGGCCTGAGATTTGCCAGGGGTGAGAGGGAAGGCAGGGTGATAAAGTTGTTTGGAGTGATTATAATAATGGACTGCCGCCTCAAATCTGGATGGCTTCATCAAGAAATATTTTAAAAAACCTTCATTCTGCAAATCCACTTCCATATCAAGAACTCGGGCTTGAGTCAGACCATCTGTGCTCAGATCCTCGTTCTGTTCCAGGCCTGTGGCCCCCGGCAAGTTATCTAAGTGCCTTCCTCTCTCCTCTCCCACGTCTGCAAAACGGTGATCGTAGTCACCTAAATCACAAACAGCATCATCCTGTGGACTGAGCTTCTCACACACAGTTTGCTCACTGGAATAATAGCCTATTATTTAATTGATTAATAATATTTATCCTGAACAAGCCTTTTATCTTTCACTTGGTCCAGCAAAGAAGAAATCTTTCTTTCTCTGTGATTGTCCTGGCACTGGCCGCCCATGTAGCGGTTTCTCTCCCATTTGTGTTTACCATGAATCGGTCTCCGTTAGGTTTTGCTCTAGTGTGCATCTATATTTATAATTAGAATAAAACAACAACAACAGTCAATGGCAAACCTTGGGGGATCCTGTTCAGCTGTAAAATTGGATAGATAGTAACGGGTAGGTAGATTTAGCCGCCTGCCAGCCTTTGAACAAGAGAAATACCTTCCATATTCAGTTCAAATTTTCAGGTAGGGAATGTGAAGCTACACTGTTAAGGACAAAGAGGCTTAAAAATTATCTTCCCACTGCAGGAGTTTGCCCAGAAATCCATATCGTTCCCATTTATCTCTCAAACAAGCCAACAAAGATGGACTATGCAGTTGGTTGGTTCGTGACCTTTTTGCAATGTTGGGATACAGCATTTTTGTGTTGCATTTGTTCATAAACTTTCTTACATGATTTGCATTTTACCTTCTATGGCTTATGAAATTACATATTCTCAATAAGAGCATTCTCAAGATAGAAGCCTCTACTCCTCCTTAACCTATTTCCTTTAAAGGTATAGAATGTGTAAGCTGTGCCTTGTCCCTACTAGAATAAGAGTCAATTGTCAAGGTAAAATTGTCACTTATAATCATTACACCAAAGTGCTAGAATATAGCCTCAAGAAAGACTGTCTCACATGTTGAAGGACAGTTTTCAAAGCAAGTAAAATCTTGACTTTTATGTAAACAGAAGAACAAGCAACTTTAATCAGCTCACTCACAAATCAGCATTTGTTCTTGTATGCCTTTGTGTTTATAACTGGAATGAAATGATCAATACTAGACCTCATGAAATCCAGTTGGAAGCCTAACATTGGATAGACGCTAGCAGTATTTGGCTCTATGTCAGTATTTAGACAGCATGCCTGTCTGATCATCCTTCATAACTAATTAGTATGAGAGTCAGAAAGAAGTTACAACAGACCCCAAGGAGGCAGAGAGCCACATCGCTGTAGAGTGGGTTAATGGCTATGAAGATGAGTTGACTCGGAGAAACAAAGTTGACAAAGTAATCAATCTCTGTGAGACAATAATCCATTACATTTCAGGAGACACGATTTGCATTTCTGTGGACAAGACTGACCTGATGACTACTGTTCTTCAGTTTAGAAAGTTTAAAATAGCGCAGAAATAATGTAGGTTTCACGGGGTACCCAGCAGAGTTTTCCTCATCGAAGGCTTCAACAGTTTGGTTGTTATTTTGCCTACAACGGCAAAATGGAGGTAGCTGGACACCCTAGGAAGAGCTCACCACTCTCACTATCCCGGGCTTCCTGAGATTTTTGAACTTAAACATTCATTGGGATTTTTAAGTTTTCATTTTATTCTGGGTTGCCTTCCTGAACCAGTTGCGTTTTTGAAGTAGGATTTTTGATAACAACATCAGAGTGTGGCATGATAGTGTCTCTGGCTGCAGGAGAGCGCCTCTCCACACCAGCCCTCAGGTTGCTCCAATGCCATGGTTATTTAGAGGGAAGACGCCGCTCTCGCTCTGTTTTGGTTGCTTGCTCTGGGCAAGCTGGAAGTGTTTTGGCAAGAGTTGCCTGCCGAGCAGCCTGCAGCTGTCCAAATACTTGCAGCCTTTATGTTTAGTGTGGATTTTGCTCTGACCCTCTTTCTGTACTTAAAAATGAAAGAAAGGGGAAAAAAAAAAACCACCCGTGTCTACTTCTTTTTTTTTTAACTGTTGTTTTGTAAACCACAGCTTTACATTTGTAACCAGAGGCTGTGTTTACTTTCAGTTTTTGCAGTTCTGCCTAATGAATCAACTGGTATTGAATTCACAAAGGAGACTCTCTTCCCCTCCCTCCATCTGTTTGCCAAATGTGTGTACTCCTTCAGCTCCCAGGGCATGGCGCCTTCACTTCAGAACCGCTAGCGGCATGCTTTGGAATTCTCAACTGTTCACTTGACTAGCCAGTGGTATTTTGTCCTATTACATAGCGTTGTCCCAGGGGAAGGTCCACCTCTGTAGCTCTAGAGAATACATACGTAATATTTAAGTGTGACGCTCAACTCTGCATTGCTTAGAGCTATAGTTTGCCCCATGAACCTCCATTTGTCTTATTACAATGGGTTGTATATCTCTGGACAGTAGTGTTACCATGAGGACAGAAATTGCTTGAAAGAAAAGAAAGGAAAAATAACAGTTAAGTCTTGGTTGTCTAAGATTGGCAGCCCAAGGTAGCGCGATGGAATTGTACTGCAATTTCACAAAACTATTCTTTAACTCTTTCTTATTGGTGGCTGAGAGATGTGTTTCTGCCAAGCTCACGACTATACTATGAACAGTCATTTTTAGGGTCAGACAACTTATAATGTTTAGTACAGTATAGCGTACTATAGGGATAGCGTAGTTTTGCTAGTATTCATGTCAAGTGGAAGTACTTCCTCCATTGCACTGGAGTTAAACTCAAGTATAGAGCAGCCAGACAGCCTTCCAACGGGTTTTAAAACATCTTCCCATCACAGAATTAGTCTGTCTGAGATCCTCGGGACATCTAACCTACTATTTATTTATTGAAACCCATTATGAATTACTGGGCCATTTTGTTACCCAGGTATACAGAACAATGATTCTGTTCTTTGCCCAGCAATGCAAACTACTTTTTTGATGTATTACATAGGTTGTAAAAGCAATGATTTCTCTTAAATTTTTTATGAATATTTTAATATCATCTCTCATATACCGTGTGATTTCACATAGCTTTCTAAACAGTTTCTTAAGAAGGAAGGTGCAACTAAGAAGTCTTTTGAGGACTATTAGATGTTATTACTCTGTTATGGCCAAGATAAGGGACATTAAACTATTTTTAAGCATAACCTATCAAAGTTATGAGCATTTTAACTTACACTTATGCACATAAAGACACACACATGCTTACAGTCACACACACATACACTTACACTCACATATGCACACACATACATATACACACCTAATTTAAGCCCTACTGTTATTTGTTTTGTTACCATATTCTCCCTTTAAGATTTCCAACTAATATATGAATTATAGCAATAACATAAAGATGTGTTTTCCGAATAAATAGTACTGGTTATTGAATAAAACTAGGAAGATGGAGGTAGAATTTAAATGGCAAGAGAGGAACACCGACCTAAGGAGAGGCTGGGGACCTGGGTGTGTAGGGAGAGGAGAGTAAGCAAGCATGAATGGGGAAGGAGAGAAGACCCAGGGTTAAAAAGGAGGGAGGCTCAGTAGATGGCAGGGCGAGGAGATGGTATTCAGATTTAGAGTCTTCATTTCTCTGGTCTTTAGAAATCCGATTAGGGCTCTTAAACTGTGGTAACTCTTCATAACGCCATGACTCTTCACAGCCTTTCTGCTGTCAGAGCGTTTGCTCTGAATGAAAATCGCCATCTGCCTCACAGCAGAGAAATCGTTCCGGAGCCCACATTGATTTGGCCACACCCAGCTCAGTGCCCAAGGGTCCCTGGCAGTTATTCTTTATGTCTGGGTTTCAGCTTGTAATTGTAATTGGTGTTCAGATAGAGAAAGCAGAATTTTATCTATCTTTTCATAATACAGTTGCACAAAATAAAAAAAAATGATTATTCAGAATGCTTTTCATATGTGTATGTGTCTATGTGGTATGAGTGTTTCTTAGTGTTCCTATATGTGTGGGATCAGATGAGTGTGTGCCTGTGTGTGTGTGTGTGTGTGTGTGTGTGTGTGTGTGTGTATGTGTGAGCACTCGTACATGCAGAGATGAGAGGTTGATATCAGGTATCTTCCTTGACTCTTAAGACCTTATATATTGAAGCAGGATGTCTCACTAGAACCAAAAGTCTAGCTTGCCAGTTTGCTTCAGACATCTCCTGCCTCTCTCCCCTGTGCTAGGGCTATAAGTGGTCTTCCAAACCCACCCAGAGCTCATGTGGCTACTGGGGGTCTGAATTTTCATCCTTATACTTGTATGGCCAGTACTTTACCCTCTCAGCCATCTCCTCAGCCCCTATTATTCATACCTGGAATATTGAATACTCATTGTGCACTGGGTTTCCGGATGATCCTTTATGGGGACAAATTTTTTGCATATTTTAAAAATATATTTGTGATTTGTAGGAGCTGTAGCCTTACGTTGTATTTTGTAGTCTGTTGTTTATGTTCAAATGTTTTGTTTTTCCCCCCCGCCAGCCATCAAACACAGACCACCTGTTGGGATCATCCTAAAATGACTGAACTCTTCCAATCCCTCGGTGAGTGTTGCTTTATTTAGTAGTGATGAATGGGCCTACAGAGCCAAGGACTGTGAATTCATAAAAAGACATCCAGCTACTCACCTGCTCCTCATGTATGGATGAAAGACTCCTGCTGTGGCATGACAAGACAGTGACATGACGTGTTACGACAAGAGTCCCAAATGTAAAGGCAGGTAAACTCCTAAGGTCGACACACACAACAAACATTGCCTTTCTTCTCAAGAGAATATGCAATTTGGAAGGGTCGCAGCCGGAAAGACTTCCGTTTCCAGAAGAAATGTCATTGTTGTAGGGTCTCACATCCCTCGTGTTAGTGTTGACCCATAGTTGAGCTTTTCCTGCTTTAAAAAAAAAGGAAAATACAGTAACAATTTAATAACCTCCAATTTACTGATTTATATCTTCGTTTTGCTTTCTATATGGGAAATTTTTTATCCAATTAACTTACTTAATATCATGTTTAAGTCATAAGCCACACTTATTTTAATAGAAAAACACAAGAGCTCTGCTCTTGGGCTAGTGGTCAGTAGGCAGTGCCTTTCAGCTGATGACTCAGATGCCTTCTTCAGTTGACTCAGTGGCCTTGAAAGTTTACTCCTCGGTGGGGGGGTGGGGTGGGAGTAGGGGTGGGGGTGGATTGCTGAATGCTTCTCAAGGAAAAGAGTGGCACAGCCTGTGCTCCACCCCTTCCAGTTTCAAGAACGGCCACATACACTTCTTTTTTCTCTTTAAACGCCAGGCTCCTGCGGGTACTCTGCTTTGGCCATTGGGGCCACAGAACAAAAACAGGAGAAAAAAACACGGCTTTACTTCATTTAGAGACGGAGAGGGGGGAAAACATTGGTGATCTTTGAGTTTTCCTCCTGTTACTTCTCTGGAAATAGAGAAAAAAAAATTGTAATATCCACTGGTTCCAGGCTAGGAATGTTGATTATAGGGTTGTTTTAACTCGATCTATGAAAGAGCAGAAAGGCAAATTGATCAAGGTAGAAGAACACAGAAGGAGAGCCTCATGACTACTGAGGTGGACTGGCAGTTGACAGAAGACTGATCGTCCTGCGGGGCAGATGACTCTGAAGGAAGAAACCCTGTTGATCGGTCAGATAGTCCCCAGTACTAACCGCACCTCCTTTCTTTTCCTCCATAGAGCAGAAGGTCAGGAAACCTTTGCCTACCCTCATGATCCCCAAGGGTCATGGCTGTCACTCCTGCAGCAGAGGGCAGATTAAATAGAAAATCAGTGCCAAATTATCAGTTCAGAGCTTTGAGTTATGAAAGAAATATGAAAAGCAAGAAAGCTTTATGCTCTTGTAGAGGTTTGATGGAGCCAGTTAGAAGTCTGCTTTGACTAAGCAAGATGTTCTACTGGTAAACAGATAGAAGGAGAGGACAGCTTAGCCGGTGTATCCAGGTTCTGCCCGGCTTCTCTGTGCATCATCCTCTTCCTCAGTGTAGGGCAGGACACGCACCACAGGAATGGCTTCGGCAGGGGATGGAGAAGGTCGGAGTGACCTCAGTTTTTATGACTTGTTTTGGGAAAGAGGCATCCAAGTTTCTATGATTTGTTCAGGGAAAAGGATTCTGTTTTTTCTGTGACTTGTTTTAGGGGAGAAAGGAAAAGGAGATGGGGGAAATGGAGGTCAGCCCTTACCTCTCAGGCTTTTTTAGTCTCCTCCTTGAGTTCAAGCAATTCAGCACAGGGTGGGGTGCGGGGTTGGTTCAAAACCTACCGCCTACTTGAAAATGCTTTTCTAGAGTTCTCTGCAAAAGACTGTCTTGCAATTTATCTCAATATGGTGTGAACAATCATTTGATTGCATTCATAAATTGATGTGAGATTTAGTAGGATTTTTTTTTATTGTGAACAGACACATTTTTCCATGATCCAAAATAAGCAAATATGTTCATTCTTGGCATTCAGTATAAGTAAAATAATTAAGAAGGCTTTTAACTTGTTCCCTTTTCCATTTCAGCGGATCTGAATAATGTACGTTTCTCTGCCTACCGCACAGCAATCAAAATTCGAAGGCTGCAAAAAGCTCTCTGTTGTGAGTTATCATCTCTATGTGAATCACCTTGTATTTTGGGGGGGTTACCTTTGTTGTTATTAGTGTTAAAACAAAGACAAATGAAGAGGGTGGTGTATTTGCAGAGTCAATCTGATTTTCAGGGCCCCTCCTTCAAGGCGCTAGCTGTGTTTCTATAAATGCTTCATGATTGGCCCCACCAGTGAGCACTAGCAAAACAGATGAGCAATGCCACTTGCATTTTGAGCACAAAATTAATCAAAACCCAGGGAAAGTGTTTCCAAAAATTATGCTGCCACCCAATTTTGAAAGATTAAATCATTGAATCAAAGTAGTAGGCTGTTGCCTGTGAAGTCCTTTTTGTCCACTTAAGACTGTAGGATTCCACACTGTTTGGCTCAGTTCGGTCATGTGACAGAGAAGTGCTAAGCAGTCGCATTGCTGATCTGTCTAGTAACTGGAAGCATCAAACTGATGGAAATTCTGGTTTTTTTAAAATGTGACAGAAGTCAATTTGTGTCATTAATGAATTTTTCCTGTGGAGGGCATGCTCGTAGGGGTATTCTCTGGTGGTCACTTTACCCAAAGGCTATTTTTGTCCCCAGAATATTAAAAAGTAAGCAGACATGTGAATTCTTGTAAATAGAGTATTGATTTATGCTTTCCCGATTCTGTCTTTGCCTGGATGATTAACCAAGGAACATTTAAGTCTTGCTAGATATGATTATGCAAAGTAACATTTGTATGTACTTTAAAGATGGAGAGAATTGGAAAATTCCATCGATGCTTGTTCTCTACCCTCTGTTAATAGCTGCTATCTGTCTGGGTAGCTCTGAGAGGCTTGAAAACTACCCTCAGAAAACATGCTAAATTAGGGCTAAAAAATTTGCTTCTTAAAAATTCAGTGGAGGGAGTCTGATGGCATGTCTCGTCTGGCCAAAATACTTTCTATACACACCTAGTGACTTCTATTCCTGGACCTCATGGTAGAAGGAGAGAACCACTCCTGAAAGTTGTCTCTGACTTCTGTGTGTACACACTTGCAGACTTGTTCTCTCTCCCCACTTCCCCCTCCCCCCCTCTCTCTCCTCTCCCCTCTCTCCTTTCCTCTCTCCCTCTCTCCCTCTCTCTCTGTCTCTGTTTCTCTCACACATTATAAAGAAAATAAAATTTCAGATTGTCAAAAGCTCCATAGAAGTTATGGATACATTTTAAGTTGGCTGGGTGAACAGAGTTGAGCAAAGAGTTAGTTGTTCCATCACTTAGGGGAGGTAGTCATGGAAAGGGTTAAAGAAGAAAAGCCAAAGTTCTTTTTTTGGATGAGAAGTCGGATGGACTGAGAAACAGCAGCAGATAAGCCACAGGAAGGAAGGGCAAGATGAATGCATGTCTTACATCATCCTCCACAGGCTCTAAGGTAGTGCTCAGGTTGTATACTTACAACCCATGTAGTTACAGCCCGTGTTTCAAAATGACCTGTTCAAATCATGGGAGCCCTGGCACTCTGGCTGGTGATCTGTGTATTGAATGAGAAGGGAATGGGAAGCAGTTTGCAGACAGAAGAGGGGTGGTCTGCCTCTCAGTGTGTCTGTAGTGGTAGTGGTTTTGAACTTAATGTCCAGCTGTGAAGTCTAGAAGGCCTTCCTAGGCCTGGTGGGTTATAAAATGAGGATAGATGATTGAGACACGAACTCTCCACCATCAGGAGACTGTTTTGTTCACATGCTATAATACCCCTGGGTGGAGAAACCTGACCATGCCCTTGGGGGTTGTTTTTGTTGATTCCTCTTTCTCCTGAAGAAAAATGCCTCACTTTAGCTCACATTCCAACCCGAGAGGGACAGAAGAGAGACTCCTCCAGTCTCTGAGGTAAAAGATATTTTATAATGTGCAGTGAACAATGTCCCCTGTCTGTGCAAACTTAAATATCTGAAGATCTCCTGAGAGCTGCTGGCTTCTACTTTCCCGCTGCCTCTGGCCACCACGGGGCTCTCGTCTGGGGCCTGAATACCACTTGCCACATTTACCTCTTCAACCAAATCAATTCTTTCCTCTCTTATCTTCTGTTTACTTGAAAAGCCCTGGCTCATCTTCTGTAAGTCTGTCATCCTTCATTCCTACCTGACATTGTCAAAATTTTCTCTCTTGTAGAACCATTTACATGCTCATCCCACCAGCTTCTAATTTTTCCAGTATTTTGTTATTTATTTATTTATTTATTTAGTTTTTTTGAGACAGGGTTTCTCTGTGTAGCTTCGCACCTTTCCTGGAACTCACTCTGTAGTCCAGGCTGGCCTTGAACTCACAGAGATCCGCCTGCGTCTGCCTCCCGAGTGCGTGCGCCACCGCCACCACCACCCAGCTTTTCCAGTGTTTTGTGATGACCTATGGCTGCTTTTCACTTGCTTGCCTTGCATGATAGTTGTATGTTAGGAGGCTGACCTGTCTCTACACAGAGTGGCTTTTAGGTCATGGTCACCTCTCATTTTGTGCCCATCCCCATCCAGCATATTGCTCTCTTGCCAGCATAAAGAGAGAGCACATTTGTCATCGTTCAGCCATTCCTCATTCATTTGTTTGGCTCCAAGATCCCCCAGGTATAGATAAAGCGAGACAGGGGACTCATTGCAACACTCAGATCCAGAGAGAGCACGCAGGTAGACACAGCGTTCTTCCTCTCACAGATGACAACACTTCCCTTAAAATGCAGTGGCCTTGGCCTTTCCTGTCTCTGCTCTCTGTCCACTTCCTTTACTTTGCTCCCATTAAGTTCTAATTGATATCTGACCTAGCAAGTTTTAGCCTGTTTCTCCTGCGTAAAAGCTCTGGTTCCAGCTCTTCACATTTGCAGTCTCCTTATGGCTACTGTGTGGGTCTCAGGGTGCCAGCTGTGGTTTTAGACACATGGCTTCTTTTCACTGGCTTCTGGTAACTCCATCTCATCCATTCTATTGTTCCTTTTTGTGGCATTTTTTTATGGTGCTTTTCTCAGACACAAAGACACACTGTCAGAATTGTAATTCTCAATATTCTTTTTACATACTTATTGTCTGCCTTTCCAAATGAATTACATTTTTATGAGAAGTAAGAGTCTGTGTTTTTCTCGATGTGAGCCCTCCTATAATTTCTGGTGTAAAGCTGGAGTCACTTAGATCATACTAAATAAATGATGTGAGTTTGGAGATGGCATAGGTGTGCGCCAGAAGACATGTACAAGATTTAGAGCCAGGCTTTGTAGAAGTAAGCTTTATTAATTTTGGCTTATTCAAAGTATGTTACTGTACAGCAGCAAAAACTGAATGAGCTATCCCTTAGCATCAGCATGGCGCATGTGAGAGCTGTAAAACTAAGTGGAAAAAGGCAAATGACAGAAGAAATTTGTACAGTTAAATTCCATTTACATACAGTTGAAAGCCCTGTAGAACGAAAGGCTGTTCTGTTTATGATGCACATCTGCTTTTAAGAACTGAAAATAAATGCAAAGGTTAGCGATTACTCCCATGATCATGATGGGTCATAATTACATATGATATTAGTATGTTCTTTTTCTTTGATGTGTAACGAACTGTGTATTTTTTATCATTTTCTTCAAGCCAGATTATGCATTTTATATATTACATATGCATATATATTTGTATGTTGACTAGGACATTTTATAGCAGGTCATGGCAGAGTAATAAGGGGAAACACTGTCTAAGCGGGAAGCAGCCCCTTTATCGTATAGAAGAACAGTATCCTTGCCTAACAGATGTATTTACTCAACCATAAAAGCTACCTTGGACTTAAGTGTGTGGGCACTAATCTGAGATAAGAACAGGGAAGATAGATGCATCCATCCAAAGTGTGGGTACAGGTCAGAGAGTGTCAAGGAATATCGTGTGGTGGAAGAACTTAGTTCTTTCTCCAGTATAATTTCCTTAAATTCCATTTTGGTCAGTTTAGGGGCCATTGAAATTTTTTTTTGTGTGTGAAATTTCTCATTTGGAGGTATTATTATTAACTATTACTAACATTACTTATTAAGAGAGGCTCTTACTGTCCTAGGATAGCCTGGAATTCACTATGTTGTTTAAGTTGGCCTTGAACTTGTGTTCCTCCTGTTTCTATCTCCCTAGTTACAAGAAAAGAGATGGATGGTGACTTGAAACCATTACTAATTTCTAATTAGTGTTTTGATCCTCATGTACTAGCTTTTAAGTTCGGATGATTTTTCTGTATAGCCTAAGGAAGTATACAACCATTTTCTACTTTGAGAGAATCCAAAGATGGTACCAAGTAGAGGGTGTGTGTGCTAAATAGTATTTTAGCATGAAGAGCAGAGGGAATAGGATGGGTAGATGGTTCTTGCCAAAGAAGATGGAGGCTGAGCCGGCTGGATGTAGCGGGAAAGAGATGAAATTCTAGATTCAGAGGATGCCTGAGGGGCAACTGGTTTGCACAGGGCTTGATAGTTGGTGATTTGTGAAGGATGAAGGATGGAGGGTGTTAGGAAAGCTAGAGATCTGTAGACCAGATTCGGAAGAAAGTGAGATTTTGATTTGGAACACACCAAGGTAGAGGATTCTGAAAGAAAATGGTTATAGCTCTTGAGTAGAGAGCTGAACAATAAGGATGGGTTGGTGTTCACCAGGAGACAAGAGGCAGGAATGGGAATCGTCTAAAGAGATGTCAGTGTTGTGAAATGAGTGAAACATCATTCCTGCAGATTAACCATCCAAGCCTGAAAGCTTGATTGCAGAAATGTTTCTCAATGCCTGGGAAAGAGGACGTGGGTGGGTGCTAAGAAGGCTAGAACACATAGCCAAGACCTAGATAGATGCCTGAAGTCCCAGGTCAGGGGCTCAACAGTGTTACTTCTGTTTTTAATTAGTTTCTACACCCCCCACCCCCAAGACAGGAGATGGTGATGCATCTCTGTTTGACCCCCTGTGCTTCATATTTGAGAATTTATAAAAGTCTGAAACTTGGTTAGAAAATGAGTGGCCTGTTTGTTCAATTTATCGCATGACTGGGCTGTCATTTTTCTCCCTCTGAAAAGACAAAATCATAATTTCCTGTGATTTAAATGTAGTCTGTTCTTTAAAAGGTACCTCACTGTGACACACTTCAGGAAGATGCATGCTTGGCTTAGGCACTCAGTCGGAGTGTCAGAGTAAATCACTGGAAATTGAAGACATGATCATCCGTGGGATGTGGCAAATTACTGTCTGAGCCCCAGAGTGGGAAACAAGGGAGGCTTTTCTGAACTAAGTGAAGGACGGACTGATCCAGGAAACAGTCTTTTTGAAATTTGGTCTTTTGTCACTGTATGTTGTGTGGCTGGCGTAATTAGTGTTGGAATTCAGTAATCTTAGCATTCTGGCAGCCATTGAATATATTTCTTTGTATCTGTGGAGAGAACTGTGATTCTCCATCTACTGTCCCTTATTAAGCATGTCCCTTTTTCAAATGCTATAAAGAATGGGTTTTGCTAGTGCTCCCCAGAGGTTCATAATTGAAAACAATATAGTACCAAGAAATGGGGGGGGGGATGATAATGAAAATGCTAGAGAATTCCCAGGTCACTTATTATTATTCTTTGGTGTCATTTCTAGCTCATGGAATGCTTATGCAAATTATTTTTGTTAGCAGCATACATTTAGCAATGTTGACATCTAAGAGAAAAGGACTGGGTCTTAATCAGGCTTCTTATATCTCCTGCTTGAGTCTTTTTAAAGTCTTCCCTATGGAGATATTGTAGGCATTGTATTTGTCTATGTCATTTTAGCATTAGTTCCTTTCTACTGTAGACAACTTGGGGAAAAAAATCATCCTTTGTTATTTAAATAGCTGGCATAGACACATTTCATAAATGTCCTTAAAACTCAAATTCAGTGGTTAGTCAGTAGCTGCAACCACTCAGAAACAAAGGAAGCTGTTCATTCATTTGGGCTAATTGTCAAAATATGTCATATGGGGGGGGGGTAGGGATAGTTTATTCATTAGGCAAGGAAGTAGTTACTTAAATGTTTTAAGTCCCACTTAGATGTTTTTCAGTGCTATCAATTGGAATATGAAGATAGAGCATACATTTTGCATAATGGTAATTTCCATGAAAAAACTTTAAATTAGTCCTAGTCTGTCATTTCCCATGCCCGTATGTTGAGAATTGGTTTGAGGGTCTGCTTGGTTTCATTTACAGCTAGCCGAGGAGTAACTCAGTTAATTTTTAATAACAATTTTTTTTCCTGGGGGCTTTGGGTAGAGTGTCTGCCTCAGTAAGACCACAGGCCAAGCATGTGTCACACATGCTGCAATTATTTTCCCTAGTCTACTCCTAGATTGACTTAGCAACATCTCCTCATGGAAGACACTGGTTTTGAATACCTCCTTCTACCTTGCCTCCATGGACCTCTTACCTCTTTATCTTCCTTGTCTTTTGAGGCCCATTTCAAATTTCCCCTCCCAGACAGTCTTTTCAAGTGGTCCTTCTACAAAGTCTTCCTAATCCAGGCATCTATAATCTGAACACTACAGTATCCAAAGTTTATGGTTGCTGACTTGGTGGCAGAATTGCCTATGACCTTAGGTGATGAGTCAGTCATATTAAAAATACTCTGCATGGGGCTAGAGAGATGACTCAGCACAATGTTTGCTGCTATTTTGGAGGAACAGGGTTCGGTTCCCAGCACCCACATCAAGTGGCTTACAACTGCCTGCAACTCTAGCTTCAGAAGATGGAATGCCTTCTTCTGATCTTCAAGGACATTCCCACACATGGCATAAAGACACACATAGACACAGAAATGAACATCAAGATAAATCTTTAAAAATACTTTATCAGATTACCTTTGCACTACATACATAAGGTATATGTAAAACATAGATGCCTTCTGTGTTAGACGAGTCCCATCCACAACAGCCTTTGCTGAGTTTATGCAAATGTTACAACACCATAAAGGTAGAGAAATGGAAATTGCAAAATACTTCCCTTACAGCATTTCCTGTGTCTGCTCTTACAGAGGGTTGTACATTGTTCCCCGAAGATGTTGTTGTTCTTCCTATTAGTAGTATTACCCGGATGGATGTATCTTAAGAACGGGTTCCCTGTTAATAGTATTACCCAGATTTGTCTTAAGAAGGAGTTCCTTGCACACTCTAAATGCTCTGGCGCTGGCCATGCCAGTCATCTGTGATTTATAAATGAAGAATAAAGATAGAAACAAATATGTAAAGATCAGTGAGCTGGTCTGAATCCATCTTAGCTACAGGTTGTCTAAAAGGCAAAACAGCATGGGAAGTAGCCTAATTTGGGCCAGTTTTGGTTGTTCATGTTAATTCTAATTTGATTCTCCTCAGGTAGTAGAAAGCTGTTAATTTTCTATAAAACCTGGTTCTTTTTTATTTATTTGTTTATTTACTTCATTTTTTAAAAACTATCTTCAGTGACTTTTTAATGTCCACTATATACATTTGCAAACACTGTTAAGGAATGATTTGTTTGACAGTGGTATGAAGACTGGCTGGTTGAAGGACACTGGGTTGTAATTAGAACTAAGATTCGAGTGTGCTGTTGTGACCACAGGGAACAAAAGTTGCTTTACATTTCAAAGAACTAGAATAAAGGATTTTGAATGTTTTGCCTACAAAAATGATAAATGTTTGAGGAGATGATGGGTTACCCTAATTTAAACATCACACAGTGTTGACTGCTGTGGGATGTCCTGTATGCTGTGAATATATGTTGCTATGATTTATTGATAAATAAAACGCTGATTGGCCAGTAGCCAGACAGGAAATATAGGCAGGAAAAAGAAAAAGGAGAATTTGAGAAAGTGAAAGGCTGAGGCGGAGAGACACTGCTAGCTGCTATGACGAGAAACAGATGTTAAGATACCGGTAAGCCACGAGCAATGTGGCAACTTATAGATGAATAGAAATGGGTTAATTTAAGATATAAGAACAGATAGCAAAAAGCCTGCCACAGCTTATACAGTTTATAAGTAATAATAGAAGCATCTGTGTGTTTATTTGAGTCTGAGTGGCTGTCGTCCCGGGCAGGTGTGGAGATAACTCCAACTACAGTAGACATGTTGAAAGCATGGAGTTCCTCATCAATATGTGCAACCTTGGTGTTTCAATGAGTATCACTTAAAAATAAATGTAGAATATATAAAAAGACAATTAGCAAAAAGGGATAGCTGGGAAGTGGGGAGCTGACTCTTGAGTGAAGATGAGGTGAGCAATGTGTTAACTTGAAGTGTTCTGATGTTTGAAATAATACTAAAGACTTAGACCTTTCTATATTGAAAAGTACAAAGAACTTAAAAACAGGAATGCCAAAAAAAGAAGGAATTCAAAGGTCAAAAAAATGGGGAAAGCTCCAGAAGCTGCGGCGTTTAGATGGAAAAGCACAAAGTTAGATAGAAGACGATAATGGAAATGAAAGAATGGAAGCATTGTTTATCCCATTAACAGCTGAAGTTAACTGAGAAGCATCAGCTCATGAGTTGAATATTCTAGCTAAATGCTAGAGAATACAATTGCTTGTGCTTCTGTGTTGTTATATAAGGCAATGACTGTCCCTAATTCTTTCTCCTCATCTGATTAGTGGATCTGTTAGAGCTGAACACAACGAATGAAGTTTTCAAGCAGCACAAACTGAACCAAAATGATCAGCTCCTGAGTGTCCCAGATGTCATCAACTGTCTGACCACAACCTATGATGGCCTTGAACAATTGCATAAGGACCTGGTCAATGTTCCGCTCTGCGTTGATATGTGTCTCAACTGGTTGCTCAATGTGTATGACACGTAAGTTTGTAATTTATCCATTAAATGACCATAAGTGAGTGAAACAGGTTGATAATAAACTCGGTAGTATCATCATCCTCGTCACCTTTGTCATCATCATTATCTTTATCATCATCATTATTGGGTGATTCTAACCCAAGAACAAGCTTGCACATGCTAGATAAACACTTTACCACTGAGCTACATCCTAGGCCCTAAAGTGAATTTTTGGAAGTGTACTTTCATAATCCTTTTCCCAATGGAAGGATTTATTTTGATTGTTTAGAGTAAATGATTTTTGAAGCCATATAGATCCTAACTAATAGAATAAGAAAGAACACCTAACTGTTCTTTTATGACAGTCAAGAAAGGCTGTGAAAGTAGCACCCTTTGTCAAGGAGCAGCTAGGGAAGCCTAAGCTAGTCTGATTCCTTTCTTTTTGTTCCTTACTACTTTCAAAAGAAAAAAAAACCTTACATTTACTATGAATTGAAAGGATTTATTGCCATATAAGAATCTTTGTATGATGATTTGAGAGCAATTTGGACAGCAATGAATAAGACTCCCTATGTCTTCAGATCTTAGGTACATTGCCATTGTTTGTATAAGATGCTTTTAAATAATTGATGCTACAGGCCACTGACGTGTGTAACTGAACTGTTTCTCACCCTGCTGTTGAGCACGCTCAACTTCCAGCACAGTTCATCCTCCCATTTCCATGACCCTTCTGATTTTGACAATGAATTTTTGTGCGCTAATCAGTTTTGAAGACTTGCTGTGAGCTGGCATTTCGGAAATACTGAGAATTATTCATTCTTCTGGTAGGGGGTTGAATTATGCAAAGATGAAGAAGAAAATGAAGACTGTTGCTTTTCTCCCCAATTCTAAAAGTTAGTTCCCATTAACTAGCTATGGGAAATTTGCATTTGTCAGACTTCGATTTGAAGAAGAGGAGGAGAGATGTTATTCATGAATGCACATGTTAAGCCGCTGAATGATTCTGTATAAGAAATAAATGATGGTGATGATGATGATAGCTTCAGACACAGTTTATCTGTAATTCTTGTTTGCTTTTTTCATTAGAAAATCCCTTTATCTTTCAATATTAATAAATACCATACAGACTTTTTAGAAAAAATACGGTAGTCATTGTGTGCTTGAGCACACCTGAGGATATGACTCAGTTACTAGAAAGAATATAGGGTTTACTGCAATACGTTGCTGTATGGTGTCTTTTTATATGTTGTCTTTTAATACAAGTTTTAATTCTCCTAGGGTACTGTATTAATGTTTGCATTAATATCTCATTAATTTACTTAAATGTTTTAAAGCCTCAAAGGAGATCTTTTCCACAGTAAATTCACAAAAAAAAAAAATTTATAGCTGGTTAATTTCAGTGTTTTCTGTATAGTAACCTGTAAAATGAATTCACATTCCAGGAAGAAAGCTAAGTTAGAACCCTTGGGGGACTTCATCTGACCCTGTGCAATAGCATTGAGAAAGATATCTTGATCAAATTATATGGAGAACACTCTTCTCCCATAGCAGTGTCTGGCGATGACAACGTTAGATTTCTAGGCTGCTGAGATAAAGCTGTCAGGCTGGGTTGCCTCAACATCATTTCCTTGTGTTTGTAAAGGCTAAAAGGCTGAGATCAAGGTGTGGTCTGGGCTGATTGATTTGTTGTTGTTTTCTCCAGAGTCTCTCTCGTTGGCTTTTCACTGGCTTGTCTTTTCTCTGTTATACGCCTGATCTTTTTTCCTATAGGCACGCCAGGCATACTGGACTAGGGTCTGCTCTTCCAACCTCATTTTACCTGACTCCTTAAAGATGCAGTTGGTGAGAAGAGCAGTGTTCTAAGATACAAGGAGTTAGAACTTCGGTGTATGAATGTCAGAGGAGCACAGCTATGCTCAGAATGGACACATTTGCTATAGAACATGTACACATAGAATGGACTCATATCTAGAACAAGGGAATAGGGCTCACAAGTATGTGAAATGTTGTGATTCGTTTCTGGGAGTTAAATGTTGGCATAATTCCATTTCTGACTGTCAGATGTGAACACAGGAAAATGCCACACTGATACAGTTCTTTTTTTTTTTTTTTTACTTCAAAGATAATGCCTCGAAAGGTATCATTGTTCCATTTTAATGGAGAAAAAGCCTGCAAGCCTTAGCTCCCTTTTATGCCAGTGAAATATATCAATCACCCTTCTGGGTCAGCTGGATTCTTGGAGTAAATGAATTAAACCAAGGAAAAATGAGTTACTCTGTAGGCAGTAATCTCCGACGCCCAGAGTTGACAGCCTAAGTTTCTCTACTGTGTGTGGCTTATTCATTTATCTAAGCAATGGCTGTTAACTCTATTTCAAGCAGTGGTACTCTGAGTGAATCTGATAAACTATAATTTACTCCTTTCAGAGTAGTGATCCTGGGCATTACAGCATCTCAGGAAGTCTTTGAACTTAGAAATGATGCCCGTGTTCAGCTTTTTTTTTTTTTTTAAGTTTTATGTAACAGAGTTATTGTTCTTTAAGAAAATGTTTTGACAGAGGTTTACTTTGAACACAGGTGTTGGGGTAGAGAAAAAGGTTCTTAGGAAAAGGACAGTGTACACCTAAGACAGACGAGCAGACTTCTTAAAAGAGTTGCATTGATTTACTTATTCTCACATCATCATCATCATTCATTCATTCATTCATCCATTCATTCTAGTCAGTAACCCAGCACTATCATAAATAGCTGATGAGATCAGCTCATTCATACTTTGGATAGTCATGTCAGATGTTTCAGCCCATGAATGACTTGCCCCTTGCTGTAGGTGAGGTAACCCAGACAGGTGAGAAACAAAACTGTTCCTTTGATGAGCAAGAAGTGCAAGAAAGAGGACATTCCTGTTAGCTCCTTGAAGAGTTGCTTCTCAGAGGCCTTCCACTAGCCTCTAGCTCTCAAAGTTTCTACTACCTCCCAAGAGCATCGAGTGAAAGACTAACTCATGAGCCTTGGGGACCACTTCAGATATAAATTATAGCATTGTTGTGTATTTTCAACTATTTTATTTATTGAAGTATGCTGCAACCAGGACAGACCTTCTCAGCTGCAACTTGAAATGATGAGTCATGCAAACAGAGATCAAAGAATTCTAATCTAAGTGTGGCTTAGATGAGATACGATCTTTCCATTCCGCCCTCTTTTACTGATTGAAAAACCGACAGTGAGGTGCCAGAGTCTATCTGTAACTACCTGTTACAAAGTAATCATAGTTAGGAGACTAATTTGCAAGGTTTTTTTTTTTCCTAGTCATATGGATATTCTTATCACATTGCTATAGCTAGGCCAATCACACATTATAAATCAAGTAAACTTTCAAGTTCTCACATGTACCCAAATTCTCTTTATATTATACATTTCCTGCTCTGGTTGCTATGTGATTTGGCAACCACTTAACTTTGGCATCTCAATTTCTCATCTGAAAAGTTGAGGTAAGAAATCTGCCTAGTCGCCGGGCGGTGGTGGCGCACGCCTTTAATCCCAGCACTCGGGAGGCAGAGCCAGGCGGATCTTTGTGAGTTCAAGGCCAGCCTGGGCTACCAAGTGAGTTCCAGGAAAGGCACAAAGCTACACAGAGAAACCCTGTCTCAGGAAAAAAAAAAAAAGAAAAAAAGAAATCTGCCTAGCTTACCACACAAAAGGTGAGTGTGAAGGGCAAATAAGCTAATATGCGTAGAAAGGCATTTATAAACTGTAGCTATCAAATTGATTCTACTTATGAATTCACAGCCTCCCTCAGTCTCCATCTTCCCAGGTTAAAAGGTCTTAATTTCACAATCTTCCTTCTAGATTTAATGGAAATCAAAACTGTTTAAATCATGCTTCAGAGCAATAGTCTGGAACACTTGGTTCAGACATTTTTTTTTCTCTATAGAGAATATTAGCTTCATTTGTTATAGTAAGTCATATTTTCCCTACTATTCTGAGATGAATATAATTTTAAAGGCACTTAACTTCACAGTTAAACTAATTTCAGAAGTTACTTACAAAAACTGTCAGGGGAATTGAATACTTAGCTACTAGGCTAAATCACTCACTCATATTGGCTCCAAGATGCATCTCCGATTAGATATTGTATGGAACATCAAAACTGTCTATAGTGTGTTCCCATGTATGCACAGATTGATCACCAGTGGGCCTGAATAAAAATGCTCACCCCACTCTAAGTTTTGGAGGGGCTATGTTTGCACCCATGCCTGTGTCCTTTTGCTCAGGCTTTTACCACAACATCCCATGTCTGATTGTAGACTTCTCTTTCTTAGAAGAAGGAGGGCAATACTAGGAATTGAACCTAGACTTTCCTCCATGCAAGGCAAGCATGTTGCCCCTGAGCTCCAGCTGCAGGCCTTGGTTTGGACTTCATTAACTGTGAGAAGCTGTGGACTGCTCAAGGTGCTCCCAAGAGCCTACCAACCACAGTGACCTTGTGCTTCATTTTTCATTTCCACACACGGTTGATATTGTGCGTTCTCTAGTCAGTCTCTTTTCTTACTCCCTTAGCTAGTGTGTGAGTTTATTGAGTAAGAATCATGTCCTATGGTTTTTCTTGTTTTTTTCTGGTTTTCCCCAAAGTTCATAGAATAATTCTGGGATCATCAATTACGGGAAGCCTTTATAACTTTTGGTGGTGGATTGGAGAGATAATTGACTTGTCTTCCTGATGATGTATCTCTCTTATGTTTTCCCAGTAGACTGGAGGTTGGGTTCTACTGGTACCATTCTTATCCCTTAAAGGACTGCTTTCATGTGCTAGTCCCTTAGTGCATTCATTCAATAGTCTTTATTATTTTCTACAAGTCAATTGTCTGTGTTCAGAGGATAAACACTTTCCAACTCTTGAAAAGAAGAGAATAAACATTGTCTATCCTGTAGTAATTTAAAAATCCTAAAAAAATTAAGTTAAACATGATGGCTCAGGATTTTTTTTTTTTTTGAATTGGCTGTTATTTCTTGTGACTAGTCTGGCCTAGAACTTGTAATTTCATTTTATTTTATTTTTTTTGGTCTCTGCCTCAAGTGCTGAGAGTACAGATGTTGCTACCACACTCAGCTATAATTTCAGCATGCTTTCTTTTTTAAAAGAACATTTATATGTTTTGTATCATGGTATATGTACAGACATTTACTTGGTCATTTATCACTTGAGAATGGAAGAATATTAATGAGCATGACTAGCAAAACACCAGCAAACCAAGAGTTGAAGGTAATATAGCAATGAGATCATTTCACACTACACCCACATGTTACAGATATTTATGTATATTTTTAAAATACTGTAGATTACATAGAATGGTAGTTACTCTTCTATTGCTGTTATAAAACACCATGGCCAAGGGAGCTTATAGAAGGAAGAGTTTATTTGGGCTTGCAGTTCCAGGGGCACAAGAGTTCAGAACCATCATGGGAAAGTGGCAGCCATGGCTACAGTATGGTGGCTAGAGCAGCAAACAGAGTAAGTCCACACCCAATAACATAACCTCTTCCAGCAAGGCCACACCCCCTAAACCTACCCAAACAGCCACCAAGTGGTGACTCATAATCCAAACATCTGAGCCTATGGGGAGCATTCCCATTCCAACACCACACCTCCTAAACCTCCCCAACAGCACCACCAACTAGGAACCAACTTCAAATACTAACGGGGACATTTCTCATTGAAACTACCACACTAAATCTTATGTGTCTGTGTAATAATGTCAATATTTGCATATTGGTTTTAAGTGTACTATAGGTGTGCCTTGAAAACTGTCCTCAGAAAATTTAGGATATGAACCTAAACTGAAAACTAATAATGGAGTTGTGAGACAATAACTACAGTGATAAGGCTTTTTATTGGACTGTGTGTTGTTCCACTGCAAAGACCGTGGTGTCTTATTAGTTTTTCAGTGCTTTTCCCAACTTTGGTATCTCCTACCGTGACCAGCTCTTGTTTAACAGCATACTAATACTCTGATAGACATTAGAATAAAGACAGCCCTGCTTTTACAGATAAAAATAAATCTTTCTTTTAGTCAATTCATAAGTGAAATTGAAATGGTGTCTCACTAGCTTAGTGTGAAAGTATTTCCTAGTGCGGATTAATTAATACATCCCATTTTTAATTACAATTTCATGCTTGCCCTAATACAGATTTCACACCTGCCTATTTGAAATCATTCACTATTAAAATTGCAATAATTTAGAGACTACATTCACAAAGATCAAAGTATATGGAGACAGCAAGTTTTAAAGTTTTACAAACACTGAGTCTTCAATATATAATTTTCTACATTTTTTTACATTTGATTTTTAATTTATTAGTATTCCTCTCTCGTATATAAGGTAGTATGCATACTCCATGTAGATTTTATGTATTGATTTTGCATTTATAATCAACATATTTTATTTATAGTATTTTTGAAATTGAGATCATTTTGGTTATATGCTTGCTATTTTTATATTCCTGTAATTTGTTCTTGTGCTGTATGTTGTGTGTCAAATGACTTCAGTGTATTTTCCTGGACTTCTTTAAAGACCATTGTTAAACTATGTCATGAAGTTATAGTATAGGTTTGACAGTAATTGTTAAAACTAAATAGAAAAGTTGTTTGTTCTCAAGAAAGTGACCTTTAGCATATTGCATATAGTTTTAAATGCATACAACCATCTTATAATTTCAGGGGTCGGACTGGAAAAATTAGAGTTCAGAGTCTGAAGATTGGACTGATGTCTCTCTCCAAAGGCCTCTTAGAAGAAAAATACAGATGTATGTAAGACCTCCTATAGCATAACACTTCCAACAATAATATCCATTCACCAAAGACTGGGTTTATATGGCTTGCTGTAATGCTAGTTTCCATTTTTGAGAACCTTAATATACATGTACCAGTTTGGGCAAAGAGAATCAGGTTTTTGTGATTTGAGAAGCTAATTGTAGGGTCACAGGTGAGGTGACTTGATGGCGTAAGAACCATGCACAAATGTGCACCTCATTTAATTCTTAGAATATTCTCTCCATAATGTAGGGTTCACAATTTCCTTTTTTAAGCTGAGCAAATTAATGCCAAAACAAGTCAAGAATCTAGTCTAGTCAAAGGCTGTGACACATTAAAATGTTGGGCTTGAACTAGAAGGAACTTTTTTTTTAGGGGAGTGGGGCTACCATGTGCATTTTTTAAAAAAGCCATTGTGGATAGACATGTCTGTGTTACATCTGTAGACTCAACTTTTATGACTCCAACCCCCCTTTTTCCCCTCTTCTTTTTTTTTTCCCTTATGTTTATGTTCAATGCTTTTAAGAAAAGAAAAAGAAAAGTAAGAGGGAATAAACTTTTACTAGCATTAATCCTAAATAGTTACATTTTATAGTTTCAGCCTTGTGAAATGATAACTGCTTTTATTTTTATTTTGGTTTAGTCATTGAGTAAACCAGCGGTGCCTTTTTAGCTCTCCACTACTGAAATATGTCTTTGCATGCTCGAGAGACGGGGAGACCTGCATTGACCCCTCTCCCACCTAGTGACCAAGTGTCATTAGGTAGATGCCTTGATCCCCTTGAGTATTTCTAGCCAGAAGTAGTGTTACTTCTGTTTCCTGGTGTACTGAGCCGCATTTCAGAGGGTGAAAGATGAATCCAAAGATTGAAGCCTCGAAAGGAAGTTGAGATAATATATTACAAGTTGCCAAAGAAATGAGTGGTCAAATAAATGATTCCCATCCCTATATGTCTCCAAACTCATTACCATGGTAACTGTCTTTTAGTTTAACTTGTCCATAAACAATAAGTAACTTGTTACTGCCAAGTCCACTTCCAGATGATTCTGTGCAGATGAATCTGTGTATTTGGAGGAGAGGATGGAGGATAATTCGTGAATAGGAATACATCAAAAGACAAAAGATGGGTACAGGGAAGAATGGGGTCTATTAATAGCTCAGTGGTCCAGCACATGCTAAGCATGCCCAGAATCAAGAAAACAAACTTTTTCCCCAGATGAAGGTATTTGGTCATTGATCTTATTACTTAGCTAAATTTCATCTCTCTAAAAGCATGCTGCATTCAAAATCATGTACTTTTGGGGATTACTGTTAGATTTTTTTGATTTTGAGTGTGAAGCCTAGAACCCAAAAGCATGATTTTCTTCCATAATGTGATAGAAATGGTGAGGGAAGACTTGTGGCTTGGCATAGAGCACAAACTTACTGTGGGATCAGGAGGTGAGAGTCTATGATTCTGTGTGAGCCCTGCAAGCCATGTAGAGAACAGAGAAAAAAAAATAGCCTTACATAAAATTTGGTTGGTGGCCCTTTGTTTAGAACTTCAGGAGTCTTCATCATTACCAGGAAAACATATGGTCTCCAAAGCTGAGAACTTGGCATTTCTAAAATGACCGAGAAAGGAAAGAATAACTGAAAAATCAGCATTCCAAAATTAGGGAAAGATTTTTCTTTCTAATCATCTGTGATTCAGGGATTTCATATGCTCCTGGAAGACTGGGGGCTTTAAAAGTAACAGTTACATCATAGTGCTGAGTGGACACTAAAATGAATGCAAACTCAAGCTCCAAGATTTGCATTTTCTGCAAAACAGCATTAAATGCTCAGATTGGGTAAGGAGGCAGAAGCCCAAGAAGAAGGGAAGTATTGCAAGTTCCTACTACTTAATGTAACCCACGATGGATGCCAGTTTAGGACATAATTAAATAAGAAATCTCTTGGGTTAACTCTTTAATCTAAGTCTTTCCCTCAATATTGAGACTCTGAAATGTTCTAAGGTTCAGTTTTGTTTCTTATATTGAAACCCTTAGCAACGGTGATTCCACGCTTGATTTCCCCAGTGGTGTGAGAACATCTCTTCATGATTACTTTCTTTGTCAGAATTAATATTCAAGACAAATTGCTCTTCCGACTCAGTGGCAAGAGCCAGCCATAGGAAAACAGGTTTTTTGTGGTGACTGGAGTCAGAAGTCTCTACGTTGCTGGTACTTATGACTTGTGACTTAATGTGAATGCCTCTGGAGTGGATTTGGCATTCAGTGCAAATGGCCAAGAGCTTGCCAGCTTCAGCAGCAGAAGCACAATCACCAAGCACCTTTTGGAGAGCTCTTTGCATCTCCTCTGGGTTGATTTATTCCAGTGTGCCTCTTGATAGTTATTTTTTAAATTAAACAAATTGTGGCCCATTCTTGCATCCTCATACTGCTGTTTGTGTCTGACTATAGTAATATGAACATAGAACTGTACTTAGTGACACTTCCTTCTCTAGCATCTGTGAGTAATCTCACCTCCTTAGTGGCATAGCAGCATAGCTGTCTGCCCAAGGAAGACAGTTGGGCAGATTTGTTGCTCTTAACAATGCACACTTCCATAAAGACCATTGCATGTGTACATAGATGCTCAATAAGCATCATTATAAGAATTCTGGGTCAATGTTTTGGGGGTGTGATAGTCTTTTTTTTTTTATGATGAAACAATTGGAGGGCTAAGAGAATCCAAGTGAACAAGTGATAACAAAAAGTTAAATTTATCTCAAATGAATTTGCTTTCCCCTCGTGTGCTTATAATTGAAGCTGTATCTCATTGTAATTACTGTGTCAATATCACTCAGTATGCTTCAGCTTGGAACTCCACTGTTGACACTGTTAGCGCTGGCATCCTTCCCCTTTGGCAAGAGGAGCATGACATTTTTATCTGCTATTCATTTATCGGATATTGTTGATGATAGTTTTGTAGAAGCTCCCAAGTATTTACTCCTCTTTCTTCTCTTCTTACCACCACATGAAGAGCGTTCAGACAGCATGTCTCTTGGAGCGTTAGACTTGAAAACACCTCCCAAATGTGTCAATTTCTGTAAGGGAGAGATTGCTTTTTATTAGCTGTGTCTCCCTGTTGAAAAACTGACTTCCTTCACTTCATTAGCTTCCTGAATGGGGATCTTATAATCATTGTGATCCTCAAAATGTTACCAATAGTGGATCCAAGATAAACATCCTGGGAAGAGGGGTTTTAATGTTGTTTTAAGAAACTTAGGGGGGAAAAAAAACACTGTTTTTGTTTAGGCATAAGAACAGCAAAGGATACAAACATTTTTTAAGTCTTAAAATTGAAAAAACATGTTTCATTACATAGAATAAAACAAAAATAGCTTATATGGCTAGTAAAATTCCTAAAATGAAGAGCTAAACCTCCTTATATTTTTTTATATTTGCAATATAAAGTTGATATGGACATAGACATACCTAAAAGAAGGTAAAATATATGTTCATATAGTATTATATTTGTGAGTGAACACAAAAGTTGGTAAATCAATTGATACAATGTAAAGGTATGCTTTATAAACTATGTTCTTTACTAAATAATAAGCAAAACTTTGTTTTTCCACATTCTCTTTCTTAAGGGGATATCTTAAAAAGAACATAAAACTAACTGATGTACATTTATTGTGGTATTTAAAAAGATACTTCTGATTATATGTAGTGACAAGTAAAATCAGATTATTCTTAGACACCTGGGTCATGTGGTTCTGATCACAGCTAGCAGATTAAGAGCCTTTGAACTCAACAAATCTGATCTCCATTGTGCCCCTCCACGTTTTTTTTTTTTGTTGTTGTTGTTTTTAAGTTTACATAGTTCAACCTGCATCACTGAAAATACGTTTTAAATAAATAACACTTTGAGTGGGTAGATGGTAATGTCATGTTCTGTCCCTTTGTAGGTCTCTTTAAGGAGGTGGCAGGGCCAACAGAGATGTGCGACCAGCGGCAGCTTGGCTTGCTACTTCATGATGCCATCCAGATCCCTCGGCAGCTAGGGGAAGTAGCAGCTTTTGGGGGCAGTAACATTGAGCCCAGTGTTCGAAGCTGCTTCCAGCAGGTAAGCATGGGCATCAAGGGTGTGTAGGATGTGTTGAGAGAGAGACTTAAAGATGCTTCCAAGAAGTGAATCAGTTTGTTGGACTAGAGTCAAATAGTGGGGAGTGGGTACCAGCCCTTTAAGTGGATATTTTGTTTCTTAAGGCATGTTGGATTCAAAGAATAGTAAAACCTGGATAGAGATATATATCTTTTTCATGAAGTAGAAATTGAAGTGCGATGTCTGAATTCCAGTGCCCCTGGCTCTGTCTTCATTTATTATCACTCATCTGCTTGTTCTCAGCTTTCCATCATACTCACTTCATGCCCTGAATCCTGCTTCCACACCCTCCCATGTCTAAATGTGTCTTCTGTTTGGAATGCTCTCCTTTTCTGTACACACGCTGTCTTCTCTGCTTGTCCTATTCTGTCTCTCCATGTTGACTTAGCTCTTGAGTCCTCTGAATGTCCTCCTCAAACCCTATCAGATGAGGATATTCTCCCCGCTTTCATGTCCTCTCCTTCCTCATGCTCACTACAGTAGGACATCATACTGAATTGTGTAATTAGTTGTTTAGTGCCTCTTCCTTGCACACCCACGCTTCATGAAGACAAGTTGTGCCTATCACATACTTTATATCCAGTCTTAGGCTGCTCATGCTGCTACAGCAGAATGTATGAACTGGATGGCTTATGAACAACAGAGATGTATTTCTCAGTTCTAAAGGCCAAGAACCAGAAGAGCCAGGTTCCAGCAGATTTGACATGTGCTGAGCGAAGGAATTCTGACAGCACTTGTTGTTGGTAGACGAGGGGCTTGTCCCATGTACTTCAGAAGAACATGAACATCTGATGCTTATCCCTTCATAATACATTGAACCTTATATTGACATTAAAACATGTCTGTTTATTGAATGAATAAAAGTGCCTTAATGTTCTCTGTAGGGAAGATCTTTTCTTAAAGAGTGTACATACTTACAGAAAGAGTCATATACAAAGTTTTCAGTGATCTGAGTTGCTAATTTTCACCTGGGCAAGAACTGTAGTTTCTTTTTTAAATGCTTACTGTGCATAAGCACATTTATAAATGCTACTGATGTCATCCATATGCATAAAGTTAGAAACCTACAGATATTTTTCCAAAGCATAGCCAATGATTTATCACTGCTGAGAAAAAAAATGCTCACACTGTATCTTTGAGGAGAATCAATGTCATGGGTTATTACATTTTATAATGGACCTCTTTCTTATTTTAGAAAGAAAAAAATACTACATGATTTTTTAAAATATGATTTATAGTCATATATGTCAGTGCGCAGAATGACCTCAACCACAGAGGGAAGAGGCAGTTGGTGAAATTTACCCCTGTTCTCTCACACAAATGACTGGAGGATTTGAGGAAAGCTTGAGATCTATCCTGATAAGCTTAGAAAGTCTATGAAGTGTATTTGTACCAGTCAGCCCCCAGTGTGGTGGTGTGACAGAACAGGGACAAGACACACAAGGACTCCCTTTACTCTGCGTTTTTAAATGTCTTCCACTTTGTTGGGTTACCAGGGAGTCCTCACCTTCATACATTTACCATCTTAGATAAGTGAGTTTGACAGAACTATAGAATGTATGTGGAAAGGTTGACTGGAATTGTGTGGGGTTGTTTTTTGTTTGTTTGTTTGTTTGTTTTTCTATTTTGCTTCCTTCTTTTTTCTTTGAGTATTGATGGGCTAGGTAGATTGCTCAGTTGTAAAGGGCTGTCCGTATAAGCATGAGGACCTGAGGCTGTATCCCCACAACCCACTTAAGTCTGGTGCAGTGGTAGGTACATGGCACATGCTTGTAATCCCAGCATCGAGGAGGCAGACACAGGCAGATCTTTGGGGCTCAGTGGCCAGACAATCTAGCCTATCCATGATCTCCAGGCTAATGAGAGGCCCTGCCTCAAAAGCAAGGTAGACAGTACTTGGGGAATGGAACCTGAGATTGCCCACTGACCTCTGCATGCCTATGAACATGCATGAAAGTGTACCAGTAGGTATGCACATTAAAAAAAAACACTCATAAAAAATAAAATCTGAGTATTCAGCAACTGTTCCCTCCCACACTCTTTTATGGAAAATGACTCCTTTTTTCCCCCTGCATTTTTCTAATTTTAGTTTCTAGAAGCCTCTTACCTTGAAGAACCTATTTGTGACGTCGCTGAACTGGAGCCATGTGGCTTTTCTCTCAGGCAGATGGGCGGCAGCAGCACTTGCTGTGGCTTCAGTGATGAGCTGTCCTTCACTTTCTGTCTCTTCCCCAGAATAACAACAAGCCAGAGATCAGCGTGAAGGAGTTTATAGACTGGATGCGTTTGGAACCCCAGTCCATGGTGTGGTTACCGGTTCTGCATCGGGTGGCAGCCGCGGAGACTGCAAAACATCAGGCCAAATGCAACATCTGCAAAGAATGTCCGATTGTTGGGTTCAGGTGAGATGCAGTGAGGGAAAGCAGAACTCACGGGTTTCTGTTCTTGTGTGGTCTTGTGGTATGCTTCTCATCCCTCCCCATGTCCCGTCTGGTGAGTTGCCTCTTGGGTCCATGTGGTACTCGGCATTGTGCATTCTTCGAAAGTGACATCCCTTCTCATCATCTATATGCAAACTTCTTTTTGTTCTTACAGTTGTTAATAAATGCTTTAGTGCAGAATCTAGTGCAGAATCGGGAAATTTTCTATGGATAACTCTTTGCTGAGGCCATAGGAATGTTCATGCAGGATAATTGCATTGTAGATCACATACATACAGTCTTGATCAAATTTGTTGGCTGTTCCACGTTGTTGGGGATCAAACTTAGTAAGATGGGAACAGCATGTAAAATATGAGGAGAAGTCATCAGGTAACTCCATGTCACCTCTGCTAAGTTTGTTGTGATCAATCCTACTTTACACCTGCCCATTAATAATGGTGCTAAAGTATAGTCTCTCTCTCCATCCCCCACCTGTTCCTCTGTGAGTGTATATGTTCATACTCTAGGATGTGTGTGCATGTACATGGAGACCAGAGGTTGATGTCAAATGTCTTCATCTTCCTTGGTCATTCTCCATCTTATTTTTCATATAGAGCTCTCACTGGATCTGGAGCTGGAATTCAACTAGGCTGACCAGCAGGCGCCAGGCATCTTCCTGCCTCCACTTGCCCAGTACTCTGATTACAGGTGCATGCTACTAGGCCCAGCTTTTTTATATGGGTTCTGAACTCAGATCCTCATGCTTAGCTGAGTCAGCCCTCCTTGGCCCAGTCTATCTTGTAGTGTTCTCACTGAGACAAGGTCATTGGTTTGTGACCTTGGAGGAGACCATATAGGGCCTGTGGACCATGTTTGTCACAGGGTGGAGTGTTTGTTCATCCTGTTTCTTTCATCTCCTTTTGGGGTAAGGATGCATTCGACCTCGTAGACTGGACTAGAGTCTAGGTAAGGATGCATTCGACCTCCTAGACTGGACTAGAGTCTAGGTAAGGATGCATTCGACCTCCTAGACTGGACTAGAGTCTAGGTAAGGATGCATTCGACCTCCTAGACTGGACTAGAGTCTAGTTAAGGATGCATTAGAGACTCCTAGACTGGGTGCTAGACTGTACTGCATTCTTTCCCTGGGGTTTATGATTTCTGTTAGGAATAGTTACCACATAAGTGTCCAGAGCAGTATGTACTTTACACAGCAAACACCAAGCTCTATTATTACCCATGACGTATTAGTTATGGCCAGCCTGATACAGAGAATACACTAAGACTACAAGTTACATTGAACTTTTCTGTAAAGTGGAGACATGAGAAGTATGCATGTGTAAGTGTAAGGTTTATTTTTATTTATGTGTCTATATATGCATGCTTGTGTGTGTGCCCATGGGAGCCAGAAGAGGGCGTCAGATCCTCCAGAACTGGAGTGACACCGGGTAATAAGCCATCCAGTATGAGTGCTGGGGACCTGATTTGGATCCTCTGGAGGAGCAGCAAGCACTCTTAACCCATTGTGTGCCATCTCTGCAGCCCCTGTGTACTGAGCTTTCATGAACTGGTGGAATTTTCTAGTAATTACTTCCAAATTGAATTTAAATTTTTTTTCTCAGTTTATTTATTTTCTATGCATTATATGGCCTGCATGTATATCTGTGGACCATATGCATGAAATGCCCATGGAAGCCAGAAGAGGGTGTCAGATCCCCTGGCATTGGAGTTATAGATAATTGTTAGCCATCACATGGGTGCTGGGAATTGAATCTGGACCCTCTGGAAGTGCAGTCAATGCTCTTAAAATGAGCCATCTCTCCAACCCCTCACATTGAGTTTTAGTGAAATCTTAGATCTACAGGGTGTTTACTAAGCTGAGAATTGTCTCAGTTATAATTACCCACAGCTACTCAACAGCAGCAGAATGAAGGAGAGGCTTCATTTCCTTTCATGTAAACGCAGTGCAAAGGCAGAGAACCCAAGACTGGTGATGCTTGGTCATCTTGACCTTTAGAGTCCCTCTTATCCCCAACTTGTGACTTGCACATTCACAGTGACCTCAGACCAGCAAATTGGCTCTTCTGGATGTCACTTCCATCTTTAGTAAGGAGAGAAAATGAGTGTTCTTTCCAGTTGCGTCAGTCCCTTCATATCCCAATGGGAACCCTGGCCCAGGACTTCATCCTGGATTGCCCTGCTTACCACCATCAGCAAGCAAGCCTGAGAAACAGTATTTTTAGCAGAGCGCATTGCGGAAATGTGCTGACAGTGCAAGAGTTTCTCACTGATGAAGAAAAGGAAAGAGCCATCAGCATGAAACAAGATTCCACTAAGCAAAGACGATGTCAATCATACTTGTCAAGCTATGCCAATAGGTAGAAAGATGTTAGTACAAGTGATACGTCAAACCAGGACCATAAACGCAGCTGGGGTAAATAGATTGTCTCTAGATATCTTGCAAACAGCTTTGCATATCATTTTAAAAGCCCTTCATCACTCAATAGTTTATAATGCTAGCCTTACATAACCTTTACATTTGGACTCTGCTAGTGTTAGCATTTATCTCCCCCCCCCCCCCATAGAACAGCTATAATGTGTGTTTCTTAGTTCCACTAGCCATCTTACCTGAGTGGAAGATCTGGGGAACATTTTACATTTAGACCCCAGAGAAGTGTAAGACTTAGAGTGTTGTTTCTACAAATAGACATCAATGTAGAGTGTTATTTTCTATGAGAGGCTTTAAACATTATTTCTTTCAAGATTATGTAATCATTACATAGTCAGGATTTTATTTAACATGTTCCTAGTTACAGGGTATTTCTTTTTTTCTTTTTTTTTAAAGTTTATGTGCATTGGTGTTTTGCCTGCTTGTGTGTCTGTGTGAGGGTAACAGAAGACCTGGTACTAGAGTTACAGACTAGTGTCATGTGGATGCTGGGACTCAAACCCGGGTCCTCTGGAAAAGCAGCCAGTGCTCTTAACCACTGAACTGTCTCCTGAGCCACTGATAGGGTATTTCTCGCTGTATTTTTTTTTTTCTAGTGACTATTTTAAACCAAACCTAAACATTTTCATTGTAAAAACCAATGTTCTTGTGAAGGAATTTTATACTCATTAATTACTGCTAATCTAACTGGTATTTTAAAATTACGTGTATCAAACTCATTATCATAACTTTTCTCTGTCATTTTCTGTCCACATTCAGATATCATGCAGAATCTTTTGACATTGATATTTGACTTGTCATCATGTGTAAACATGTACAAGCATGTTTAAGACTCTTAGGACACATTTGCATCTGTTTTTCATATTTCATTGAATGCCTACATGCAGTTATAAAGAAAAAATTTTTAAATAAAAAAATTATAAAACTTATGAACAAAGTTTCCACTTCGTCCACTATCTGGGACCCTTTTCAATAAATAAATAAATCCCAAAAATGTTCTCCTACCCCCATTATTGGAGAGATGAATTGTCACTTCTAAATTGATGCTAAAATACAAAATTCTCAATTTGTGGTAAATGCACTGTTGATTTGAACCAATGGTGCGCCTTATCAAGTGACTGGTTTAGATTAAGTACCAGGAGTGACAGCCACTCTCTTCTTCACCACAGGTATAGAAGCCTAAAGCATTTCAATTATGATGTCTGCCAGAGTTGCTTCTTTTCGGGAAGAACAGCAAAGGGCCACAAATTACATTATCCAATGGTGGAATACTGTATCCCGGTGAGTACAGAGCTTTTGAACCAACTGATCAAAGATGACATTTCTATTCATTGCATTTTTACTTAACTTTGTTTTAAAACCTCTTTCGAGAATGTTTGGTCATAATATTTTTGTTTTCTTTTAAGTATATGTGCTTCTTGTGTTGAATTAATTAAGAAAAATTCTTCAATACTCCAGTTGTAATTGGTTAACTTCTTAAGTAGGTGTTTTGACTTTAAACTTAACTTCTTTTAAGCAAATTAAGAACTGATACTGACTTACCTATGTTGAAAATGAAACTATTTGCTGAAACCGACCATGTTTATCTTAGTCCTTTAAAGGATATTTTCTGAAAAAAAAAAGTTACACATTATCAAAATGAAAAATAGAGAAATCAAAAATATCATTCATAGATTTAGTTTTTGAACAAACTAACCTTCTAATAGCTTTACATGTTCTAACTATATAAAAATCTGAGTATGCATATATATGTATATGTATTTTGACTTAATTTTCTTAAGGAACTATGTAGCTCACTATGTAGCTTTGGCTGGCCTAGAGCTCACTATGTATATTGGACTAGTCTGCACATAAAAATATCCGCCTACATCTACTTCCTGAGTGCCAGGATTCAAGACATGCACTACCATGCTTGCTGTTAATATAATTTTTTAGCCTGAGTTTTTCATTTGACTTTGTAGAAAATAGCTGCCCCCCATTTTTCCTTAGACAATAGCTTCCCATCACAAAGTATTAATTGAATGAATGACTATAATTGGCCTAACCACCTTTGAATTTAGGTCTTCAGTCTCCCAGTGTTATAAGGCATCTTTAAAAACATTACTGAGAAGGTAGCAGCACTTTATATGTGTTACATAAATTGTGTTTCCATTGAGTTAATGACTAGAAGTGGTCATCTAGGTCAATGAATATGAGTATCTTCACAGCCAAAATACTTGATCCCAAGTCACATTCCAAAAGAGATCTCTGCCACCGTATGATATTGCCACATTTGCTAATGTGTTCATTTTCCCATTACCCCCCCCCCCCAGCACTGGATATAGCTATTGTGGTTCCTTTGACCTAAAGCTGCTTTGTCCTGAGATTATGCTCATTTTCTGTCAGGAGCTATCCCTTAGCTTCCTCCCAAATCACCCCGAAATTTATTCATAGAGTTGTGTATTTTCTTTGGTTTAGAGAATTAAGTAACTTTTTGGATCATAAACCTATACAAAGGCAGCTGTACTTATAAAATATGTACATATCATTCTCCAATTCTTTTTTTTTTCATTCTCCAATTCTTAGTGTCTTATTTTAAGTAAATAAAGACTCATATATGGAGAGGAAATTTCTAGAAAATGTTACTGAATTATAATGGATGAAATAATCTTGATGCCTAACATTAACCAAGAAAATATTGCTCCCAAGGAAGTTCAGAAAGTTTATTTATTACAGTTCTTAGTTTATTTACTAAATCAACTAATATTGAATTCTTGCAGTGTGTCAGGCATTGTTAGAGCTAGGTGCTAGTTGAAGTGGTAATGACAGATTCTAGTCAGTAGATAGTCTGCATGCATGTGTAAATGGTTATGTCTGTACACTTTGGTGCCCAGAAGTAACTGAGTGTGTTAACAGAAGATTGCTGGCTAAGGGAGAGAGGAACAGGAAGTGAGGGTAAGCAGAAGGCAAGGGGAAAGTGACAAAGGACAGCCAGTGTGATGCCTGAGACCAGCTGTGTCTGCAGTTAGAGAAGTTAACGTAAGTCTGCATAGAGATTGGGAGATACAGTCCCTTCTTGCCTGATAATCACCTTTCAGAGAAATGGCTTTCAAGAGAGACTCCTGAGTGGTAAGCGATCATATTCATCTCAGGGCCAGAGCACAGATTCAGAGTCCTCAGTCCTTTTTGATCAGTCCCCTTGGAGTGGTCAGGGCTTGTCTTCAGCTTTAGATGGGAACGAACAGTAAATTTTTTGAGCAGCATAGTTCCTTCAGGTAGATATGCTTTTAAGTGAAGCTGGGGGGTGATGGTCATAAGAAATAGGCAGCCTTAAGCTATCAGAAATTAAGATAATATTTGTTAAGGTCTTTTAAAAGAAAGCGGGGTTGGGTGGGAGGAATAATTTGAACTGAGAATGTACTATTTTTATAGGTCATAACTTTAACGGAGTAGAAGGCTAGCAACCCCAGCTTTAGCTAGTTCAAGGAGAGGATCTGTCTCCAGTGCTAGCTCTAAGGATTTGTTGGTTGCTCCCAGGAAAGACAAGATTACTGACGTTCCTGCTGCTGTCTACATAGGAGGAGAGAGTCTGTGATATTGAGCAAGGAAACAAAGAAAGGAGTTGATTCAGGATGTAGTGAGTGCCTTTGAAAAGCAGGATAAGGCAATAGATGATAAGAGGAGCCACTGTAGTCGAGCAAAACCAGGTCCTGCTTGAGAAGCCGATCTTTGGGTTGAACCTGAAGGTGGAGAGAGTCAGCAGCCATGTAAAGAAGTGGGGTAGAGTAATAGATAAGACATGGCACAAGGAAGGAGCAGCATCCTTAGTGTGTTCCCACGGCGGCAAAGAGGCTGACAGGGAGGTCTAGAACCGAAGTGGAAGGTGTCCCTCAAACAAGATAGGAAACACTTGGTTCCTGTGCTTCAGGATGAGGTACCCAGAGAAAAATGAAAAGTAGGGTCTCCTGTTCAAAGAGCACCAAGACTTTTGAAATGACAGTGAAGAGCCGTCAACTGAGCTGGGGTCTTCTGAGCGTGGGATCACTCGCTGCAGATGCTTAGGCCTTCTGTCCAGGGAATTTCTCCTTCACTAAAGGGACCAAAAAAAAAAAAAGGCTTGATGAAAAAAACAGAGTCAGGTTGTATGACACCATTCAGATCCTTGAAAGGGATTTGGATTGGGAGGAAATAAAATGTTAATATTTACATGATAATAATTAAAAATTCAGGGAGCCAGTTATAAAGATCTAATGCTAAATGGGAAAAATAAAAAATAAGTACATGAGGTTAGAGTAATGATATAGAATTACTAATTTTATTCTCATTACATATAATCATTTCTAATAGTTTTCTAACATTCTCAAACAGTTTGTAATCAATACGTGTTTAATAATCATTGGCCGATGGAAGCCTGCTTACAATCACTAGTGAGTGTATAAAGTCCTTTCTCCTACTACTAAATGTTGAATCGAACAAAACAAAACTCTAAGTCAGTGTTTCTCAACCTGTGGATCACAACCCCATTGGGGAGCTAAATGATCCTTTCACAGGGGTCACCTAAGACCATCAGAAAACACAGATATTTACATTATGCTTCATAACAGCAGTAAAATTACAGTTATAAAGCAGCAACAAAAATAATTTTATGGTTGGGGGGTCACCAAAACATGAGGAACTGTATTAAAGGGCCATAGCATTAGGCAGGTTGAGAACCACTGCTCTAAGTTATTCCAGACTGTTTTTGTTACGTAGTCCTTTCCAAGTGACTCTTCCATTTCTGGGGTTCCAGCTTGCCCCTTGATTTCCTGGGTGATATCCCTTTTTGAGCCATGTTTTGGGAGATCGTTTGGCTTTTCCTGAACTTCAGCAGCAGTCCTATCTATCGCTATATTGGGTTAGTTTTTGCATTTGACCTACAAGTTTTTGTTCCTTTCCACCCGCTTTGTGCAGGGAATCACACCTAGAGCCTCATGCATCCTAGGCAAACAGCCTACCACAGAGCATGCATGCCAGGCGAGCAACCTAGTACAGAGCTAAACCTATAACTTTTTATAAAGTACCTAGATATATTTGTAAACTGAGTCTTAGAGGCACTCTTGCCCTTCAATGATATGACACGACTTAACTGCTTTCCATTTTTTTTCACCTCCATTCTTAAGATCTATTCCTTTTTCCTTCTGCTGTCTTATTTTTAAATACGCTTTATCTATGCTCCATCTATCTTCCACCCAACATCTAAATTCCCTTAATATCTACCTTAGAAAATGGGCTTAACCACGAGCTTATTTTTCCCAGTAAAGTGATAATAAGTGATACTTGCACACTAAATGGATGTGACCTTCCCATAAGCATCTTGGTCCTTGCAGTTCTCATAGCCCATCTCCATTACTGGCTAAGAAAATGGCCTGTTCATACCATACTGGCTCATCTCTTTCTCCTACAAGGTCACATTTTACCCTTCTCTCAATGCTTTTTTTTTTATGGCTGAAAGGTATAATTTGTAAACCCCATTTTAAGCCCTCAGTACTCCCCAAGTGTTTCACCAACCTATCAGCTTATTATTTATGACAGTGTTTGTGTTTAGCTATATGAAGACTAATGGTGCATGAATTAGCTATCATGATTCATGAAGATATTTTATGATACTGATAATAAAATATTAACACGAGGAAGTGGAGCAGATTGTTTTTCTAGGAAAATTATTTTCAACTCTTACTACCCATTACTGTTCTATAATCCAAATTTGTACCTTAATAACTTCTTCACTCAGCTTTATAAAAGTTTATGCTCAAGAGATAGCGTGACTTGGATTACATTTGATGTCTGTCACCTTTCTCTCCATTCACGTGCAGCCTACATTTTCACAAAAACACCTCAAATGATACTTAGAGAGGAATCCTCATAGCTTCTTCTAAGGGGTCAGGCCTCTGGTAAAGACAGCACATTATGGTAGGAGCATGCAGTAAACATACTTATATGCTGAGCCAGAGAAGCAGAGAAGAGCAAAGACAGTGTCCCACAGTCTCCTTCAAGAGCACTTTGCCAGTGGCTCGGCTTCCCACTAGGCCTTACCTTTAAAAGCTTCCACCAACTTCTGATAAGGACACCCTCGAGATTGCCTTTAATATGTGGACCTTCAGGGGACACTCATCAACCAAGCTTAGTCCCTTATTTGCTGCTGTAACAAACCACAGATGTTGGTGTTTCATGAGCAGACTCCTGCTTGGCTCCTGTTTCTGAGGAACTTCAAGCTGGAAGGCACCTCATGGGGCCAGGGCTATCTCACATCCTTTCCTAGTAGGAGATAAAAAGGCAAGACAACACACATGGAAAAAAGAGGAGAGGGAGCCCAACACATTTTCTGTCAGGAATCTTGGCTGCTAAAATGTAGCCCTTAGGATACAATTCACCCTTGAGGATCTGTGATGTAATCCAGTCTTAAGGATTCTGCCTTTCAACACTGCTGCTTCCAGAGAAACTTTCCAACACATTTAAATAATTAAAGCATTTACCTCCACAGTGAAAATTCCCCCATTCAGTCTTCTTTAAATTCGTCACTGCTGTGAATAACCAAAATTTAATTTGAGTTAGAAAAATAATCATGTTATTAGAGGATGCAAAAGTCTTTTATTTTTAAATTCACACCATAATTTCATATATACAACATTTTTGTTTGGTTGGGTTGTGATTTTGTAACTGGAAGTGATAGAGTCCAACCACAGGGTCTCCCACATGCTATCCCAGATCTTTTAAAGGTTATTTTTACTTTGAGAGAGGGTTTCAAAATTGCCCAAGTTGACCTTGAACTTGCAGCCTTCTACCCTCAATCTTCTGAGGGGATGGAACTACAGGGCTGCGCTGCCAGAACCAGCACACTCTTAACTATAGCAACAATACCATCTATGATGGCTCTGGAACTGACTCGTGTTACAACTGACAATTTTGATGTGTTTCCATTTCTAAACTTCTCTCCAGATTTGGCAGTCACCATTCTACCCTCTGCCGCTATCAGTCTGACTTCTAACTTTTTAAACTTTTTTAAAGATTCTATGTATAAATAAGACCTATGTATAAATATATGGAATATTTCTCTTTGCATATCTGAGTCATTTCACTCAGTATAATGTCCTCAGGTTCATCTGTGTTGTCGAAAATTTGAAGATTCCTTCTTTTATAAGGCTGAGTAATACATCTCTCTCTCTCTCTCTCTCTCTCTCTCTCTCTCTCTCTCTCTCTCTCACACACACACACACACACACACACACACAGAGAGAGAGAGAGATAGAGAGAGAGAGAGAGAGAGAGATTTTCTTTATTCATGTATTGTGGGATATTTAAGTTGACTCCACATCTCACCTCCTACACATAATGCTACTATGACCGTGAGAGTATAGTACCTCTTTGAGAAGTTGGAGTGATTGTCTTTGTGTCCAGAAGTAGGATCTCTACTTACTTGGTAGAAGTAATTCACTTAGTCTTGATCTTTTAACGCCTTTAACTCCTTTAAAGCAGCTCCGACTGTTCTTTATCAAGGCTGGACCACGAATGGTATGCCTTTAAATTTCAGAGTGCTAGGATGCATGTGGTTTATAAGAGTGTGTGCAATTGCTAACTATGAGTGAGCACTGAATAGGGTTAAATGCTAAGAGAATGGGAAATGTTTAGAATCTCTACTGGGGTCAGTCTGGAGTCGCTAAAAGATGAGTAAAGATTGCTACCTTGCCACAGGAGCACAGCTGAGGTTAATTGCCAAGAATCTGTTATCTATGGTTCTGTCATTGTTCAGCAGCTTTAGAGTTATACAATAATAGATAAGGTCAAAGGAGTAAGAAATTCACAAGTAGTCATGGTGCTATGGTTGTCATGGGCTTTCCTCACGCTGAATAAACCTAATGCAGGTGAAGGGGCTAGAGGCAAATGTTTGGGGGTGAGGAAAACTTTATTTGTATTCAAAAAAAATAATACAAGGAGAGGAAGACTCCAGTCTAGTCAACAAGATATTCTTTTCCCCCCAAGTTATAGTTTTTAGAATGAAAGATGCTTAGCATTCTGGCAGGGCCGAAGGAAGGTATAGTCATATCCCAATATTTAACCAAAATAGGATGTAGAGGATTTCAGAAGTGAGGTGGCATTTAGGGCATCATCACTGGGTCTCTAGAAAATGACGGGTTCTAGCTGTGTGCCATTGTATCTTAAAAGGGACTTCAATAGTACATCGATTGTAGATAGTGAGGCAGAGGGGCAAATTGCAGAGGAAGGAAAAACCCATCTTTTCCTCCCATTACTGGGGTCATAGCTGAAGACAGATTAGCAAATGTACAAAAATTCACTGAATGACAAGCTTTCATTAATTCTGAGGCTTTCATGAGGAAATGAAAACCCAGGGAAATGGAGACACACCTATTTAGTTTAATGCTAAGGACTGCATGAAGAGTGGACCGTCAGAGAAGTCGACATGAACAGAAAGGTTGTGACATAGCCTCGGGGTACTAGGGAAATAAAAAGCCTGCTTGTAGAGATGCTGCTCTAGGTCCGTTGACCTCAAAAGATGTCCCAGTCATTCACTGCTGCCGTAGCAGAACACTTCTAAATGAATAACTGACAAACTACAGGTGGTTATCTGCCACAGAGTTTCGGAGACTGAGAAATCCCAGATGGAAGTCTCCATCTGGTAATAGCAATTGCGCCATGTTATTCCATACTGAAAGACATTACAAGATAACACAAAGAGGGGAAAAGAGAAAGAGCTATACACATCCATTTTATCAGGCACCAAGATCAGTAACAACCCTCTTCTGCCATAACATTAGTCCACCAGAGCCCACATTACCTAATCATGTCTTAACATCCTGTCCTTCAACACCGTTTACTGGGAATTAGGCTTCTAATATAGGGGATATATGGGACACTTCCAACACTTAGTGAAAGATAATGGTGGCAATTCCTACTTGCCCAAGAGAGGCTTTATGAGATGCTTCAGGGGACAAGTTCAGAGGATGACCTTCCTGCTTCTGCTGATGTTTCAAGTGCCATAGTTTGGGGTAACATGTACTAAATCACAGTGAATGTAAACCTCCTTTCCTCTTGCCCTGCACAGTACTCTCATCAGCATTGGGATTCATGTATGGGAAGGGCTATGAACGTGCTGTAGGGGAATTTGTGGGAAACAAGTAGAATGCACAGCAGTGACACATGGAAAGTACACAGATAGAGGCTGTGTGCATGGGCTGAGGAACAGTGGCCCCACCAAGTTAGGGAAAAGGAGAAATTGAGAGAGTGCGGTGTTGTTAAATACAGATGTCAGGATATGAAGGGCTGGCTAGGATGGCAAGGTATTTTGAGAGACATGTTAGCTCGAGATGAAGAGACTAGATAATTTGGAAAAAAAAAATGTTATCTGGAAGGGCAGAGGTGTTGGCTACTTCCAGCTTCGAAATGGTGGGTTTGCGTCGCTGTAAATTTTCTCACTCAGTTGAAGTTCGTTAGACAGAACTGGTTGACACTTGTATTTTCACTGAGATTTTTGCTAAAAAATAGGAAGAGTAGGGGAAAGTATCTCTGTGGAGAACAGCTTACTAAATTTGTATCACTTAAAACAGATTTGTAGTATAGTTTTTAAACAGGTGTGTAGTCATATTTTCATTACTTAGGAAATACTTTGTTTAGTCAAACCTATGTGGGTAAGGCCTTACATATTTAATATAGCCTGTGACTCCTCATAAATAGAAACAACAGCAGACATTTATAGACCAGCATTAATTTCAATATGGTATCAACTCAACACAGTAGGTAAATGGAGATAACTTTCTTTTCAATGTTGATAGCATGGCTAAGGTTTCCAAATACCTAAATTATGTGTGTGATTTGTTCATATAAAAAGTCCAATAATAGCAATATGTTACACGATCACATTAGCAACTTCATCAGGTCCTATTGTCAACCAAACAAAATGATGGAGACTTCCAGGGTATTATAGTCAAAAGTGAATGTTATGTTTAAAACCAAGTTCAGCATATTTGTCATGCTAAGTACAGTGTGGAAGACAAGAGGTATGGGCAGGCAAAAAGAACTTAGCAAAAACAGAGACAGACAGAATTTATTGAAATCTATTGTCTAGGAGCTGCAGAGGAGTTCTTATAGAGTACAGATATGCTGAGATGACTTTGGTTGATCTTATCTCATGGGCCATTTATGTGGGTCTCATCTAGCCCTCTTACTAAAAGTAAATTTTACAGCGTATGTTGTCTTTCTTGGGGGTGGGCATTTGAGTAGAGGCCATAGTGGTCCATTAGGGGTTGGTCTCCAAATGTGTTCTTCTTTGGAGTCAGGTTCAAGTCACTGTGGCCTGGTTGTTTAAGTGTAGGGCTTTTGCTTTTGTTTTTTGGCCTCTCGTCTACAATACCGTTCTTACTGCTGTGGATTTATAGACGTAGAAATAACCCCAGGTTTGTATTTCCTGTGCTTTTAGAAACTGATAGAATCAAAATATTATATGGGAAAACAAAACAGATTTTTAGAAGGTTAAGGCTGAATCTGTGCCTTTTGAATTCATTGGCAAAAGTAAAATGTAAGGATAAAAAGGGACACGCTGGCACAAGTCGCTTTGTCTCCTCCCTCCTGCCAGCATCGGTGTGTTGGGAAGGCTGTGAAAACCAACTGTAAGAAAATGCCGAAATGCTGATTCCGTCCTTGTGAGGTTGGCATGGTTTGTGTTGGCAGCCCTGTGTCTTCAGATGCGCTTTGGGATATTGGCCAATATGCTAAAATCATAGCATTATTGCTGTTTCTCTGACTTCAGCATCCCGAAGTGTTTTGTTTTTTTTTTTAAAGCTCTTATCTTCCCGATGGTGATTTCCCAGCAAGTCCGGTGCATTTAGATGGTGCCATTAGCTCTTAAAGCTGCAAGAAGCTCTACTTCACATCAGCGGCTTATGACCATGCTTGTTCTTGGTGATTCTGTCAATGTTACTTAATTTTTAGCTTCCTGTTTTTCCATTAAGACCCAAAAGGCTCTGAGTTTCTCTTACTGATTTCAACCAAGCTGTAGAATCCAAATGTGTCTGAATTTTAACTTGTTGAAATCAGTGAAAACTGAGTAAAAACCCAGGGTTAGTTTTGTCATTAAAAATGAAAATTTCCCTGCCAGTGTTTCAATGTCCTGTGATAATGAAATGGACCACTTGGAAGTTTGCATACAACCCTCAGCTCTGTCTTCGAGCAGGAAACCTTTGCTAATGAGTGTGCTTTGCCTCAGTGACTCCAGCATTTGTCCATGGTCCACATGGCAACGTTTCATTATTTACCTATGTGTCAGACGACCGTGCATTTTTATATAACCTTGATTTACATCATTGCACTTCTGTGTTTCCCTCTATATAACTTATTAATATTTGAATTTAAAAGTTGAAAACCCAGTGTTGGAAGTGTTTGTTATGGGCATATGTAATACCGTTATTTAAGCAATGAACTAACCAAGAAAATCACTGGGAAATGAAAATTAAATATAGTTTGGCCTCTTTTCAGTTCTTTTTGTTATTTGGTTTAATTGATGTGAAATTAGCAGTTGTGTTTTGTCCTTGGGGACTTTTGGCACCATCGTAAACAGTCCCGGTCTATGAGGTGCCTTGTGGATTTCTGATGTTAGTAGTGGATGGTTCTTCACCTTAAGTAGAAAAGCAATTTATTCAAGCAGTCACTTCATAACAAATAGCACAGGGCTTAGCATCTCTGAATTCTAGATTCTTCTGCACCTTGGCCTTGCTTTTTGTCTGCGAGTCACATTAATGACAAGGAAATGCCTTTCAGTCATCCATCAATGTGTTTGAAGTACAAGAATGTGCTGGGGGTCAGCATTTAAGCTAAGGATATACAGTTTAAAATACGGAACAGAGATGTAGGGATTCATGCACATGAATTAATATATAGATACACGATCGAAGCCAAAGATAACTTCAAAGTATACTTCACCTGAAGTGACTATATTGGCTCTCAATTAAAGAGTAATTGGAAAAAATTTTAAAATACTCCTGATGGAGGCTGCGGAGATGGCTCAGTGGTTAAGAGCACTGGCTGCTCTTCCAGAGGACTTGAGTTTGATTCTCAGGCCCCACATGACTGCTAACAACTGTAACTCCATTTCTAGGGGATCTGATGGCCTCTTCTGGCCCGTGAAGTACAGACATACATGCAAGCAAGACATCCATATATATATACAATAAAATCAAATAACTCTTAATATAGCATATATAAGTATACTATATATTCATATACTATAGTGTACATAGTATATATAAGTATACTATATGTATTAAACTACTCCTGACTTTTACTGCTGTTATTGCCATTGGTAAAACAGGACCAAAGAATGAAGTTGTCTGGCTGGCTTCAATACCTTAGGGTTTTGATCGAAGCGTGCATGAGGAGATTGGCTCTACAGTAGATTTTATAATTGGGCAAAACTTACAAAAATTTTATTCATTCATTTATGATGATGGAGACCAAGTGGAGATCTAGCTATTGATATTACTCAAGTGAGTTTTTATCCTTTTACTGCTACTTTACTTCAGGATAAGGGAATGTTTCTTGAGTATTTACATGCCGACTTGTGTTTTCATTCAAATTCTAACTATTTCACCATGGCTCACTATAATTAGCTTTAGAAGAAGAAAATCACTAATTTGGAGGGCCACTCTCACAAGAGTGTGAGTTCTTCCAAGTTTGTGGGTAATCAGTCTGGGGGAACTTGGATGGAGATGGTGGCTCCATCTTCAGGCTATCTCAATCTCTTTGTGTTTGTCGTTTCCCCTCATTTGTTAGTTAGATAAAAACAAACAGGGCAATTAATCAGTAAAAACAGAAATCCACATAGACAATAATCACAATAAAATCCTGTACTAATAAAGCCCTCCAACAAAACTGTATGGTGGCAGGCCACCACTAGCCACAGAACCCACAAGACTGTCACCACATGGGGAACCGAGAAGGAAGCAAAGGTATTTGAGAACTGTAGATCCTCCCAAGACATCAGATGGTCTGTAGCAAACACAATGGCTGTGTTTTTGAGCAGAATTCTACCATGGGGGCACTTATCCTATCCAACTTCAATGTGATAGTTCTTGTTTTATCTAATGATGTTTTACTTTGTTATATTTTAATATTTTTAGAAGCCTGCTCTTTTCTAATGAGAGACAGAAAGGGAGTGAATATGGACAGGAGAGGAGGTGGAGAGGAACTGGGAGAGGTAGAGGGAGGAGAAACTGTAATCAAGATATATTATGTGAGCAAAGAATCTATTTTCAATAAAAGAAAAAAAAACCCTACTGTTCCAAGAAATGAGTGTGGCATTTAACAGGTTGACTCACTGTACAGTAATTTCCAGTAAGTTCCTTTCTATTCCATCTTCCCACCATAATAGCAACAGCTGTCTGCTTTTAAAGACCAAAACACTGAATCTAAGCTGAAGGGTGAGTTGAGTTTGATGGCATCCTTTAGACTAGGTGGTGGGCTTCTTTTTGCCAAGGCATTGCATTAGCATTATAAGATTAGGAGCTACTAGATACTGTTGTTAGGTGGCTAATTAGACCAAGCTAATGTAAATATTTTTACCATTTTTGTGCAAACTATTAGGCTTAAATCATTGCTGTGGCTCTATTCCAACTGCAGAATTACATTCTGTTATCCTGGATGTTGTCCCTAGCCACTATGGGAAGACTCATGTTTCATTATCTCCTTTAGTGTTGGGATGATGTTTATGGAGCCAGTGAATGACAGCCTTGGATTACAACTTTGGATGGCACCTATCTTCCCTCAATATGAAAACTATTGTAGAAGCCAGAGCATACTGTTTCTGTGTGAATACATACTTTATAATACACATGCTTTGTTAGAAACAATTTAACTTCATGCCTTAACTTTGGGGAAAGTGAGCAGGTGTTTGGTGGTGTTTTTGTAGTGGGGGCAGAATAGAGAAGTGTTTTTTTTTTTAATTGCTTGATTAGTTTTATTATAGTTTTCTAGGTTCTGGATATAGTTGGTATATTTGACTGCCACATGTGTAATGTGGGGTTGTCCTTGTGCCTTGGAGTGGTCTGTCACTTTTCCCTCAAACATGAGTCCACATAAGAACCCAGAATAGATAAGCTAAAACAACATAGAAACCAGAGCAGACATGCTAGGTGAAGCTCCGTCTATGAAACACCCAGAATAAACAAGCTCATAGACTCAGAAGGTAGATTAAGACATGCCAGGGTTTGGGCATGATTGGCAGGAATATGGCACCTTTGAAGAGTGATGGAGTCATGATGTATGTAAGTAGATAGTGGTGTGGTTGTTCACGTAGGAGTGTACTCACAACCAGTGAGTTGTACACTGTACACTGCCCAAAGGTGGGAGGTAGGGGGATTTGGAGCTTTGCTCACCTGACCTTTCTATCTCCCACCCAACTCAGGGCTACAAGTTAAAAACCTCTGGACTTAAAAATGAATGCCTTCACATAGCCAAGCATAGAGACAGGCTATGCTGAAGCAGGAGCACATCCTTCAGTCAGTATTTCTGTATACATTAACTGCCCATGCTAAGAGCAGACATAGGAGCAATGGAATCCCAAATGCTTCTTCCACGGGTCTTCCTTCTGAATTTCTGTTTTAGAAAACCTCTGCTCTTTTCCACCTTCACAAGGATGCACATGCCTATGGCATCCGCTGTCTCAGAGTCATGCTGTTGTAGAAGGGGTACGTGCCCTTTGCAGCTGATGGTGAAGTCTTTTGTTCTCCATTCCAGGCATTCCTCGTTTTTTTTCTCCCTCGACTTTATTCTGCTTGTTTCTCCTTTCTGCCTGGTACAGATTGGTATAAATACCAACCCTTTTCCCATAGAGTTGCCTTGAGATGCTGTCGGCATGTGTGTGTAGGTGTATGGGAGAACATGCTGGTGTGCACTACTCATACCAGTGCTTAGCACATGTATACATATGTGTCTGTGGAGGGCAGAGGTCAACCGTGGGGTTCATTTCTCAGGAATTATCCTCCTTATTCTCTTAATTTGCTTAAAGTTCACGAACCCCAGCGATCTGCCTGTCTTTCCCTCTCCAGTTCTCACTGATGATATACAAGCAGTCCCCAGCCCCCAACTTGAATGTCTTTGTTTATGTACCTTCTCATGAAAAGCTTTGTCCCTCTGCACTTCTGCTTCATGAAAGACAGACCATCTCCATCGCACTTCAGATTGTCCGGTTTACTTTCCGTTACTAAAAACAGGCTCGACGCTGTGAAACTGATGATGACAAGAAGTTGCCCTTGTTGGGGATATTTGTTTTAATAAGAAGAAAAATTAATGGATTATTTTTACTCTCAATGTCTGCAGCTCATGCATACTTCTTTCTGCTTTGCAAGCCCAGAGTAGATTTAAAAAAAAAAACCCTCTCTAATTGTTTAATAGAAGCAAAGTATTTATGTATAAAAAAATCAACTACAAAATAGAAAGCTATATACAGATGTGTGTGTGTATGAGATAAAGTACAACTTGTTTGTGTAAAAATATCTTTTTTCAAAATTCCATGCCTAGCTTGATAATGCAAGCCTATAACCCCAGCTACTGGACTATTAGGGAGGATTTCAAGTTCAGGGCCCCCCCTGGACCATAGAGTGAGTTTAAGGGCATTCTGGACAACTTTGTAAGACTCTGTCTCAAAATAAAATTTTACAGAGGGCATATATTAAAAAGATATACATGGGTAGCGAACTTCCCTAGCCTGAGCGAGAAACTAAGTTCAATCTCTAGTATCTAGTACCATAAAATAAAGAGTTTCAGTTCATAAACAAGTCTGTATGGTGCTGGATCACTTGCCATTAAAGAAAAGGCATAGAGTGGGACTCAGATAAAACAGTACATATACATACCCATCGCTCTCTTTGTGTTTTATAGAAAACTTCTCTGACTCTGTATAAAGATGGGGAATGAAGTCTATTCAGTGATAGATTTGAAAGCAACCAAGCTGATATAGGACCCAAGTATTAATTCAGCTCTCTGTTAATAATATGAATATGTAAATGCACCTTCATGGCTAAAGCTGATGTCTGTGTTGAATATGAACACTAGAGTTGCTGATCGTATAGAATTAATCCTAGAGGATAGCTTATAGAATAAGATAAGGGAGTGGGCTTTGAGGAGTTTAAGCATCTCTCTTGTAAATGGTTATAGAAACTAGTCCTGCCAGGCATGGTGGTACATGGCCTTAGTCCCAGCACTCAAGAGGCAGAGGCTGACCTGGTTTACAGAGCAAGTTGTAGCCTATCCAGGGCTACATAAGGAGACCCTGCCTCAACAAAACAAACAAACAACAAACTAAAACCCCAGTCATTTTGAAGTCCTTAAGGAAATAGAAACACTGTATATCACCATTACATTTTAATTCAGGTAAAATAATATATAAATTGGCCAAAATTGTTGGCATTTAATAGCATTTAAGTTACCTCTGCTCAGATTTTGTTGTAGGTGTTGTTGGAGTCCTTGATATTTTAATGAGAACTGTGAATCTTTCAACCTCATAGACAACATCTGGGGAAGACGTGCGAGACTTCACGAAGGTGCTGAAGAACAAGTTCAGGTCCAAGAAATACTTTGCCAAACACCCCCGGCTTGGCTACCTGCCTGTCCAGACCGTGCTGGAAGGGGACAACTTAGAGACGTAAGTTCCATTCTAGCATTCAGTCTGTGAACACTTCTATCGCTCTATGTTTAATGCTAACAACACAAAAGAAATTCCACAGTACCAAAGAGATGTGTGTCCCAGTGAAATGTTTTATTTTGAAACAGGTAAATTCATTCTCCAACAACAATTAATTGTATTCCTTGTTTTTTTTTTTTTTTTTTTTTAATTTTTCCTTTCACACTGTCACAGCCTGTTTTTCTGAACTTGCAACTCTTTTTTTTTTTTAAAGAACTATCTAAGTCAGATTGGGTATCATTTGCTCTTTCATTTATTTCCCTTTCTTTTTTCCCTTTTAGAGTTTTTAATCTTTCTGTTATAATAACTTTTATTATTGTTTTATGGTACAGGGATGGAACCCTGAGCCTCACACATGCCAGACAAGTGTTCTACCTTTGAATTATAGTCCCAGCCCTATTTTACATCTGTTTAATATAAATTATCAGTAATACTTCATCTTGTACTTCAAATACACATCTATCCTGAAATCTCATTCTCTGTTTCTTCTTGGCCTTCTTAGAGATGAAAGTGGCAAAATGCAACAACTTTATTCATTGTATGAAATAGACAAAATTGCTTAAAATCTGCGTTTTGAGTTGATAAGCATCTTCACAGAAGTTATGAGAGAGCAAAATCATAATGGGATCATAAAGCTGAGACAGAAAACAAAAGAATCTAGAGCCTGGAATGAGAAGGAGAAAGGCTTTAAAATGAGCCGGAAGACATGCATGGGCATTTTAAATCACTGGGCAGTTATCTATTGAGATCAAAGTAGATGAATCACTTTCTAAAATACCTACACCAATATTTCAACTGCAGCCTTCTTCATGTGCTTGAATGTGCTAGCAAAACCCTGTATACCTAAAATATGTGGTGAAGAGTGATTAAGGAAAATGCCCAGTGTTTACCTCTGGCCTCCACATGTATGTATGTACATGTTCACATACTCAAACAAGTACATATAGCACCCACAAAAATATAAGCTTTTCTAATTGTTTCCACACCACATGTTAAAACAAGTTTTATTAAATTTATTTTATATAAGAAAGCTATTTAAATATATTTACAAAAAGTATTTATCTTCTGGTCTTTTATGAATATGCTTTTGTCTTCAAAGATTGTGTATTAAGAATTCTTCTTTTAGTATCCAATACTGTTTGACTTGCTGAACACTTGATAAGATTTTACTTCTGTTTAGATCACATCTAATTAGCCTTTGCAGGAGCAGCTTTGGAACATAATATTGTAGATATGCTGTCGCATGGTCCTGGGATTTAGGAGGGTAATTGATAGATTTGTACTGAGCAACGTTGCCTTGCACTCTTTCAATGAATCATTGCCTTTTATATCCATCTTTCACATGAGCCATAGATAGAAGGGTGTTTCATACTCCTTTTAAGCATTTTTAATAATTTGCCCATTATAGTGTGAATTCTAATTGGTCTTAATAATAAAATCCCACAGCCAAATATTGGGGTAAATGCTGAAAGATCAGAGAGACAAAGGAGTAGGCCACAGCTATTTCTTACCTCACCAACTCCTCAGCTAAAAAGGAGGGTGAGCTCCTGTCTCCACCCACCTTATATTCCTCTCTCTGCTCTGCCATATCACTCCATTTCCTCCTCTCTAGGGCTGGGATTAAAGGTGTGTGCCTCCCAAGTACTGGGATCAAAGGCATGAGATCCCAAGTGCTGGGATTAACAGTGTGTGCCACCACTGCCTGGCCTCTCTGGTTAACTAGTGGCTAGCTCTGCACTCTGATCTCCAGGAAAGCTTTATTTGTTAGCACACAAGCAAAATATCACCACATTCCTTCAATGTCAAAATAATCACAAGATTCAATTTGTGTATACACACACATGCATATATTGTGTGTGCAGAGGCAAGAGGCTGACATGGGTTGTCTTCCTCAGTTGCTGCCACCTTATTCTTTGAGACAGGGTCTCTCTCTAAATCTGGAGCTTGCCAACTAAGCTAGGCAAGCTGGCCAGCAAGACCCAAGGATCCTCTATTCTCTGCCTCCTAAACACTGGGATTATAGGTATCCAGCTTCTGTGTAGGTTCTAGGGATTGAATTCAGGTCCTTCATGCTTGCAGGGGACATATTTTACTGACTGAGCCATCTCCATGGCTCCCAAAGTGTTTTTGTTGAAGTAAAAATTATCAGGAAAAACATGCAAAATAATCTTATTCTCTGATTTTGACATACTATGCTGAAAATGCATCACCATGCTTAACATAAAATTTCCACCATTTTCCAAGAGGGATACAAGAAAAAAAGGAAGGGGTATCTGATTTAAATTGGCCGTCACAAGATCCCTTTTGAACAAGATTTATGAGTTACTAGATAATGTGGGCAGGTTTTTTTTTCTTCAAATCCTACATAGAGCTCTGTGGATCTGCTGTAGTTCATTTTCTGCTACAAGGTCACTTAATCTTCCAGTAGAACAATTTGTGTGAGTGGGTAGTTTTAAAAAAAAATGTTTGATTTCATTTATTCTCCTACTTGTGGGAGGAGAACATTGGAGAAAAACCACTGAAGTGGGGAAGGTATTGAAGCTGTTTATGGAGCTGGTTAGAATTTCCCTTGGCTTATTTCTCTTTCATCTTTGCAAATGTGGTGGTTTATCTCCTGACCGGTAATTAGCTATGCAGGCATGCGTGACGGGACTTTACAGGAAGAAACACTGATTACTGAGAGGGGCAAGCACGTCTGTGCTAAGGCGTATTCAGTTCATCTTACAAATCTGTATGCAAGAATTTTCAAAATGGAAATAAGTGAGCTATTAAAGAGCGTAGCATTCATAAGAAAGTTAACAAATAAGCTAAAGGAGTGGCAAAAGTGGTTTGAGAGTCCTGGGGGATCATTATTGGCTTGAGAATTTGGTTCGTTTCCCTAAAGATAGAGAGCTCTGATGCTGGGTCAAGTGCCCATAGTGTACTCTATCACTCTTTGAAAATTTTACTGTGGCAAGAGTCCACTCATAGCAGATACAGTTGTGGAGATGAATGTTCAGGAGGGACAAACAGCTGTGCTGAGCCCAGCCTGCGCGTCATGTGCTGAGAACTTGGCGTGCACAGAAGTGGACGAAAAGACTTACTGGCCAAATGAGTCATTTTCAAAAGCCTGGATTGAAACTATCAGGAAACTAGTATCAAGAACAAAGAGTGAGAGAGAGAAAAAAAAAGCCAAATAATAGAGGGTCGTTTTTATCCAACTTCTACGGAGTTTATTCTGAGAGTAGTGGAGGACCTCGAGAGTTCACAGGTAATGTTAAAGAGGAAAAAGTGGTCAGTGTTTCAGGAAAGGTGATAACAAAATTACCCTCCATAAAATGAGCATTATTAGGAGTGAGGGGGCTTCACTACCACAGGATCCATGGTCATATCTTGGGTGGTGGGGCATTATTAGAGACAATACATCATTATATTGTAGGCGAGCATTATAGAAGCACAAAGAAAGTTGTCTGGGGGGGGGGGGCGGAATTTCTCAGTGGTTAACAGCACTAGCTGCTCCTCCAAGGACCTGAGTTCAATCCCAGCAATGATGTCAGATGGGTCTCAACCTGTATCTCCAGCTCCAGGGAGTCCAATGCCCTCTCCTAACCTCCAGAGGTACCCACACACATATGACATGTACATACGTGATGTAGACCCAGTGGCATGTACACAGACAAATAAAAATAAGTCTTGAAAAGAAAGTCACCTGAAGGTGAAAGGTAGAAGAGGTAAAGATAGCCATCCTAGGCAGCATGGTGGAGGCAAGAAGTGTACAATCCAGAGAGATGGAGAAGTTGGGGGGCGTGGCCATAGTTCCACATGAGAGAGATAAGGAAGTCTATTTGTTTACACTTTCACATTACATTTGAGGAGATAAGAACCAACCAGAGCCGCCATGGGGGGCTTGTCAATTCATTGTCCCCAGGGACAAACCAGAGGGGTTGCCAGGTCTGGGGTCTTAAAGCAGCAGGCATAATCTAACCAGTAGGACCAGTTACCAGCTTTCAGGCAAATGGATTAAAGAGACAAAAGACAAGAAGTATGAGGAGACTGATGGGAATTCAAGTCATCAAAAGGGTCGCCAAGTTTTTTAAAGTGTATGTTGGATTTCATAGACTCAACATTTACATTTTAGAGTCTGAGTCTTCAAATATCGTATGAAACCCCCTGCTCAGCAGCTACATTGAAAAACAGGAAGCTCCATTATTAAGTCAATGGCAACTCACAGACCAGTGTTGCCATTATTTTATGTATTATTTACTTACCTACATTTGGGGCCTGGGGAGGCATTCAGAACCTCATGCATGTTAGACCAGCAGTCTTGTCAAGCGAGCTCAACCCTCCTTAACCCTAGGTCCTAAGTGTGAAGTACTTTGCTATTTTTTCTTCCTACACAACTAAAATGTGAGCATTTGTCACAATTTTTCCCTCCAAACCAAAATCCTCTGAAGGAAGAGACCTAGCACTCGAGTTTGTATCTCTGTTTCCTTTCTTTGATACTTTCCATTAAAAATGTTTGTCTTTTAAGAAACCCTTCAGCCCAGCTTTCTGCTCCCACCATTCTTAGTTTACAAATGACTTCTGTGCCAACAATTACCTTCCAAAGAATCAGTCAAGCCATTCCACAAAGCTTTGCCAAGGCCTCTTAAGAACACACACACACACACACACACACACACACACACACACACACCAGTAGGCATTGATCTTCTATTGAAAGCTTATAGCAAATGTTGTCCTATACTTGAATTTCAGAGATGATCTCCTAAACAGTTACTGTTTCAGGAAGTGTGGTGTAGATTTGTCTGTCTCCTAACATTTAGTATCCCTATTTGGGGATACTGAGTAATACTGATGTGCTAAAGGTGTGGGATAATACTGTTGCTCCGTTGTTCCTGCTTCTAATTTCTACCTTACACTACGCAGTTAACTCTAGTTACAGAACAGGTGTTTTGACAGACATACAGGTTGAATGCTCTTTTTTGAAAATAGGTCTAAGGAAATTTAGCTTCCCCAAGAAGATGACCTTCCATCTCTTTAGCCTCTGCCCCACACATACCATCTTGTGCTTCACAGCAGGAGATAATGAGATCATTAACCATGTCTCAAGTTTGCACATATAATAGAAAAGGAAGTCTAGAAGGATTTTGCTTGAATCAGCATTCGCTTTTTCAGAAACGTTACATAATTAAGCAGAGTACTAATTTTCTTTCTGCATTCATTGGGTAATTCATCACTACCTTCCCTCAAAAGTTAGAGTTTAAACTACCTTTTCATTGGAACAAATTGTTTCGATGGCATTTCGTGGCTATTTGGGGGTTTCCAGGGGATCTGGGAGACCAGGTCTTGCCTACATGTTGCAGGTATTACTACATAAGCCAGCCTCAGACCAAAGTCCAGGGTCAAGCAGAATACGTTTGCCAATCTGGTTTCCCAGAGTGAATGTCTAGGTAACACCATACAGATGGAAGTCTGTCTGTCCTGTCTTAGAGAAGCTGCTCTCAGTGTGCTGATGATTGGACTCTGAGTAGAATATGCAGAGGCAGGAAGGCCTCACTCTTCTCAGTGTATCTCAAGTTGAGAAACTTGGTGTACACATGACTTTGGATGAAGAAAATTTTTTTTTGCTTCAATTCTGCTATTTAATAAGTAGGTAATAAATTCACCTTTCTGATCAAGTTTCTTCTCCAATGAAAACAAAAACATAATTGAATCTTCCTGGGAATGTTCTAGAACATTATCTTTGAACAGCCTATAATTTGGGGGGTGATTTTTAGCACGTTCTACCGATCTTTTCAGTCTGACTGTTCTAAAATATGATTGCTGTCTTAAAATACATGTGTCATAAGAGCTGGCAAAGTTGCTTTTGATTTCCCCGGTGGTGAATATCGAGGTAGCCAATCGTGAGTTCACGGAAGATGACCGAGAATCCCGCTCCTTCCGCTTTTGTCTGAAATCGCTCTAAATGTTTGTCCTGTGACTTTTGTCTCCCTCTCCCCTCTCTGCAGTCCTATCACACTCATCAGTATGTGGCCAGAGCACTATGAGTGAGTATTCACAGGCCCCGTGCACAGGAGGGGAGTTCTGATCGGGCGCATTGCCTTAGCGTGGGTCCACACTCCTGGTTTTCCCTCCCGGGTGACACCGCTGGTGGTGTGTTTGCATGGCAAATCCGTTACTTCACTAACCTTCTAACTGGTAACGTCTGTCGAGACTGAGAATCAAGCCCTTGCCTTTCTTTCTTTTCTCTTTGCAGCCCCTCACACTCCCCTCAGCTGTTTCATGATGACACCCACTCAAGAATCGAGCAATACGCCACGCGGTAAGAGACCGATAGACATCCCCTGCTCTGCCCCCCCCCCCCGAGTATTTCTGCTTTTGTAGCCATTCAATGCTACTGACAGACCTTGCTGTGGGAGTGCATTTGCAGAAGTCATGGTTCTACTACATGCGGAACTTGAGCCTTTATCTTTTTATGGTGGGATTTACACGTTACCAAACACCTGCTATGTATTCTATGAAGAGTAGATTTCAATAGGCTGCAGTTACAGAGCTGCTGAGACCGCAAACAAACATGGAGCAGGCAGGATCCAGATAATGTCACCTAGTTTCAGTGAATGAAAGTAGTGATTGGAGCTCCTCTCCAGAGACCATGCACATATGAATTGCAATATGTAATTAAACTTATGTTAATGCCTGATTGTTAGGGTTTGTCTTTAAATCCCTAAACAATGCAAAATACAGGCCTGCAGGTAGTGTGCAGAACTTTCGGGAAATTGCTTAATACCAACCGTTGGTGATCCTGGAAACCCGCTGTGTCCAAATCTCTAGTTTAAGACCCATTAAAACAAATGGTAACATTTGAGCTGAATTGAGACTAAGTCAGATTTTTGGAGAAAGGCACTCTTGGGCTGGTAGAGAACATGCTGTGAAAAGACTGTGGCTTGTTTACTGAGCCACAGGAGGGAAAGGACTTGAGAGACGATAGGATGTCAAAACCGTGGTCTAGTAACACAGAGCCAGTTGCCCAGCCAGGAGTTAGCTCGCACTCTAGATGGAGAAAAGTCATGGTGACTTTTCAGACCTGAGAGAAGCATACTTAGATTTGTGTGTGAAGGATATTTCACTTCAGTGGGGACCAGCTAGAGGTCCTGGGAGTTCAATGAGAAGACTGCACACTGTAGTGTGAGATAATAGCCTACAGACCCTATGTGAGTGGTAAGCAAATGACCCCTCACTAGGAGAGATGTTTTCTACTCAGTACTGTGCAATATCTGGACCCTTTTCTGTTTACAGAATTAATGAAGATTTAAAAATAATGGATGACCACAGCAGTTGTGGCCACATGATTTTCGTCCCTTGTGTTTGTATTTTCAGACTGGCCCAGATGGAACGGACAAATGGATCTTTTCTGACAGACAGCAGCTCTACCACGGGAAGCGTGTAAGTGCATCCTGAATTGCATCTTCCCAGGAGGCTGCCTGAAAGGGCTTTGCTTGGAAAGAGTATCTTGGCGATTAGGGCCAAGGCAGGCTACAAAAATCACACCACCTCATGCAAGAGATTTACTGGGGAGGTTTGGGGGGCGGGCACATAAAAGACTGCCTCTGAACGGGATGGAAAAACAGCAGTGACCAGGTTGTGATGGCAGGCTTTATAGGGGGTATGGAGCATACACATAGGGAAAATACAGCATGGTGGGAACATGTCACATTAATGATGACAGGAGTGTTGGTGGTGAGTCTTTGAAGGTGAGAGGAACCTAATTCTGGAATGTTCTTTGTTGACTAATACTACCTCATTGTGTTATGGTCTCAGAAATAATCTTCATGGACCTCTGGTTTGGGATTCCAATCAAAATTGATGTGTGTTTCCAAAAAGTCTGTGCATATTTTATGCTTTTAAGTCATCTTAGTGTAAATGAAATATGTTTATTTGCTTATTTGCTTGTGTCAATGAATCAGCTCACCTGCTCTAGAACAATCAGATTGCTTTACAATAATATAATATTGATATGCACTTTTGTGGATGTGTGTTACATGTTTGTATTTCTGTGGGTGTGTATACATATTTATATAGATGCATATGTTTGCACATGTGTGTGGAGGCCAGGGATCAACATCAGGTGTCTTTCTCAATTGTTCTCCACTTTACGTTTTTGAGACAGTCTCTCTCAATGGAAATGGATCTCATCTATTTGGCTAGGTTGGCCAGCCAATAAGCTACTTTCTCTACTCCCCACCTCTAGGCTCCTTGATTTCCATCAGCCTTAGTGTTGCAGATATGTGCTACCTCACCTAGATTTCACATCAGTGCTGGGGATCCGAACTCACGTCCTCATGCTTCTATGGCTAGCACTTTGCCAACTGAGTCATCTCTTCAGCTCATAATATTGCTGTTGAATGATCATTTTAAAATACACTTCCATAGAATCGACGAACTTTTGCAAACCCCTCTTTTTCCTGCTCACTACCATTTTCTCCATGGTCTCTGTTCTCTTAGCAATGCTATCCACACATGCTTAGACGTATTCTCCCTGCCGTTCATTTGAAAGTAACTCCCTTGCAAATATTTTATTTTATTAGGAAGCAAGAAAAGCCTCATTGACTTTAGAATATCTTTTTAAAGTAGCTTCAAAGCCGGATATTTTATGTTTAGCTTCCTCGCTGTGCATCTTCAGCTTGGTTGTGGAAGGCTCTTGGCAATTGCTGTCTCTCTGATGATCCACTATAATAGCTCTTCTTTCTTTGGAACTTGTTTTGACCTTGTTTTTCACATTAGTAATGAGATGATGTCTAAGAGGCTTCTGTAGTTTCGAGTTGATATGATTTGTGAGCTCAGTATGGTTTGACCAGACAAGGAGGCCTAGGAGGAACAGAGAATATCTAGAACATAATACCTACATGGTTTTCACTAACAAAGACGGGAGAAAGCCAAGTAGAATACCTTAAGCCAATGGTTCTCAACCTTCCTAATGCTGTGACCCTTTAATACAGTTCCTCATGTTGTGGTGATCACCAGCTATAAAATTATTTTTGTTGCTATTTCATAACTGTGATTTTGCTAGTGTTATGAATAGTAATGTAAATGTCTGGTAAGCAGATGCTCTTAGGTGACCCCTGTGAAAAGGTCATTAGACCCTCAAAGGGGTTGTGACCCATATGTTGAGTACTACTGCTAAGCAAACTGATAAAGAATGTCTCCCTCATGTGTATTTTATGGTTCATTTGTCATTAAGCTTATACATGGATGCTCTTGTGAAATTTTTCAATTTTAAACACCAAAGTTTGGCATCTTAGTACTTAACCTTCATACAGTCATGACTTAAGCATCATTATTCAGGTGTTATGAACCAGAAACCATTTCCAGCTCAAGATAGCAAAGTGTTTGCTCTGTTCTTTCATATGTAACCTACTAGTAGGTATTTCCTCTAAAGTAATTAAGTATCTTAAGTAACTCTTAAATCAGCCTAATTCTCACCAGTGTTGAAAGTAGCAGGGAATTAAATGGAAAAAAAAAAGTTAAGATAAAAGTCTAACTTCCTTAACGTATCTATTTTTGTATGTGAACAGAGTACAGGCAATGTTCAAATTGAATATATACACTGTCTTCAAATTAAAATAAACACTGTTTTAAATTTTATCACTGATGTTTCAGAACAGAGAAGATAACTGGATGATTAGCAGCTGAACAGATTTAATATGCTGCCATTTGATGTGATGATTCATTCAACAGATGTTTATTTTAGTCCTAGAGTATAAACATACAGTAAAATGATGGAGCCACTTGTGAGAGGCAGTTATTTGTAGGCTATTTGGTAGAGCCCTACTCAAGTTGGTATGCCCTCACATGTATGTGCAATTACAATTAAATTAAAATATTATTAAGAGACAGTGCTCAGAACCCCCAGCCCTGTTTTTTGTTGTTATTTTGTTTTTGTTTTTTATTGTTTGTTTTCTTTTTTCCTTTGTTGTTGTTGTTGTTTTTTGGACAGGATTTTACTATGTGGCACATGCTGGCCTCAAATGTCCAACCTTCTACCTCACCCTATGAAGTGTTCTTGATAACAGGCATGTGGCACCACCTTTACGTAATTGTACTGTCCTTGCTGCCCTGGAATTATGTTTAGGCAGGTGACATGCAGCTGTGTGTCTTCTCCAAACTTTGTTGGAACGGTGAGCTAACAGTTGCCCACGGTGAAAGCCCTTCAGCCACAGAGCTAGGAAAGACCATGGTCAATGCTTTCTTTTGTTTGTTTGTTTGTTTGATTGATTGATTGTTGTACCTCCAGCAACAGCCAACATGCCTGTACTTTGAGTTGGCTTTGATCCCTCAAATTTGATCAAGGAAACAATTCCCTGTCCTCTCCCCATGCATTCCCCTCCATGAAATCTTTCATTGTTTATTGCACTCTCTTGTATCGTAGGGTACTAATTTCTTAGCCTGGACTACGTACCAGTTTCCCAGCTTTAGTCCCTACATACATCCAGTCTAAAGCACTCCTTATTTTTTCCCAAAGCCTGACTCTGGATGATTTAGTGCAGCATTGATTTTAAGGCTACCAAGCACCTTTGTACGAAGAGTTGATCATACAAATGTAGGAAAAGTTGATCATAAACAACAGAAGGGACAGGACTCAGGACAGCCCTAGGGACCCTTAGGCCACAGTTCCTGAGGCCTTTGCCAGATTCTCACTCCATCTACTTTGTGCCATTGGGTGGATTGAAGTGGGAGCTTGGTTGTGGTTTACATTGGAATTACTGTTTCTGAGTCTAAAACCCAGAAAAGACCATTGGTTTTAAAAGGCCATCAAGAGAATCACAGTTCTTTCATCATGTGATAGGTACTAATTTTGTATGTAGATACTATTTACTATGTGCAAAAAATACAGTATAATTACATTCCACTTAACGATACTTCTTGGTGCAGGCCTACATTTAAAAAATACTTTCTATTTCAGCGTGGTACATACTATTGATACTTAATGACCCTAATCTGGTGTATGATGTAGCATCTACATAATGAGGGTGCTTTTGGTTTTTATTATTGCAATTAAAGACTAGAATGTATCTATTTTTTGAATTTAACCTTTATGACTAATAATCTATGAAAAACATTTAAGGCCCAAATTATAGGCTACACATAAATTATTTCTATTTTTTTTTTTAATTTTTGTAGAGATGGTTTAAATTCTCTTCCAGATACCATAACAAACAATGTACTGTTAGTGGCCATGATAATCATAACAACACGCTGTAAACACCATCCAATTCATAAAAGAGGAAAACTTACGTAAATGTCGACAACAAAATGCTTCCCAAATAGAATTTCAAGGGATTTCTCAGTGCCCAACTTTAAAAAATATTTATTACCTCTGTGGGTGTGTGTGTGTGTGTGTGTGTGTGTGTGTGTGTGTGTGTGTGTGTGTGTGTGTGTGTACATACGCCATGAAAGTCAGAGGACAACTTACGGGAGTCAGTTCTCTCCTTCCATCTGCTGGGTCCTGGAGATCAAACTCAGGTCATCTGGCTTAGAGCAAACACTTTTACCTGCTGCATCGTCTTGCTGGGCCTCCCTGCCAGATTTCTGTTTGATTTCTCTGTGTGGGTAGCCTAGGAGTTCTGTCAGCTCTGCAGGGATGGTGTACCCGTTTTTCTGTTCTCCAGGAGATTTTATAAAGGCTCCTTTTGTTCCCCCAGGGACCTTGCATTTACTAACAGTGAAAAGATGATACCATAGCCAACACCACCTCTTATGCCATCTACCTGTTGATTTGTTCACTCTACCTGTGTTGTAAATAGCCCATCAACAGCCCTGGTCAAAGGCATTTAATAGGAAGAGGGAGGTCAAGTTAAGCACTTAAGCTTAGCCAAAGTCTATAGCTTTTATTTTTAATACACACATGTATGTATATACATATTAATATGTATGAGTATATACAGTGAGAGTCTATAGTCAGTCTCTCTCTGGGGGGTTGGAGAAGAGAAAGGGAAGCTACATGCAGGAAGGAGTCACTGGAGCTCTGTTCTGGTACTTAGGCAAGCATAATACCCAGTTTTCTCTTTGGCTTCATTGTGTCTCTGATCTCTGTGCCGGAGCAAACCTTCTCCAAGAACACACTAAATTATAGATGCAATTTCAGACCCCTGATTGCCAGAGCAAAGGTGTGAGACGCCAACGATGGATTTTGTGTCACGCACAAGAATCAGAGTGCTCTCCCAGTATCCGGTACGAGATACTAACCTGTACGAGAACAGAGAGCAGAGTAATCTCAAGGCCCAGGTGAAACAGTGAAAGATCCAGGACTACTGGGTTCTCCTTGGCTGTTTTAGGATATGCTCTGGTCCAGGGCAGCAGACGAGGATGCTGAGAGATCCCTGGGCCACACAGCTTACACTGACCGTTCAGCCATAGGACAGTTCCATTTTAAACTCTGGTGGCCGTATCACTTACATCTTATTTTCCTGAGGCCTTATCCTGTATCTCCACTGCTGGTCAGAAACTATCAAAATGGGCCAGGTCCAGTGTGCCAGAGGGCTCTGTAATCTCATGAGCCAGATGTGGCAGTCACACCTTCCTGAGGACATCCAACTAGATCTACCTGGAAAAGAAAGAAAAGATATTCCCGGCAGACTGGCTTTGTCTCCTTCATCTATCTACCCTACTGTTGATGTGTCTATTTCAGTGACAGATCATTAGATGAGGAACCTCACTGAATTAAATGCAATTAATGATTTAGTGCAGAATAAGGGTCCTAAAAATTACTTGTGATTGTACCAGGTAAAATATCTATTGCTATTTTTATAAATATGTACAACTGTACCTATGCTGTTAATTAAATAAAAATGTAAGTTAAATATCCTTTGGATTATCAAACATGGCAAAATTGGTCACAACCAAATCTAAAGATCGGTTGTTCTTGGCTCAGTGATCTTTTAATCTACTATTTTGGTAGTCATCGAGTGATATGTTTGCCTATAACATCTTAAACTTTTATATTAGCTGCTTCTAGGCATGTCCAAATTTTGAACATTGTAACATTATGTTGTTATCTACAAATATGTTGGACCACATCCCAAGCTAATTCTGGGCTGCATGCAGCCTGTGACCATAAGGTGGGAAACATCCAGTTAAGCCTATTTATAGCAACTTGTTACTCTTATTTAGAGGAACTTCTGTGCCTTATTTTATTTTCTCTGTAGAGTGGAATGACTCTTTGGGGATTGTGAGAATCACAGATTGTGACACTCGTGTTTTGAGATGTTGAGTTTATCATATACAAGCCCTGAATATTCAGCCTGAGTTTTCTTTTTCTTTCTTTTTTTTTTTTGGTTTTTTGAGACAGGGTTTCTTTGTGTAGTTTGGAGCCTGTCCTAGAGCTCACTCTACAGATCAGGCTGGCCTCAAGTCACAGAGATCCGCCTGACTCTGCCTCCCGAGTGCCGGATTAAATGTGTGCGCCACTACCACCCAGCCAGCCTGAGTTTTCAAAGGACTATCATGGAGACACAGAGTTTCAAGACAGCCTGGTCCAGCCCCCAGTCCCAGCATCACTGTTGTTACTTCTTATGTGCTCAGAGACCTCACCTCTCAAATATGAACCGCTGTCCATCTTCTTTGTCTCCCTAGGGAGGACGAGCATGCCCTCATCCAGCAGTACTGCCAGACACTGGGCGGGGAGTCTCCCGTGAGCCAGCCACAGAGTCCAGCTCAGATCTTGAAGTCCGTGGAGAGGGAAGAGCGCGGGGAACTAGAGCGGATCATTGCTGACTTGGAGGAAGAACAAAGGTGTGCTAGACCCAGCCAAAGAAAATACACCGCTCTCTCCCTCCTGGGAAGGCCAACAGCCCCTCCCTGCCCTCTTTTTAGAGCTGTGTCAAAGACATCACAATGAGGTCGAGGTTTGGATATTAGCTGGCTGGGATGTGAGTGGAGCCTGCTGTAGCTGAGTTTTCTTGATGGAGCCTGGAAGCACTCTTTCTTGAAAGCCATTTTCTTCCTCCTCCCTCTTCCTGTTAGTAAATGTTTCTCCATAGGACAAAGTTAAGTAGTACAAGCTAAATTTGGAGTTCCTAGACAGTTTGGGAGAGAAGAGGATGGACCTCATAATAATTCTGTTGTTTTGTTTTGTTTTTCCTTGTCTGGATTAGGAATCTGCAGGTGGAATATGAGCAGCTGAAGGATCAGCACCTGAGAAGGGGATTCCCTGTGGGCTCGCCTCCAGAGTCCATCGTATCGCCTCACCACACATCCGAGGACTCAGAACTTATTGCGGAGGCCAAACTCCTTCGGCAGCACAAAGGGCGGCTGGAAGCAAGGATGCAGATTTTGGAAGATCACAATAAACAGCTGGAGTCTCAGCTGCACCGCCTCAGACAGCTTCTGGAGCAGGTAGGGATGCGGAGTCCTGTGTAGTACCTCTACACAGCACCTCCCAGAAGCCTGGGTCTGGCCATGGTAGCTGTTAGGATATCCACCTTCAATTCTTCACTGCCACAGTTAATTCAGTGTTTACTGGCTCAGAAATCCCTGTTCATGTGTACAAATGTAATCTTCACCAATACAAACATGTGTTTTCCCATCGGATTGTAGAATTTCTTCTTCTTCTTTTGTGCTGAAATCTCAGCTTGGAATATTTTAATTTAAAAGAAAAATCCCGGGGTACACATGAACCTGCATATGGAAAGCATCCATGGAGATTGGGGACAGCAAGTGACCTAAAATCTTCCATCTAACTCTTTCTTCCAGTGAACCAGGAGTGAGCGGATACCTAAAAAATCACCCAAGGAACATACAGCTAGGAATTTGCTATTGCCATTTCCTCACACCGGGGGAGGGTTCCATAGCAGTGGCCTGCAAACTTTCTCGACAATAAGATGTACAATTTATGTTGAGAGGAAAACTGTTTATGCTGAATCCAAAATAATGCAGGCCTTTTTTTTTTTTTTTTTTTTTTTTTTTTTTGGTTTTTCGAGACAGGGTTTCTCTGTGTAGCTTTGCGCCTTTTCCCGGAACTTACTTGGTAGCCCAGGCTGGCCTCGAACTCACAGAGATCCGCCTGGCTCTGCCTCCCGAGTGCTGGGATTAAAGGCGTGTGCCACCACTGCCCGGCAATAATGCAGGCCTTTCACAGAGATGGCACCTCTTACCCTGTGTTCCCTATTTTTCCTTTTCTCCTTCCCTTTTCTCTTTCCCTGCTTTTTCCTTCCCCCTCCCCCTCCCCCTCCCCTTCCTTTTCTCTTGCTTTTATTTCTTGATATTGATCAGACACTGATACACTCCTTTTACAGTTCAGCACTGACTAATAACTTACAACTGTGAAAAACCGCTGTTCTTTGGTTTACAAAGGAAGCGTAGGATGCAGCGTCTGCCTGTCTGCTCCTAGCAGTCCTGTGAGAAAAGACAGCATAGCGAAGACATGGCAGGGTCCATGGCTTGACTGGCTTAGCGTGAGGAGGAGAGTCAGTCAGCTCACAGAACTAGCAGTGAGGAAGGCTCTGCCGTAGACGCCTGTAGGGCCGAATCCCCGCAAAGGATTTCCTGACGGGCACCAGCATCGAATCACAGTTGACCTTTCCCTCCAGCCTGTGTGCTGTAGCATCCGGTGACATCCTCACGGAGATGCCTTTTTTTTTTCCCCCACCAGTGATGTATTGCATCAAAGCAAAAGCAGCCTTTCTCCAGGGGATTGGCTTGCCTTCGAGAAAGCCGTCTTGACACAGCTGCCGTCAGGGTCTTTGTATCCTGTCGGGATCCTTGAGAGCATTATGATTTGTGCATTACCTACGTCGTGAGCCGGAGACCTCTCTCCTTCCTTTGGCCGTTTCCTCTTCTCTCTGCCCGTCATTGTAGAGTTTCCTTGACATGGCTGTGCGAGTCATTTTCCTAAAAGCCTGGAAATTCTGTATATTTAGAAAATAGTGGTTTCCTAAGTGAATCCAGACTTGGCTTTCTGTTAAGACCTCGGATTGTCTGCTTGAGCCTAACCTTGATGTCACATACACTGGAGGCAGGGAGGACATGTAGAGTGAGTTTGAACTTCCTGAGCAGTGCCTCAATAGAGGATAAATTTCCTTGTGTGAGCAATTAGAGCAGTGGTTCTCAACCTGTGGGTCACGACCCCTTTGTTTGTGTATGTGGTGGGGGGAGGGGTTCGAGTGATCCTTTCATGGGGGTTGCCTATAAGATATCCTCTATGTCGAATATTTACATTATGATTCATAACAGCAGCAAAATTACAGTTATGAAGTAGCAGCAAAAATAATTGTGGTGTTTGGGGTCAGCACGACCTGAGGAACTGTATCAAAGGGTGGTAGCATTAGGAAGGTTGAGAACCACTGGCTTAGAGCATCAAATGTTAATGTACACACCTTAGTGTCTACCTGGAACCATCCCAGGAGCTTGCTTGCAGCCTTTGCTCAGCGGCAGCTTGATGATGCTCTTAGGAAGCAAGAAGAGGCTGCTGGGCTCATTCTAACCTCACCCCGCTCCCTCCATCCTATTAGACCCAGCGCCTAATGGCTCCTGGGCTTCCAGACTTACACGGTAATGCTTTTGGAACTAGCTGATAGCCAAGCGGCTCAGACTATCGCAGTCTGTGATGCTCTTATCTCTTTGTAACGATTTAGCCTAAGTGCCAGAAGTAGATGGGAAATGTAACTCAATGTGAACAGGGGAAACTACCAGACTTCAACTCATAGAGATTTAATGGAGAATCTGCATTAAGAAGTAACTTCTACATCCCCATACTCTAGATCTGACTTCCTATTTTGACTATGTACTTCTCAGCACACCCATCACCAGTTCAAAAGATACACACAGCAGCTCGTATGAAGGGTTTGCCCTGCGTCAGGCTGTGAAAATGGCTTTAGAAAGACTCATTCATCATTCTCCTGACAGAATTCTATGACGTGGCTATGGCCAGTTAGTAAAGCTTTTAGCACAGCTTCCCCTTGACTCTTGAGTGCACACCAAGTTAACACTAAAACAGTTCATACACCGAAAACCTGTGACACAGAAGGTTCTGTGGTTTGCCTCGAACTATACCGCTCCTGAGCCGCACAGCCGGAATCCGGTTTCAACCTGCTGAATACAAAACCACTCTGATGAACACGCTCTCCACATCACCTCGGAAGGGAGCAATTTTGAAAGTTACAACGTTTGCCATTTTAGAATCCCAGTGCTAGTTTCCGAAAAGACAAACCCGACCTACTTCTTCTAAGTTCACTAGGTTGATATAAAAATAATGCGGAATTTGGAAGATGGAGATAGCAGAAATAAATCCCGCAGCTTCACCCAGTGAGTCCTTCAGAGGACAAAGATGGTGGAAAGGGCGTGTGGTACTCATGCTCCCACGCAGCCAGTGCTGAAATGCATCCGAAGGCACCCAAAAACAAGCGCTTCTTTAGGCTCTTCTGCCCATGGTGGGGGCGGGGGAGGAAGCCCCATTCCTTCTAGGTTCTGTGAAACTTTCTTCCTCTAACTTCCCGTGTGGTTTCAGCCTGACTCTGACTCCCGCATCAACGGTGTCTCCCCCTGGGCTTCGCCTCAGCATTCTGCATTGAGCTACTCCCTGGACCCCGACCCAGGCCCACAGTTCCACCAGGCAGGTGGGTGTCTCCGAAGCAAAGCCGCTGCGTGCGGTCTGCTTGGGATTCAGCTATCTTTTCTGTTTTTCAGTTTGTCAGCATTCTTACATCTGGGTGCTTTAAGCATGAAAACATTATTCTCTCTAGTCTGCAATGAATGCAGAGCCATCTGAATAATATCAAAAAAAAAAACACTTTAGTTACGAGGTGCTTGTTTGTAAAATGTGTAGGAGTGGATTCAATTTTGGTGAATGATGAAAAGTGCTCTTTTCATTTGAAATAAGCAAGAAATTAATGTTTTCTGCTTTGAGAATAGTCTGTGGTGTGTGTGTGTGTGTGTGTGTGTGTGTGTGTGTGTGTGTGTGTGTACTATATGTACATGTATGTGTGAAGGTGCTCCCAGAGGCCAGAGGAGGACATCAGTGTCCAGCTCTCAGTCTCCACTTTATTCTTTGAGACAGGGTCTCTCACTAAACCTAGAGCCAGGGTGACCAGCAAGCCCCATCAATCTCTCTGTCTCAGCTCACCTCACCCCCTCATCACTAGGGGTTACAAGCACACATGATCACAGCCAGCTTTTGAGGTGGACTCTGGCATCCAAACTCAGGTCTTCATGCCCATGCAACAAGCAGTCTTACCTTCTGCGCCATCTCTTCAGGCCCCGGGAACGATCATTTACAATATATTATTTCTCTGCGATCTTTACAGTTGTGCACATTCCAAACCTAATGCTGAAGAACATCACCAAACATGGTTTTCTCTACTTTATCCCTCTCCGTCTCAGTGGACCTGGCTTTGCTCACCCTCTGAGGCAGAAGTGCCGCCAACACCATCAGCCACAAATGGGCACCTCTCCCTGACAATTATGGCGTTAAAAACACTATTGTGGTTTCAGTCCTAGAATAAAATACATATCAAAGCACAAAGAACTATAGAACATAGATATGTTTTACATCAAGATAAAAATAGCCTGTGATAAAGGCTCCCAAATAAAAATGAAAGAAGAAAGAAATTGGTAGAATATTTTTATGTGCAAAGTAATGGATTTTCAACTAACACATTGGCATCAAATCCACTGTTCCTTATTTTGCAGTTTTATGCTTTCTCTTGGTATATAAATTTGTCCACACACACATAGAATACATTTTTTAACTATATAAAAGTCTATTGCTGGGGCTGAGGATATACCTCAATGGTAGAGTACCTCCTAGCTTTTACAAAGACCTGGCTACAGACCCCTGTGTGTCTCCTCTCTATACTATGTGTGCATATGTGTTATATTACACCTGTCCAATGAATACAGATGTCTCTCCTAATTCCCTCTAAAATTGTTCTTTTCAATGAGAATTCATATCCCATTAATATTTTGAGGGCTGATTGCAGTATTATTACCTGCATGGGGTTCTTTGGTAGAAGGATGCACAATAATTTCAAGCTCCCTGCTTTTTCTGTCTTCCGTCACAGCATCTGAGGACCTGCTGGCCCCGCCTCATGACACCAGCACGGACCTCACAGAGGTGATGGAGCAGATCAACAGCACGTTTCCCTCTTGCAGCTGTGAGTAGGAATGACTGTGACACTACCACAGGGTGTCTGTCCTGTGTCCTTTCTCTTTCTCCTCACATAATACTCTGTCTTCTTTGGTATGATAACAAAAGCCAGTGGTAGGAGCAAGATGGCAGGCTGTTCTGAAATGATACAGGCATATACAATGGCAAAGAAAATGGAGCCCCACAGAGACGTCAGACAGATCATGAGATGCAATGAGTGTATGATCTCGCTCTTGGAGATTTTCCCACATGGCTTGTAAGTGACTAAATAAAGTCCAATAGAACAATGCCTGCTTTTAGGACAAAACTTCCCGTAAGTGCAGGCTGTAAGAAACTTGTGCAACTTCAAAGAAGAACATTGAGTGGCATGCCAAGGTAGGATGAAAATAGCCTTTCTAAGGTAACTCCCTAACTTCCCTGAGACATATCATCAGATGTCTTCATAGTCAGGTTCAGAAAGAAATTATTTCTGGCTTCCCCTCCCCTTTGGAAGGGGGATTTTTTTTTTCCAGAAAATAAAATAATCATCGTGTAAAAGCCAAACAATTCACAGGGTCATAGATTATGAGTCTGAATTCTCCATATGAACAGCCAAGAACCAGAAAGTCGCCCAATGAGAGCACTCCAAATCCCAGGGGCAATTACATAATGATTTTAATCAATTGAGTTTTTTAAGTGGTTTCTCTCTGGCCTCTTGCCACCTTGCAGACTCTGCTGGGCTATCACCTTAGAGACCTCCGTGGTCTCTCAGTTCAACAATGATCTGCTTGTGTCCATAGCCACACCACTTTAATGTTTCAAATACTTTTAAATATCATTAACGTGTCATTTATAATTCAGGGGTGAATCCTCTCAAACTAATGTTAAAGCCGGCCAGTCAGTAAACTAAGATTTTTGTATAAATCTCAGGCTTTCATTTCACTGTTTATTTCAGCTCCATAGAAAATTCCATCCTAAGTGAGAAAAAAAATATCAGTTGTTGGTACTATAGATGAACATGTTAAATCTGTTATATTAATTGTAGTTCAAGGTTGAATTTCTGAATTAAAATTTCTGAAAATGATTACCTTTTCGCTCTGCTTCCACCTAAATGCATTCATCATTTAAAAACAACTTCTGTAAATTGAATTCTGTTTAGAAGTTTTTATTTAAATGTCATGCTGGACCTTTTCAATCTAAAAATCTGTTGGCAGTGAAGTCAGAGTAGGAAATATGCTAAAATCTATGCTTTGTAATAAATACAAAATGTATAATTTCTGTATTGAAAACGTTGTGCCACAAGTGCAGGATTTTTATTTTTCAAGTTTCTTTTTCTAAAGCACTTTTAAATCTTTCCCAAAGCATATTCTAATCTGTATATTTGATTTTAAAAAATGTTCATCTATGCCTTAAGACAGACTATAATGAAAAATAAAAAAAAAATTATAACTGTAGAATAACATTGAATCTTCAGAAGTAAATGTTGCTGCCTTATGCCCCGACCCCTGATGCAAATATGTAATTACCATTGTTTGGGGACAAGATGAGATGTTCACAGTGATTGGTTCCTGAGATGAGGTTTAGTCTCTATGGAGACCACACTGCAGAGGGTAAACCCTTCCCCTGCCTTGGGCTGTCTTTACCTATGAAATCATCTTATCTGTGACATCATCCTCAATGTTCACAGGGTAATTTATAGAGGCTTGCAATTCTTTCAGAAGAAACTGTTGGTATTCTCCTTAAGTCTACATCCAACAGTGTTTATAATGTTGAAATTTTCTGTGGATGAGCACTCTTAGTCATGTGTGCTATTATGAAGAATTCAACTACCTCTTAAGTAAGAAATGGTACATGGTATATTTTAGAATCCTGTGGAATTTACATGCTATTTGTTTTACTTCTGAAAATGGCACTGTTTGCTCTTTTTCATTACTTATATTCATTTTTTTGGATGACATAAAAAATCTCCAAGATAGGGAATGCTTTCTGTTTTGTTTGAAAAAGGGCTTCATTGCCTCATTTATAAAATTGACACATATCTCAGAATTCTGCCGAAAATTATTAAATCATTTCAAATCGGTACAGAGTCAATTAGTGCATGGCATAGACCTGGTACCTAATGCACACTTCCAGACCATGTAGTCAGTGGTTTGCTGGGATGATAATGTTTCTAGCTGGAGAGGTTTAATGACTGAAAATTTCCCAGTAGCACTTAAGAAGGTTTTGCAGGATTCATTAGTTTTAATGCTTCTTTGAAATTGCTCAGTTAGCAAATATTTTATTAAGGCTCTACAATTCCCAAAGCTTATTGACCACCTTTGGAAGTTTATCTAAATAAATAGGATTGGCACCCTCTCAATGCCAAAATGATCTCCTGAGTTTCTGTAACTAAGGAGAACTTTCAATTTGCTTGTAGCCAGTGTGTGATCTGCATGTTAATGTTGACTTTTGATCCTTTGTGGATTAAAAAATTTGCATGGCTACAAATGAATTTCCACTCGTGGCAATTTTGGAATTAAAATGAGAGTCTGTATTTATAAATCCTAATTGCATGAATTGCCAACTTTAGCAGATTTTTTAAAACCATGTCTGCATGGTGTTGTGTATAAGACTTTAAAATTCTTGCATTTTAAATTAATATTGCAGTTGGCCCTGAGGGCATCTTTGAATTGTGCTCTTTTAAAATGGCATTGCATCTCAGCACAACAAGGCAGGCATCACCATCTCATCCTGACTAGGAATTAGTGAAATTAGTGAATGGAATTTAATTTGTGCTGACAATTAGCCAGTCACGTAGTAATTCTACTTAAGACTATAATCATTTCTTTCTTAGCATAATATAGTTTTCTTATGTTGTTTAAATGTATGGAATATTTATAGTGAGTTGAGTAATTTTTTGCTGCTGGAACCAATGCTTTTAGAATTATTATTAACCTATAGGCATATTTCCCCCGTGACCTGACTGCATGTGTCAAGCTTGAATGACATCTATCAAAAACTCAAAACTTACAAAAGTGCAATGATTTCCTAATTTTCTTTAATATATATGTGTGTGTGTGTGTGTGTGTGTGTGTGTGTGTGTATACATATATATATGTGTATATATATATATATATATATATATACATACATACATACAGTTTGTTCAGGGGATCTCCTACAGCCTTTTATTTGATTAAGAGAGATAGGAAGGCAAAAGGATTAGACTTCTGTCAAGGGTTTGACTATTATATATTCATTATTTAAGAGACAAGCATAACTGTCTTTCAGATGGAATGTATATGTAACCTGTCCTTACTAGCAATTCAATTCAGCTACCCTGGGGTAAAGCTCACATGCTTATACAGGTTCACTCTTTTTTTTTTTTTCTCTCTATCTCTCTGATGGAACATACCTTTAGGACTGGGCTTGTTTAGCCTAGTTCTTCTCCCAAATCCTAGGTAGGGCTCACATTTTCCTTCCTGCTCTCACAGGGAGGTGCCCCTCTCGCCTCCTCTTTTTTCCTCACGATGACCTAGAGTGGGCCACTGATGTCTTTTCTTCCTCAAAACAAAAACAAACAAACAAAAACAGGAAAATGAGAGAAGGAAAACATGCGACATGATTAGAGACATTCCCCATTTGGCCAAGAATAGATACTGCCATCATCAGAGAGCAAATCTCCTTTTTTTTTCCCCTATGCTGTGTCTGATTCTGCCGTGAAAGCGTCAGATATTGGCAAGCTTAGAGGACATAGTCAATGGCCTTAGATGACATAGTCAATGGCCTGTAAAACGCAACTGTGAATAGCAAGACTTTAGTTACTGTTCAGGAAAGAAAAATGGGTCCTGAGTCATGTCTCTGGCATTGGAAGGAGGTAAACATCCTACCCAGAAGGCTGTAGGAATCCTAAACTTTCTAAGGTTACTGTGTGGGCATTAAGGACAATATACCACTTCTCCCTCTTGTAGGGGACAGTCACCCAGATTTCTGCAGGAAGAGCTACTTATTCCGAGATTTTTTTTAAAGGATTTATTTGTTCTTATTTTATGTGCAAGAGTGTTTTGCTTGCCTGTATGTCTGTACCATGTATATGTAGTGCCAATGGAGGCTAAAAGGAGTCAGATCCTCAGAACTGGAGACATAGACTGCATTGGGTTGCAATATGGGTGCTAGCAGCCAGTGCTCTTGACTGCTGAGCCAAGCATCTCTCCAGCCCTGGGATCTTTGAAAATAGTATAAAGCAGCAGTTCTCAACCTGTGAGCTGAGATCCCTTTGGGGGTCGCATATCTTATGTCCTACATATCAGATGTTGGGATTATAGTTCATAGCAGTAGCAAAATTACAGTTATGAAGTAGCAACAAAAGTAATTTTATGGTTGAGGGTCACCACATGAGGAAGTATATTAAAGAGTCCCAGCATTAGGAAAGTTGCGAACTACTGGAAGAACTGTCTAAAATGTGGATGTGGACAGTGGTCTCTTAGGTCATTACTGTTCTCCTTCAGGGGGGCTCTGTCCGGCTCTGTAATCAGCTCTGTCTGCTAGGCTACACTCTGTGTAATCTTGTCTGAATTTCTTTTAATGGAGATCACAAGAACGAGGGACATGAGGATGATCTCAGTGAAAGATAAGGCTGACAATGGAGAGATCCAGAAGATACTCAGAAGTGCTGGCTCTCATTAAGGCCATGACATCAGCTTCTCTGGGGTGGGCTCCATTAGGAAGACACTGAAGGGTGCTCTTAACTGAACCCATGGAAGGCGTTCTTATTGATCCCAATCCAGAAGACTGCTGAAGAACAGATTAGCCCTTTTTTTTTCATTGACGGCAAACGTATAACCACCGTCTTCCCACAACTTCCAGGCAAGAGTGAGCCACAGATGACAGAAAATATATCGCCTTGAAGGACTCTTTTGGTCAGAATTGAATTGTATATTCAGTACAATATATAGGATCTCCTCTGTACTTATTATTCATAAGCCAAAAAATGCATGGCACAGTTTTAAAATGAATTTTTTTCCTTCAGTATTTCTTTTATTTTTATTAACATTTTTTTCTTTATTTTACATACCGACTACAGTTTCTCCTCCCCTCCTCTCCTTCCATCCCCTACCCCCTGACTCCCATCTACCCCCTTTAAGATTTTTTTTTAACAAAACTAAGAGCTTCCTGAATGTTTTAGTGCATATGCTTTTAGAGAGTTAGCATGTGTTTTGTATGTTTTTTTTTTTTTTGGTAGAATGTTTGTATTTTAAATCACATGGACTATGAGACCCTTACTGAGGAGACTAGCTTTGATTAGAGCACTTGACCAGAGGGTTGGCTGGGGAGGCTGGCCCCTACCTCTCGCTGGCACTCCTGTGAGGACAGAGCTGCTCTGTCCCTCTGAGGAGCACTCAGCACGTTTGCATGCACGAGGAGGGGAGCCACAAAGCAACAGTAAAGCCCTCAATTGATTTCTTCTCTCTTCTTTTCCAGCAAATGCCCCCAGCAGGCCACAGGTAAGAGCTAATGGCCCGATTGACTCTACTGTCTCGATTCCGACCCGGAGCAAGCACATTCCCAACTATTGATTTAGTCCTGCTTCATTCTCCATACAAATGAGTAAATCTACTTGATGTTTAAGTGTTACCTGATTCTATACAACAGATTGTTGTTGCTCTGAAGGTGTCAGGCAGGGAAGTGGGGTTCCCAAGCCAGATTCTGCCAGGTACCCAAAGTCAGACGCTGGATCTCTGCTGTCATTCCATGCTATCTACTATGTAAAGCCACTCTGTATAGATTTGACTGACCTTTCACCTCACATGTCTATTTAGGGTCCCTGTCCCAGAACTCTGACTTTAAAGTATGTCTGGTACCACAAGGATAATACCGAGATCAGTACTCCAGTGAAGGGGGAGTTGCATTTTTTTTTCATTAAAAGTATTTATTGAGCTCTTCTAGAAGCTGCAGCCGACTAGCTATCAGTTTTGTTTGATTTCCTAGGGGGAACTATTAGTTACAATATACCACAGGGCCACAGAAAATCTTTGGAGAACATTTTCTTCCATGAATTTATTAGTCTTTTCAAAAACAATGAACATTGTCTCATCTTATTGGCAAGCAGAGCTGGGGTCTTGGCTAGAAGACAAGTATCTGTGAAGCCAACTGGTGACGCAGTAGGGGGAGGTAGCATCTTCTTCTGACGCCTTCTGTTGTCCTGGGAAATTGGAAACAAGGATTATAAAAGGAAGTGAGACAGCAGAAGGTGATTTGGAGGTGTAGAGAGAGACGGGAGGATGTGGTGATGTGCAGAGGAGCAGACACACCCCTACACAGAGTGTGACAGGGTAGCTCCTAAGGACACCCCTTTGTATGCCGGCCATCCCGATGGTTGTGTTGACCTCTGTCCACAATGAAGTTCACGAGCAGAAGCAGCAGAGGTGACTCGTTTTGCATTAACCCATTTTGAAAAGTTGAATGTGTTAAGCCCGTTGAATACAATTATTGAAGAGAAAAGGCAAAGAGGTGGTTTTTAAGGATTGAAACAGAGTCTTGAGTTCAATTGTGAGGGAAGTGAGGACATGTTCTGGGCAAAGATGGAAGAAGGAGAGGCAATGATCTACATCTTAGGCTGTCAGAGGATGGGTGAAGTTACCATCCTCTGCAGAAGTAAGCTGAAGTTAGAGATGGCTACCAGAAGGTGTGATGGCAGAAACTGAAGTATTAGAGGGGCCATAAGCAGAAATAATGGTTGGATTTGGATGTTAGTGTGAATGGCTAAAGAGGGTGGAGGGCAGGGTCCCTGGCAGAGAGACCAGAGTTTTGGCAGATTCATACTCATGGGTGTTAAAATTTTTAAGCTTTACAAACAGCCTCAAATTGGGTGATAGTGAGATATTTGCTCCCTGAGAAATGAATGAGCATGGCTTAAAGGGCTAGTAGATGGCTGCACAGTGGGTTACTGTACTCTGATCATGTGCAACTCCAATAAGCATCTTAGGGAAAAGAGGATGAAGTGAACCCTAAAAGCCCCTGTCCAGCCTGGTAAGAGGCTCATGGTGGTATGAAGCAGCATGGAGGGAAGAGTTATAGGGATCTTACAGGCTATCCAGAGGCTGTGTCTTTAAGAAGAGCTGGATGCTGATCCAAGTCAGTAGTGAAGGAAGTGTTCTGGGATGAATAGAGGGTGTGGGCTTCTTAGGTGATGGGCCATGTGACCCAGAGAGTGAAGAAGGACAGACTGAAGAACTAGTGAGGGCAGGGCATGGCGACACATGTAGGAGTGTGCAGATCTCTATATGGTACAGAGCAGAGGGGGTGGAGGGAGAAACAAGAATCAGGGGCATGTAGCAGAACTGGGAGAAAGGCCAAGGGTTCAGTTCTGATGGCTCCCTGGTGGGGTCGCGGCTGTAGAGATGGAGGTCAGGAAGGGAGAGGGAATCTTCTTGTCAGTCCTCAGACACGTTATGGCACAAGGCACATGACTTGAAGCAGAGAGTGAACTTGGCAACCTTCTACTTTGGTATTAGATTTGATGAAATTGAGCAGATGAGCTATATTGTTCCCTACTATAAAGCAACCTGGTGGGCGCGGTAACTATATAACTTTATAGAGGTCTATGTACAGTGCAAAATGTACAGTGCAGAAGCAAGTTCAATGGCGAATAGGCTTGAAACAAGACTCAACTGACTTTTAGTAGACCTGGAAGTAAAAGAGCCCCTTGGGGACCTTTGCCAGCAACTAATTTATGAATTCCCTCCAATTCCGGGGAATCAGTTACACATCAAGGTCTTCCACAGAATGAGAAGTCAGCGTAGGCAGGGGATCTTTACTAGGAGTCCCCAAAGAGCCCACGTGATTCCACGAGGCATGTCTTTCCTTTAGGTTATTCCATTTGGAGTAATTTGTTAAAAGTGTCTAATTTCTATACTTTTAAAAGTCCAGTTGCTTGCCTTGCCCATGGAAACTGTTATGTCATTTCCATAGATCTTCGAGAATTTTCTGTTAAATGGACTCCTATGTACATCTTGGATTGTAACTCCAGTCTCCTCCTCTCTGGGACAGAGAGGTTGACTTTATCAAAGTGTCCCTCTCTAGGAGTCCTCTTCTAGTTCCCCAGGAAGACTGAGGTGCGGTCTTGGTAGTCTAACACGTACATCATTGTTACCTTCCCCAAGATCTCTCAATTTTTACCAGCCTTGTTTTCCAGCCTGGGCAAGAAAAAAGACATCTGAACACCCTCCCCCACTTTATGTTGATGTTGACTACTCTAATGAAAAGCTGACCATGTGACTTCAGGGTGGAAGGAAAAGTCCTCATCCTAGGGAGCAGAAGTCAGATGGGCAGTAGGGGTCCCCTTTGAACACAACCATATAAAGTTGGGTTAGTTCTGAAAGAAGCCCTATTTTTCCTTGTAGACTTGACAAGTCTTCATTACCCAGACAGCCTTTTGCAAATGCTGTTCTGACCTTGGTGTTTTCCCTTGCCACAGGCAATGTGAAGCACTCATCTAGCCAACCAACACTTCTCGACCTTCAGTATTGCCCTCTTCTGCAAATGCCAATTCCAAGTCCCATTCAACCTGAAGCTCCGTGGCTCCATGACACATGCTGTTGAGCGTTGACTGTGTGTTCTACTGAGGGAGTGAAACACTGATTATCCAAAGAGAAGAGGATATTTTGTTTTTATAATAACATATATTATTGTTTTCTTCTCCCCTTTCTATGCAACTGTAAATTAATGAACACAGAAGTATTTGGGAGGTGGTAATGCATTTGTCACTGATTTGTATAATATATACAGCCGTGGGAAAGTGGGTGGGGGCTTTCTAATGAAACTGTCTTTTTAATAGCCAAGAGAAAAATGGCATAAGAATTAGACCACTTTGCATTATTACATTCCTTCTGCTGTTCATAGTAACCTTGTACAATAACTTCATTTCTTATTTGACTATTTTACCGTTATATTTTTTGGTTATTTATAATTCATCAGCCACACGACCAAATAGATTCTGTGTATTTGTTTCTATGATTTGGCCAAATTAATAAGTTCATATATTTGAAACAAATATGTATGTGGAGTAAGCAGCAGTTCTGGAAATGCTATTTAACTTTAGTTGACATCACCCACTTAAACCTCTAGTAACCACTGGATGACTCCATTTAGAATCCTGTGGACTAATTGGCAAGGCTGCTGGGGTATTTTTCTTCCTGCTTTTTATTCCTTTCTTGTAAGTAGATCTTGATGTCTTTATTTATTTCATCTTGCAGTCTTTCTGATAAAGAAGACTATCTTGTAATAGTTTCAAAGATCATTTTACCAAAGGTTGCCATTTAAGCATATTTTCATTTTGACTCAGAAACAAAAGTTGGTACAACCTCACGTACCTTCTGCCTTGGTTTTCATCATAAGATACACAGTAGACTTTTTTCCCCTTTCCCATTGTGAGACTAGATCACATCATGGTCTCCAGTTCCCTTTAAACAGGATTTAATTGTCATTTTTGTATTTTCAAGTCCCTTGTAAGTTTTGAAAGCCCTGGTTGTTTCACTTATGAAAGCAGACAGACACTTAGTGCCTGTCTCATGGGAAACTTTGGGGCAAATGGACAGATGTCTCATGACCCCTCATGTGACCAGTAGCACATCTGGGAAGGATGTCAATCCAAGCCTGTACCACTGCTTCTCCAGAATGAAACCAATGCTTAGATGATTGTACCCCTGCCTCTACTTCTGAGTACATTCAACTAGATATTTGGTTGTTTTTTCTCTCTCTCTTTCTTTTTTAATTTAACATTTAATTAATTACCAACTGTAGAGAAACCAAAAATAAAAGCAAAGGTAATATGTTTTGATTCAAACATATGTGCTTTTAAAACATCAGGACATGCTAACTTTGGGTTCTCTTTCGCTGGGATCTGGCTGGAAGGAGGCTGAAAGTCAGCAGTTGCTATTCTTTTAGGATTGGTTGGGTGGGTTGGGGGGCAAGGGTATCTATTTGCAGCATAGATATTTTGAGAAGAAGAAAATTGTTTTATATACGAGGAGAGCCATGATCACCTTTCTACCTCAGGACCACCTTCCTTCATCGTGTTGGACATAGCTTTATGTGCCGAAGTGTGCAAAGCCTAGTGCTTCATTCAGGCCATTTCATACCCAAGAAAGCACCTATTTAAACAACGTCAACAAAAAACTCCCTGAACTCAGAAGCCCAGGTTGTAGATTTGGTGTCTTCCTTGTACTTACTTTGACAAGTCGTGTACTCTTTTTTTTTTTGTTTTTGTTTTCCTGCCTGTATTTGTATGCAAAATGAATTCTATCTGCTATTACAGCAAAAGCTACACAAAACACTACATTGTAAGCTTCTGAATAATAAGAGGAAATATATCGCAGTAACCACAATGAGAAATAAGTGTATTGTTCTTTTGAAATACGTGGTAAAGAACTAATCACAGACTGTCATCTAATCTGGTTACATATTGTATTTTTCATCCTGAATAAAAGTAATTTTAACACAAAATGACTCTGCTGTTTGGCTGTGTTCACTGATGGAATCTGGTCTTTGAATGTATATGATGAAAGCAAACTGTAGAGAGGCCTATATTCTGATAAATCTACATATTCTAATCCAGTCTCCTTCCACTCATTATCCCTCTCTTTCCTTTCTCGCACATACATATGTGTATCTATTTCTCAGTTTCCTGTACAGATCAAAATCTTGTTGCTAGGGGAAATGGCTGTTACAAGTATATCCGTGTAGCTTATTGGGCTTTCATTTGAGAGAGCCGGTTACTCTTGCAAATCCACTTTCATCACTAGACTGTCTCAGTTAGCTTTCCGTTGCTGAAAAGCAACCCCATAACCAAGACAACTTATACGGGAAAACATTTAATTCAGGGACCCACAGTTCCAGAGGGTTAGAGTCCACGATCATCGTGGTGGGAAGCATAGCAGTGGGCAGGCAGGCGTGGTGCTAAAGAAGTAGCTGAGAGCTTCCATCTGATGGGCAAGCACGCAACAGGTAGAGGGGTGGGGAGAACTGGAATGGCAGAGGCTTTTGAAATCTCAAAGCCCATGCCCAGTGACACACCTCCTAGTCCTTCCCAAACAGTTCTACCAACTGAGAACCAAGTACTCCACATATGACCCTCTGGGGGCCCTTCTCATTCAGACCACCGCCAACTCTCAAGTCATCTGTTCATTGGTACTGTTGACTTGAACCAATCTGATAACAGATACAATTTGCTTCTGAAGCTCTCCAGTATGAAACAGTGTCAAGAACTGTGTTACTTAACAACCTTCCAAGAATTAGAAAAATTCCCCCATAATGTATCATTGGAAAAGAGAACAGAAACAATCCAGTGACCTAACATTTTAAACATCTTGTCTACCATGAAGTATCACATACGTTAATGATTCCTAAAGAAACCTTTGGTTTCCAATGACTGATTCGTCACTGAAAAGGGGAGTGACAAGGAGAAGAGCTTTGTTTCTGTATTTAGCCTTCACCTTACTATGTGCCATTGAAATTCTAACTGTACTTGAAATAAAATAGTTGCTCTCAATATTTATTTACTATTTGAGCAGACTGGCTCTTCAGATACTCCCATGTGATTAGCTAAAACTTAGTGAAGATACACCAAAATACTGAAACCTGCGTGCTGAATGCAAAACCTTATTGACTTGGTTACTCCGAAGCTCTTGTTAACTGACTGGGCTTGCTGTAGGGGCTGAGTCCACACTATCAGAGTGTTCAGTACCTGTGATGGCCATTGTCCCCTGATGAGGGTAAATAGCAGCCATCAAAGCTCACAAATAAACGCTGGTTCAGTTCAGGGGGGATGTGGTCAAGCTCACACAGGAGGACTATAGAAACTCGGCTGTATTCTTTCATCCACTAGCAAGCTAACCTGGTCTCACGCAAAGGCAGAGATGTGGAGGGTTTTAGCAAAGAAAATCACAAGGCTAGGGAAGAGTAGATCACGTCTCACTGAGATAAACTGCAGAGAGTTGCAGCCTCATAGCACAGGATGAAATGGGGCTTTTTATTTTTTATTGTTTATGATTTATTTATTTGTTTGTTTGTTTTTCCATGCAAGCTCTAGGATATGTAAAAGCAAAGCTTTTAGGACCAAAATATTAAAGTATTCTTCCTCGGGCATCTTACCCATCACCTCAGTGGAATTGAATAGGAAAGAAATTGCCGTGATTTTTTTTCTTTCTGATTTATTTCTATATTACTCTTTTTCAAGTCATGTGTATGGCTTTAAAAATCAGACCTTGCTGATTTGGGTGTATTAGATGATTTATTCTCCCTTTGTACCTTGCCAGAATACAGCCTGCCTGCCTGTGAGTCTGTCTGTCTGTTTGTCTGTCTGTCTTTCTCCCTTTCTGTTTGTTGAAAAAAAAATTTAAATTAATGTGAATTACCTAGGAGGATCTGGGGAAAGGGAAAGAATATGATCAAACTGCATTACATGAATGAAATTTGAAATAATAATAAAATTAGTGTGTATTAAGTCCCTCCCACTCAAGCTAACAATACAACCTCAGAGGACAGGAAGACTTGGCATGTCTGTGGCCCAAAAAATCTTAAGGAAAAAAAAAAAAAACAAAAAAAACAAAAAAAAACCTTAAGGGTAAAAACAGAATTAGAAAACACAGAGGAAATTTAGATTTAAAAGTAGAGTAAAGGTATCCTAAGTTCAGACTGAATGAAATATTTTAGGTAGAAGAATATTTTGTAGGCTACTCCTCACTTTCCCAGATGAGCAGGGTACATGTGATGTATTTGTTCCCCAGCAGCCCGGCATGTGTTTAGAGGCATGGGGTTTGCATAAGCTTTCAAACAGGTACTAGCTCTCAGGACCCTTTACATGGCGGCATTGTAGAATATTTACGCTCAACTTGCACTTGGTTCCAGGTACTCCCTGGCAGGCAGCTTATTTGCTGCTCTTTTTTCAATATTGTATGTAGGGAATTTGGAAAATTCATTTGACAGCTTACCCTTAGCCTAGCTCTGTTCCCAGAAGTTCCAAAAGTCACAAATACCCAATTTCTAATTCTATTTGTCAAGGTTCTCCAAGAAACAGATTCAAAGTATATAAAGGGAGACAGATGCAGAAAATTACTTTGAAAGATCAGCCCACACTATTATGCAGGCTAAGAAATCCTACCGTCTCTGGCTTGCAAGCTGGAGGCCTGGTAGCGTCCTTTCAGTCTGTTTCCCGAGAGCTAGGGAGATGGAAAGTGTGCTCCATTTGTAGTCCCCTGGCCAGAGAGCCAGAAGCATCAATAACCAAAACCAGCAGAGGGTGGCTCTCCCAGCTCAAGCAGAAAGACCCAGTTTACCCTTCTGGCTTTCATTTTACTTTAGCTCCCAATGGACTGGCTAGTCCTTAGCACACCCATGTCGAGGTGAGGTCTTTCCATCTAGCATCTCAAATGCTAAGTTCTTCCAGAAATATCCTCACTGTCTCCAAAATATTTTACCAGATATGTGAACATTCCTTAGTCTGGTCATGTTGATACATGCAACTATTTCATCATAGTACATGGGACAAGTTTCCAAGTTACTATGGGATGTAATTACAGTTAGTATCCAATATCACTCTCTTATGACCATTTCCCTTGAATGTTAAGATACTGATTTTCAATGTTTTACTGTAAATTAATTATTTTTTAATCTTGTCTGCTTTAATTTAGATAAAATAAAATTTCACTATTTAAACTACTGGGAGGACTTAAATCATTCTAGTATAAGTCTGGCTCAAGTTGAAGTTATCAGAAATCCAGGACAGGGTCATTTATTATACTCTGCCTCCTGTGGGCTCGATTTACCCCATGGATAGCTGTAGGCAGTATCACATGTTGTACCTGTGCCCACAACTGTTGCATCCAATCTTCATGCGTGCTGTTCTCATCTTCCAAACTTTGCCATCTCAAGCTGATTTATCACGTCAATAATTTCAGAAGCTGTTTGCCACAAAGCAAGAATCTTTGCTGGATACAATGTCCACACAATTTCAGTAATAAATAATAAATGAGACCCAGTACTGTATGATTAACTGGACGATGCTAACCAGGCATCAGAATGCTATCTTGACTTAAAATTTGGTCATATAATTTAGACTGTTACTTCAAACAAACAAACAAATAAACCACCATCAACACAACAACAAACCACTGTCCAAATTGCTAAAGACAGAATGAGTGACCAGTCTCTGCCTCAGGGTGTTCCTAAACTAGCAGATAAATTCAGGGCTAAGCAAGATGTTTCAGTAACAGTAATGGGAAGTAGAGGAGGCTGAGTATGTTGCTATACAGGTGTAGCTGCACGCCACACTCCCTGCATACAGGGATATTGCTCTAGAAAAGCATGGATGGAAGTAGCCAACCCCTGTTGGAGCTGATGGTGACAAATGATGTCATTCAGTGATGTGCATAATGGGGACACTAACTTGCAAGTGAAGTCCAGCATTTCCCTAATAAAAAATGCTTCTGAGTTAACTAATTTGAGAAGCTCTATTGCATTAGTGCCCTTTGGAGACTCACAGCACACATCAGCATGTTAAAAGCTGTGAGAAATCTGAGGAAAGGTAACTTGCTTTAATGCAGTGGTTCTCAACCTGTGGGTCATGACCCCTCTGGGGAGCAAAGGACCCTTTCACAGGGGTTACATATCAGATACCCTGCTTATCATACATTTGCATTATGATTCATAACATAAGCAAAATTACAGTTATGAAATAGCAATACAATAACATTATGGTTGGGGTATCACTACAACATGAGGAACTGTATTAAAGGGTCGCAGCAGCATTCAGAAGGTTGAGAACCCCTGCCTTAATGCAAATCACTCTGGATATCTACGGCATTTAACTCTTGTGTTTTCTCAGCATGATCTGTGATGTATGAAGTCTATAAAAATGACTCAAGAATAGCTGTCTAAAAAATTATCAATAATAATTTAGGATTTTAAACATGAGAGGAGTCCTGCTTGGCGACTAAAGAGAGCCTTATCAAAAGGCCTGCTTGAGCATGAATAAGGAGCAAGGAAAGGAAATCAAAATGGTACTTTGTGCTCGGCTTCGCTCGGAAAGTATTGTTCTTAAATAAAAATGATCCATACTTCTAGGAAGTGTGTCTTCGTGATGGCTCAGGCAGGCATGAATGCAAATGTAGCAAGAGGTGGGACAGGCAGAGCTGTCTACCTGCTCCTTCCTGATACCTCACTGTTCACTGTTTCTTCATTAGACTAACAACAGGATGCCGGGCACGGAATGCTTGCCTGTGATGCCAGCACTGGGCAGGTGGGGGCGGGAGAATGGGGAGTTCAGGGGTCATTCTGGATTATATAACTAGCTTGATGATAGCCTGGGGCTGTCTCAAAACAAAAAAAATAAATTAGTAAACAAAATAAAGAGAAAGGAAACAGGAATGCCAGACATCTTCCAGCCAGAACGTGACTATCACACAATACCTGGAAACACCCCATTTATTTCCTCTCTCCTTTATTTGAGGATCTGATTCTTTCGTATACAGGTAAAAACACTTCCGGCAGAAGTTCTGGGCTGTAGAGGTCACAGCCTCCTTCAGTGTGCTGGGCGTCTCTGCGCTGGATGCCAACTCATTTGTCAACAGAAAGAGGAGTCGTAGAGAATAGCCACTGGGTTGCAGACAGAACCGTCTGGCTGTAGTTAGCAAGCTCAGTGCTCCCCAGTTGTCTCAGACACACATCTGTTGCCTGAGACATAAGAGAAGCCCACAGCCAGTGGCACCAGAGTTTGCCATCAATGCTGGCCTTGCCTCAAAGATGAATTATTTAGTGAACTGATTTCATCTTAACCAGCCTAGGTGTTAGGGAAATGAGTTGTGGTCCTTATATCTCTTTCCTCCTGAGGTCTAATGTGGCTCTCAAGGGACCCACAGAGTATCTATAGGTCATGCTTAAAAACCTAACCTGTTAGCCTGCTGGTCTCCCAAAATGCCATTAAAATAAATGATAGGATGGAGCAGAATTTATCTTTTAAGACAGCAAATGGGGACAACATTTGACTAAATGTTCATGTTGTCTCAAAGGGGAGAGGCCCCAGCTAGGACAGCAAAAGAGAGGGTAAAATGAGTCTGGACCTGCAGCCACAGCAAGAGGAGCATGTTCTGATGGAGAATTTTATCATCATGGGAACACAGTTTCATGTTATGTGTTGAATGACTGGATTTTTGATGTGATATAAATTGATTTTTCAGGGACTTTCTGTAATAAAAAAATAATAAATCTGTAATAAAGATTTTATTTTGTTTTGTTTTTGAGAAGTTTTTGGGCAGCTCAAGCCAGCCTCAAAATCAATATGTAGCTGATGTGACTTTGAACTTCTTTTTAAAAAGTTATCGTGTGAGTGCAGATATGTGCATGCAGATGTGTGTGTGTGAAGATATGTGTGTGTGCAGATGTGTGTATGTGCAGATGTGTGTGAAGATATATGTGCAGATGTGTGTGTGTGTGTGAATATGTGTGTGCAGATGTATGTTTGCAGATGTGTGTGTGTGTATGTAGATGTGTGTATATGCAGGTATGTGTGTCTATGCAGATGTGTGTATATGCAGGTATGTGTGTCTATGCAGATGTGTGTATATGCAGGTATGTGTGTCTATGCAGATGTGTGTTGCATAAGCAGATCTCTGTGTGGTGTGTGTGTGCAGATGTGTGTGTATGCAGATGTGTGTGTATGCAGATGTATACATGTGTAAGCAGATCTGTGTGTGTGTGCAGATGTGTGTGTGTGCAGATGTATACATGTGTAAGCAGATCTGTGTGTGTGTGCAGATGTGTGTGTATGCAGATATATACATGTGTATGCAGATCGGTGTGTGTGTGTGTTTGTGTGTGTGTGCAGATGTGTGTGAGGGAAATGTCGTGGCCCCTGTATGGAGGTAAGAGGAAAGCTTGCAGGAGTCAGTTCTCTCCTTCCACTGCATGGTTCCTGGGGACAGACCCAGCAGCCAGTGCTTCTACCCACTAAGCCATCTTGCAGGCCCTAACCTTGAACTTCTTAATCCTCCTGCATCTACTTCCAGAATAGTGTCATTACAGGCACACCTGGTTTTAGTTATTGCTGGTGATTGAACACAGGGCTTTCTGTATGTTTGACAAGCACTCCTATCAACTGAGTTATACCCCTCATCCTGAAATAAAGTTGTAATGGGGTCATGATGATAAAGACGGAGGAATGGTGCAGATAATTTGGTAATGATAGCGGCCCTTGAAGTCATTACACTGTGTGTAGCTATAGATGGTATGGGTTTGCAAGCTTCCCGCAGACCCACCCAGTAGAACCAATAGACACATCACCACTGATGGTGGAGACAGGATCAAGCTACATTATCACAAAAAAAATTGGGTGTCATGGTTTGGGGTGGGAGGAGTCATTTAAATGGCCCCAAGGTCAGTTTCTCTCATTCCTTGTGCTGGAAGGTCATTTGATGGGTCATGAGTTGGGTCGGGGGCTATATACAGCATGTAAAGCCCTGGCTTCTCAGATTTAATTTGTGCAACCATAAAAGTAAAACAGAAGGATAAGATTTAGAGTGCAAGCCTACTTCTCATGCAGGGACCACCCAATCAAACTGAGGGAGATATCTGTGGCATTAGAACTAGAGCTGAGGCTGTAAAACAAAGTCTCTCACCTAATGATGTCTCTGAATCCTGGATCTTGTTAGTAGCATTATACATACCAAAAATGGCCGGGAGAGATAACAGCAGACATTGTTCCCTGGACACAGTACTCATTTTTTTTCCTCTGAAATGTCCATTTAAAAAAAAAAATCTGAAGCCGCTCTGTTTTGAAACACACTGTTCATTCAATTTTATGAGTCTCTCTGGCCAGGGTTTCTACAGCATTAGTGACATTATGGAGCCCGATTGCTAATATATCACAGTATATAATATATAATGTGTATGATTCCTCCGGCTCCTCGGGTTTCTTTTAAAGTGTGAAATAGAGACTATTAAAGAGAGAAGAAAGTGATTAAGAATGCCCCCTTGATAGTATAGTTCCCAGATCTAATATCACCTAATGGTTTCTTTGTCCAGGAAAGAAAGCTGATTGCCCCAAATCTATCCTGGGTGATGTCAGGGATTTTACTGAAAGTAGGAATAAGTTTACCAAGTTCTTGTCCAGACAGAGAGACTAGTGAGTTTCTTTTTGGGGGGGATTGAGGCAGGGGAGAACCCTGTGAAATGTTGTTGAGCCACCGTGAAACAGCTTTTTTTTGCTTCTTTGTACTGCTCATGGGGAATATAACAATAATGGGACCAGACAAGGAGAAGTAGTTTGTCAGGGGGCTAAGGGCCGTGAGAACAGACACCCTCCAAACATAGCCCCTTTGTTCCTAAGTTCTATTTCTATGCAAGCTCAGGCATTAAACCTGGCTCTTAGGAAAGGTCACTGAATGCCATCTCTGTGGCAGCAGGAACCAACTTTTCAAGACATGGTGTAATAATAATGCTTTTGGATTTCTAAAGGTCTGTCCTGCTGTGGGCAGCCATAGTTATAGAACTCGTCTGTCTTTCAGTAATCTGGGGAAGTGTGGAAAGGTCAACTTTGTTAAGAAAATACCTATATGTGCATACACACACACACACACACACACACACACACACACACACACATCAAACCTAGATTTTCACCAAATTAGGAATCAATCAATGGGTTACTTACTCTCTTGAAATAGGAAGCTTTTTAATCCAATCACCTTGTAGAAGGATTAGCAGTCAACCCTTCAAGACCTGAGCCTTTTAGGAAGATGCTTCATTTTCAAATGATGGCAGGCTAGCCTTCAAAGCAACTCATATCAGTAGAATAGTGGCCACGTAAGTTTCTAATCTCTCCTTGATAACTGCCATGGATTGCTCATTTGAGATACATGGGTATTGCAAAGCTCACGTCTAAACTCACTCTACCATCTTTAAGAGGAGGGAGGCTGTGGGATTTTGAGAAATGCACTGTGAGAAGACTGTTTTATCTGGCCATTCAATCTGCAGAGTAAATAATGCCCTACATGGTTTGCAGGTATGTCTGTGTTCACAGGAAGGAAACAAATGTATCTGTTGAAAATCCAATAGTGACGATGTGGATTAGGACATGAGGAATGTCTAAAGGTCACCAGCAACATCTACTGCCTGGGTGGCTGCTCATTCCCAAAATGCAATGGTGTAAAAGAGGAAAGGTCTGAGCTGATGGTGCAGGGCTGATGTTAATTTCTTTCAGAACTCCTCTTCCCCTCCCTCTTCTTGTGAAGGTAAGAATGAAAAGAGAAACTGGGATTTGGTTTCCATTCACAGAGCTCTCATTGATCATCCACTTCATTTTCCCACATAGATTTTCGGTTAGCCCAAGACAATTCTTTTTCCAATGCCTTTTTATTTACAGGGAGTTGATTATCCACATCTCAAACAAAGATCCTCTTCTTCTGTATACAATGGTCCCTTTAAAAAAGTATCCATATGGTTCTGGGTTTGTTGTTGTTTAAATTATATAAAATGATAAATTCATCATGAGTCTTCTCTGTTATTTTTTGTTGGTGCTGTTCTTTTTACCATATCTTCAGCAAAGTAGTGGAGGCTTTTTAAAAGGACTATTTGCAATCTCAATTTTGCAACTGTATTAAATTCTATATTTTCAGATAAGACTTTGGATATAAAGTGAGGAGCCTCAGAGAGAAACAGCCTTCCCTTTTTACACTTCTCATTTTTCAGCTGGAACCTCAGTTACAAAACACAGACTAACAAAGGGAAATCGCATTGAAAAAATTTTTTAGCATATGTATGTATATTAAAAATTGTGTGTGTACATGCATGTATATGTGTGTGCAAGTATATGTATTTGTGTGTATGCAGTGTATGTGTGCGTGTGTGTGTGTGTGTGTGTGTGTGTGTGTGTGTGTGTGTGAATGTGTCATCAGGGAGAAATCTATACAGGAAGAGCAAGTACATAGTACATAGAAGCTGTCTTACAGACCATGTTCAACTGAAGGAGAAAGTTAAGGTGGATAGGGTAGGGCGTTAGGGAGGTAACGTTTGCAAAGGCATCCAGAAAAGTACATTAGATGGAAGCGAGGCTTGTTGCACAGATGTATGCCCATGGCATCTAATTGTAATCAATGAATTGATGATCATTTAGCAATATCACTGCAGTCTATTTTATGGGATTTTGGGGGAGAGCACCCAGGAGACAGGGTCCAGCACCTCCAACTTATCCAAAGTCCTCTGGGTTCTTAATTAGATTAAGATTATTCTAAGCAATTAGATTTTTTTTCTGTTCTCATTTTTTTAAAGATGGTTTTGCTATGTATCTGAGCTAGACTTGAGCTCATTATGTTGTCCAAGCCAGTCTCCAACCTGAAACAACCTTCCCACCTCAAGCCTCTTAGTGCTGGGGTTACAGGTACACGCTGCCATGCCTGCCTTCCAGTCTACTTTTTGCTCTAAATTTTGTGTGTCTGAATTCTTTTTGTTTTTGTTTTCTGAGACAGGGTTTCTCTATATAATAGTCCTAGCTGTCCTGGAACTCGTGCTGTACACCAGGCGGGCCTCAAACTCACAGAGATCTGCCTGCCTCTGCCTTCCATGTGCTGGGATTAAAAGCATGCGCTACCACTACCCCACCTGAGTGTGTGTGTTTGAATCAATTTCTTTTTTTCTTTTTGGTTTATGTGTATTGTGTATGGTGTATGGTGTACATGTGTGTGCAGTATATGCATCTCAATTGCCAGAAAAGGATGTTGTGTGGCCTGCTGTACCACTGTCTACATTATTCCTTTTGAGACAGGATAGTTTACTGAAACTGGAGTTAGGCTGGTGGCTAGCAAGCCCGAGTGATCGTTCTGTCACCACCCCCATAATGCTGGATTGACAGGCATGTATATAGCCATGCCAGGCTTTTTACATGGGGTAGGATTTGAACTCAGATCCTCATGTTTGCATAGCAGCAGCGCCCTTACTTCTTATGGAGCATCGATCTCTGTAGCATCTAAAGTGGATTTCTTATTCCAAAGAGTTTCAGTTGGAATGTAAGAAGCTTAGTTCATAGTCCTTGTGCAAGGGCTTTCTATGCACGTGTAAGACGTTGCCCAGTGTGTAACAGTTTCCAAATTCCCACATTGCAAGACAAGTGTCTTCAGTGACCGTCGCCGACTGATCTTGGTGGGCATTCTAAGACTATCAAGTACCAAACAAAATGGTCAAGTAACCAATAGATCAAACCATGATGATAGGAAAGTGGATGTTGCCAGATAATCAATAAGTGTGGGGCAGGTGACTGGTAACACTCTGGGGTTTTAACTAATGTGGTATCTCAAATCTATCTCTAGATTCCTAGAGAGTGAGATGATCTTGACGAACACAGTGAAGTGTATACAGTAAAGTAATATAGAAAAGCCATATTAGCACGCATAGTCAGTGTTGCAAATGTAGAGTCTAGATTCAGAATCGTGCACTTGATCACAATTGGAGTATTGCACACATACAAACTATAACTGCATCTACAATGACCTTACTGGCCAAAAAAGTAGACTTCACACCTAGAAACATCAATATTAAAACTGACCAGTGGACACACCACTGATAATGTTTAAACCCTACTCATCTTTATTAAAATTTCATCTTGCACACCACAAAAGTGTTTACTGGCAAGTATTGTGTAAATTTTACATTTTGAATTTAAATGTATAGACTCCGGGCCTAGCTTCCTCTCCAACACTGTGGACAGGGATGGCTCCTGATAGGGTAAAGCCCTGTGCTTCTCTCTGTCACTAGGACATATCATGGAAGAACTACCTCCTCTTATAACCACCCTGGAGAAAAGCATAGATAGCATTTAAGAAATTTCAGTGTTTGCTTACTTTGAATTCAGAGAGGCAACCCTCAACTTAGGGCCACAAATATTCTCTTTTAGGAAGAGTTTACCTACATCCATTCTCTCTTTCTCTGTCTCTGACTCCATCATTCTTTACATCCTCTCTGTCTCTGTCTCTCTCTCTCACACACACACAAAATCAAAATGGAGTTGGATCATATTCTCTGATTAAAAACAAAAATAAAAAACCTCCAGATCAAAATCCCACTGATGTAGCCCATTCACCACAAGCCCCGTGGAAAATAGGAGGAAATGTGAAGCTTTCTCATGCTGAGAATGGAGCACTCTGATTCTTGAATGAGAAACTTTCCTCTTATCTCTTTAGAAACAGATGGTTCAACCCCCCTGAGCAGCCTAAGCCTGCAGCTCCCACACATCCTCCTGCCTTTACCACGTTCTCTCAGGGATTCACAAATCTTAGGTGCTTTTTCAAAGAATCATGATGTCATTATTAATAACATAGAGTCTGAATAAGCTAAGAAAGAACACATGTTGCAATTATTGAATTCCTACAAATAACCCTAGTTATGCCTGAATTTATAGAACACTTACAGACACGATACACTTATGTGGTGATATATTGTGTACCCCAATATATTGTGTACCCTAATAAAATTATCCGGGGACCAGAGGTCACAGCAAGCCACTAGATTAGACATAGAGGCCAAACAGTGGTGGCACACACCCTTAATCATATCACTAGGGAGGCAGAAATCCTCTGGATCTCTGTAAGTTCAAGACCACACTGGAAACAGAGCCAGGCCATGGTGGCACAAGCCTTTAATCCCAGCACTTGAGATCTCATGTCTTTGCTTTGGAAGCACACACGCCTTTAATCCCAGGAAGTGACATGGCTGGGTGGAGAATGGTATATAAGGCCTGGGGAGATAGGAACTAAGCAGCAGTTCAACTGAGACCCTCAGGGGTGAGGACTCAGAGGCTTTCAGCCTGAGGATTCATGGAAACAGGATCAGCTGAGGAGTTGGCGAGGTGAGGTTGACTGTGGCTTATTCTGTTTCTCTGATCTTTCAGCGTTCACCCCAATATCTGGCTTCTGGTTTTCTATTCATAAGATCATTTAGAAGCTCGTCTTACACACTCATGTTTTTCCTATTTGACTTATCTTGGGCATTTGACTTATCAAGACCCCTTCTGAATCTTGTCAATTTTTTCTTTGCAATCCGGGGTATTAAAGGTGTTGCTTTCACATGCTAGATAAGTATCCTACCACCAAGTCACTCTTCAGCCTTCTGCTCACTTATTAATTCTTCTTGCTGGTTTAGGGGATTTATTCAGTCACCTCTGGATTCCACTATTAAAACTTGCCTGGCACATCACTAAAAATTATGATAATGAGCCTGGCCTTTTTAAATAAGCATCATCTATGTTGCCTGGGACTTGTACTAGGGCCATGGCACACACAGCTCCCGTCCTCACAGACCTCTACAGGACGTCATTATGATCCTCATTCAGAGATGGGAGAAGCTGCTGGGTGAAGACGCCTCCTCGGCAGGCAGCATCACACCTGCACTCTGAACCCACACAGGCTGGACTCCGGAGCAGCTCTGTTCTCACCTGCAAAGGCAGCCTCTTTTTAAAGGGCAGGACTTGCACAGACAATTTAACATCAAGCAGGCTAGAACGTGAACATGGCCACGGTGCAAAAATGGTTTGGGGTTGACAATTGTTTGTAGCAGAAAGTACACACCTCCCTTCCTGCTCCCTATCAGATGGTGGTTTGGAAAAGCTCAGCTGGATACATCTAGACTCCTGCCCCTGACTCTGGTGTCAGAGACATTCTGGGCATCAAGCCAATTCTTGTTGGACAGGTGCAGAGAGTAGAGTTAATCATAGCCCTTGGTTCGTGTCATGTACCCACCAAGGTTGGGGCCGGGCCTTCTTTTCATCTCTCTTGTTCCTATCCATCTGATTAGTCCCTCTATTGCCATTCCCTCCCTGCTCCTCCTACCAAGGCAAACAGTTTGATGTGCCTGATGCTATCTTGTTATTTGGGCTTGAGACATTTTATCACGCTCTTGCACGCAAGTGTGCGGATGTCAGTCAAAAGGGACAGCACGTTTCAACACAGACTTTGGAGAAGGCAGTAGTCCTCCATAAGGCGGGACAGAGATCTCACGGGAAACCAGCCTTGATCTTGGACTTCCATCCCCCGCTCCATGACTGTGAGGAAATGGATTTCAATTGTTCACACCACCTGCTCTATGGTATTTTGTTATGGCCACCAAGAAGACTGAGACACAGATATTTCCCAGCACTATATGACTTGTACACATAGAGAACAGCTTTGATGGCATGATTACCGAGCTTGGGGAGTCTCAGACACAGAGGAATGATTTAATTTGATGTATTCTGGAAGGCGTGCACAGAAGGAAATCACAAGCTAGGATGGTCCCATTCTTCCATGTCACAACATAGCAGAGAAGCATCCATGAGGCATCATCTTTTAGAGACTCGGTGATCCATTAGCTCTCTCTTAGAAGAAAAAGACTAACACAGAGTTTCAGAAAACTCATTTATTATTTTCAACACCTAGAAAATGAAAATAAAAACTAGGAAAAGCTTAGCTAGGTGATAGGTAATGAATTAAGTAATTTCTCCTCATCCGATATCTCATTGCTGCATCTGTCCTTTAAACATAAGTAGACACAAACTTCATTGCCAATATAACTTATTGAAAAGTGGTCAGTATTAGTAGGTCCCCATCAAATATTGGATCCCTCACAAAAAGAAAACTGATTTTGTGTTGTAACAATACTCTGGTAAAGCTTAAGCATAGACAGTGAGATGTCACGGGCTGCAGGAAGGAGTATAACTGTCCTTTGAGAGACAGAGGAGGAATGTGCCTATGATCAAGAAATAGAAGGAGGCAGAGGACAATATTTCTGGAGTCTGGTGAGAGAGAAGGTCTGGGTGTGGGACCCTTTTTTAGGACTCTTCCATCCTTCAGCAGAGGTGCTGTATCTAAGCTTAATGTGAATATATAATATAAACTCAAATGAAAGGCGTGGCTTGCATCATAAAAGCACCCAAGGCCACTTGTCTGAACATAGCAGTATGGTTAGAAGGTAACTCGGAAAAGCCAACCATCAAGACTTGGCAGACTTGGCATCGAAGGGACTAGGTCCCAACGGGCCTTTTAAAAATTACATTGCCAGGTCAAACAGCTGCTCACATGGAATTCGCGATATTTTCAGATGTGTTGGGGACCCACTGGCTGCTGGTGCAGGTCTGAGAGGGTACATCATTTTTCTTTCCTTCATTCTCTGCTGACAGCAACTTTCTGAAACACCAAGGTTGGCTCCTTCCTCTGGATAAATACAGCATACTTTGTAAATAGATGCATCACGTTCAGCTTCAGAAAACAGAGTTAGAAAGGACTGAGTGGGTGTGGGGTTAGTTGCTTTGCAGAGCTGCCAGGGACAAAATTGATCTCTCTGACTCATGTATTCATTTTTTTTTTTATGCTTCTCCTGCTGCATGGAGCTGACCAGCTTTAGTTTGTTATTAAGACAGAAAGGATATCATTGTCTATGTGAAGGCTCCATCTCTTGTACTCTCTACAGCCTACTTCTGCAAACAAAAGGAAAGAACAATGGCTTGACCTATTTCTTTCCAATTATAATCATAGCCCCTATCAATTAAAAAAAAAGGTGCAAACTTGATTGAGCAGGGCTTGGGACTGAATGAGAATGTCACTTCCCCTCCTCAGTGGCATATTTCTCTAAGTGTAATGAACACATTCCCTTGGAGGCAGAAACCCGAGGCTAGTTGTGACAGAGATGGAGATCAAGCATTTCAAGTTCATTGCCACAGAGGGTGATGATTTCATTTCAGTAGACTAGTGATACCCGGGGGTGGGGGAATTGGGGGGAGCTCTCATTTTGTGACACTCTCATCTTCAACCTGCACTAAATTAACTTAATTGGAAATTAGAATTTACACTTTGGGGGATTAGGGTATTCTCTTTCCTCTCTAGGCCATCCCCCTGGCACTTTTTCACAGTGTCCATTTGTGGTAAGATGGAAGAGACTTGGGCAGGGAATGCTACCCTGGAGGTGAACTGATACAGCCGGGCTTTCCTGTCTCCTGACATGTACACAAATGCACCAGAAATGTGTATGGAAGCTTCTAGAGGGACTTCTGTGGAACTGCACACATAGAAACTTTCTGGAAGTGGGCTCATTTCTTTTTATGTAGTGGGTCATTTTGACAACCAGGATCCATAGTAGAATTGGTTACTAGAGGTTAGGGAGATGGTCCCATGGGTAAAGTACTTGCTGTGTGAGCATGAAGACATGAGTTTGGATCCTCAGAGCCTACATAGAGTAAGATGGTAGTGCACACATGTGTAATCCCAGTGTTCCTATAGACAGTGGGAGGCAGGAAAGCGGGAGAATCCCCAGAGGCTAGATGTGTATTCCTGACAGCAAACAGAGACTGTCTCAAACATGGTGGAAGGCAGGGACATATAGTTGTGGCTGTTCTCTGACCTCGGTGTCATCCTGTGGTACAAGTGTGCTCTTGCATGAACATGAACACACACATATGCATGCACGTGCACACACACATATTAAAACATTGGTTACTAGGTTCTTAAACATCTTGTGATAGCAGAGAAGACAAGAGTAGGCTGGAGCTGTCCCTGGCTCATGTGTACAATATCAGGTTGGTGGTTCATGGATATGATATCAGAGGGCAACATTATTGGGAGATGCAGACTCCAGGTAAGAATAAGACAAGGAATGGAGGAAGCCCATGAATGGCTTGCCTGCACTTGACCCCTGACACTGTTGACATTTCTTCTCTGTTGCTGGACTCTGGCAGAACCAGAGATGTCTAGCTGTTAGAAAAAAAAAACCTAGCCGGGCTGAAAAGAGAACATTTTGACTGGAAACTCAAGGAAGATACCGCATAACAAATGTAATATGTATACAACAACACCAGATAGAAATCACCCGTGGAACATGCCTCCTCTCCTTCACTGTTGTCACACTCCATCAATAGCCAGTTTTCCCAGATACAGATGGCATGAGACAACACCAGGAGTCCCGGTGTGACAGGCGGTGACAGCTCTCAGAAATGTTTACTGTGGTTTGCCAACAAGGGACACCCACCCCACTGCTTCCCTAAAGCTCAAGGCACTCAAGGTCAGCCTGTTGTGCTTGGAAGAATCCTTGCTGGAAACCTTGCTTGTAAGCTGACAACAAAAGACAGATACTCCCAGACAAGCTGGAGACATGCTGTTGGGCATTGTGCATCTGCTTTGATAGACATGCCGGCAAGCAAGGGCTACACGAGGTGCAGGAGAAACACCTGCCTGACTTTGACCACAGGACTCCTTAGAGCCTGATGTGGCACAGCCTGGAGAGAGTCGGAGAGTGAACCCAAGGCTTCTTCAACATGTATGGAAATCCAGCGAGGCTAGATTCCAGTGGCTATTTTTAAAACTATGAGTTTAAAATAACCCAAGTAGTTCTTAACAGTCGGCTAGTTCTACTGCCAAGACAGGCTGCGAGAGAGGAGAGTGTTTCTTAAAGCATCACACAGAGGCCAGGCTGCCAAGCTCAGAGACACGGTGGCAAAGACACTTACTTAAGGACTCCAATGGTAAATGCGACTGTGTGGGCTGAAAGTGCCCCGAGAGGGCTGTGGTCTGCCTTTAGAAGGATTAACAAGACACAGTCTTCTGGAAAGAGAGTCAGAAGTCTGCAGGGAGCCCAGCCTACACAGGGCTGTCGCCTACCAAGTGCACCCAATGTAATCAACACTGTAGGACCCAGAGGTCAACTAGGTCTGGGCAGGATCGTTTTCATGAGGGCTGTCCAACCCTTCCTTCTCTATTAGAGGCTGGCCATGTGTCCTTCCAAATCTATGCACTGAAAATCCTAACTCTCAGTACCCCAGAATGTAACCGTATTTACAGATAGCATTAAAAATAAAAGTGGTACCAGGCAGTGGTGGCGCACGCCTTTAATCCCAGCACTTGGGAGGCAGAGGCAGGTGGATCTCTGTGAGTGTGAGGCCAGCCTGGGCTACAGACTGAGTTCCAGGAAAGGTGCCAAAGCTACACGAGAAACCCTGTCTTGAAAAAACAATAAATAAATAACTAAGTAAGTAAGTAACTAACTAAATAAATAAATAAATAGAAAAAAATAAAATGGTTAAATACAATGGGCTGCCAGGAGAGGCCCTAATCCAGTTTGTGTCAAGGGTATATGTGGGTGCAGAGAACCATGTGAGGGGGTGACTCAAGGATAGCCAAGAAGTGAGTCCTTGGGTCAGTGGTGTCTGTGGAATCTTGATCTTCATTTGGAGTCACTAGACTGGGTTCCTTCACCAGGGCCACCCTAGAAAACCAGAATGATACCTTTTTTTAAAGCCTTTATTGCCTTCTCGTTATCCCTTCCTGTTTATTCTCTTCCATGTGAAAATTTACTGTAGACATTTCACATTTATTTTCATTCAAGTGTAAACGTCAACCTTGAAATGGCCTCCTTTTCCCCTAGGTTGTCATATCATTTGAAGGTAGCACAATCCCTGCCATACATCCCAAGAGCAAAAACCTAAGTAGGCAGTATTTTATTTACTTTTCCTGTCGCTGTGATAGAACCCCCTAACAAAAGCAACTTAAGGGAAAACAGACTTATTTCGGCTCATAGTTTGAGGTTACAGTCCATCATGAAGAGGGAGCCACAGCCGCAGGAGTTTCGGGGAGCTGAGCATTTTGCATCCAAAGTCAAGAGGCGAAGAATGCTAATTCTCAGTGCACTGTCTTTTTTTTTTTTTTTTTTTTTAATTTTTAAAAATAAGGTCCAGGATCTCAACTCAGGGAATGGTGCCACCCAGAGGTGGCAGGTATTCCCACCTCAATTAATGTAAGCAAGTTCTCTCAAAATCATGCCCAGAAGCCTGTCTCCTAGGTGATTCTAAATTTTATTTAGACCATCAAAGTTGACCATCAAAATTAATCATCACAATGTATCAGGCTTCCCTGAAGAGATTATCAGTGAATAAGAATTCTTTCTGAGTGTCCCCTGAACACCGTCTCCCACTCCCACCTCTGATTTGCTCTCAGGCATCAATCAGGCCAAATGTCAATATGTGGTCTGTGACACCAACACACAGGGAATGAGTATCAGTCCTGAGTAAGTGGTACCAGGTTCTGTGTTTGAAAACTATCCTTTATTACAAGAAAATCCCAGTGCTTTCCATCCCTATCATCTTCATCAAAAGACTGAGTAAAATGGAACAGTAAGGTGTATAAAGTAACAGGAACCCCAGTGTTGTAGACTATTATTTTAAGGTGTGTTTCTATGTTGCATTTGTTTAACTCTATGAAGCTGTGTTACTGTGCCTGTCTAAAACAGCTGATGGTCTATAAAAAGCTGAATGGCCAATCGCAAGGCAGGAGAAAGGGTAGGCAGGGCTATCAGGCAGAGAGAATATATAGAGGGAGAAATCTGAGAGGAGAGGAAGACAGAGAAGGAGCAAGAGAAGGAAGACCCAAGGGCCAGCCACTGAGCTACACAACAAGCCATGGAGTAAGAGTAAGATTTACAGAAGTAAGAGAATGGGAAAAGTCACAAGGCCAAAGGTAGATGGGATAATTTAAGGAAAGCTGGCAAGACACAAGTCAAGCTAAGGCCAGGCATTTATAAGTAAGAATAAGCCTTCATGTGTGATTTATTTGGGATCCAGGTGGTGGGCCCCCCAAAGAGCAAAGACAAATGACAACACATTGGTGCCCAATGTGGGGCTCATATTTCCATGGTGCCTGAAAAAGCTTCGGGGGGAAAAAAAAAAGGAGGATAGGAGCTCTTTTAAGAGTTTCTGCTAGACAGTGAGCCCTTGAGCAGTCAGTATGTTAAGTAGGAACAACAAACTAGTGGAAACACCTGCCACAGTGCAAACAGTGGCATTCTAGAGCTCTAGGAAGGTTGAATGCAGTTTCTGGTCAGACAAACCTCCAACCAGCTATGAGTTTCACACTTGGTTTTCAGAACCCAAGAAGCACGCAGAGCCAGCTGAGAGACATGCTTGTGGAGGATTCATGTGTAAGTTAGCAGTTTAAAGATTTGCTCATATGGTCAAAAAAAAAAAAAAAAGTTGAACATATGCAATAAAAGAGATCCAGACTGAAAAACCTCTAAACAGGTAATAGTGTATTTAACAATGTATGTAGGCTTAGTTAAGAAAAGAAAAAGAGTATAGTTGTAGAAAGAAATGAATAGTTTAAAAATAAAAATAAAGTCTTTAACGAGAGAGTAAAAGTAATATAAAAGAACAAAACCACTAACATGGGAAATATACAGGGAGTCTGGATCCTGTGTTTTATTGTGTTGATTTTAAATTTTTTGATTGTTGAAAAGCAAAGGACAGCTGCAAAGAGACCTGAAATTAAAAGAGGGACTGTTGAAATCAATCACTCTATTACTTTAGGAATACATTAACTTTTAAAACATCAAAAAATATATTTGTCAATGGAAATAAAAAATGCTTTGGAGTTTTGTTCCCACAGGAAATGAGAGGTTGCGGATTCCTTTGGGGTTAATATAGATCAGGCTTGATGAGGCAAAGATTTGTCAAGATTTGTCATAAATCTTGACAAGTAATATCTATCAGCAAAGATTACTGCTGGTCTTTCCAAGACTTGGAAATTATCTGAAATTTTCTCTCTGGGGCCTTAAAGATATTTCATCCACAGACAGCAGGAAGCAATATGGAGAAAACTACACCCACGTTCCCAAGAGTTGGGGTGTGTGGGGGTGGGTTTTAGTTATTTGGTGGGTTATGGATGTTTGTTATCATTTAGGGGAATATAGAATATTAGTACAAATTTAAGGTTATTTTTGTTTCTCTCTATATCTATATCACCTATATCTATATCTATATCATCTATATCTATATCTAATCTACTCTTGTTTAAGGAATTTTTGAATATTGATAAAAATTTAAGGTTATTTTTGTTACAACGTAGTGTATGTATGTTTCTACTTTTGTTTGAGGTATTGTGCCTATGCAGTTCATTTGGAAATGCAGGGTGAAGTTTTAGCTTTTGAAAGTTGCTATTATAAACTATATAGGATAATCAGAAAACATAGTTTAGTGATCAGTCATTTATAACAATCAAATTTGTAGACATGTTAGGTATGCTTTCCAGATCATAAAGATATATTTTAGCTAGATAGATGGTCTTCAAAACTTTTAAAGACCTACAGAATATGGCAACTTAGGGCTTTTCATGACAATGAGACACATCTGCTCCTGGCAGCACCAATTTACTTCAGAGATGATGGGCATTGAAGAAACTCCTTTTGGAGTTTGCTTTCATTTTGGCAAGGTTAGCCACTGGGCAAAGAAACTGTTCTTGTCTGTCTGCTGACAATGCGCTGTGTAGACTGGACATGTAGGACACATAGGAAAAAAACTGTTGAACTTTGCCAATACAAGAAAGGACAGTCCTTCAAAATTCCTGTATCATAGAAGAGTCTGCCAGATACCCTAGGCCTGTAGGCTGAAGGTGGATGACCCAATGTTGCAAAGGAATTTTGGATGACTGTCTAGGCAGCCAAACGTCTCTGTTGTTAGATAATGCTACATCCTTCTGGGTTTTGATGAAGTTGAAGACTAAATAGTTGCAGTTTCAGTTTTCCTTAGTTATGATAGAAAATAAATTATGTATAAAACTTTAGAGTCACTTAGATGGAAAGATGGTAAAGTGCTTTCTCAGAATTTGCTAAATGTAAATGGACTGAATAATTAATAAATTAATCTTACTTGATAACTGTTTCTGTTGTATGTAGTTAATACTATGTTAAAGTTAAAACTTTTCTTTTAGACAAAAAGGGGGAAATGTTGTAGAAAATTATTTAAGCCAAGCTAAGGCTGGGATTTTATAAGTAAGAATAAGTCTCTGTGTGTAATTTATTTGGGAGCTGGGTGGTGGGCCCCCCAAAAGAGCAAAGACAAACAACAACACCCCAAACTCTAAGAGATTTAAACACAAATGAGGAGTGTGTGTGTGTGTGTGTGTGTGTGAGAGAGAGAGAGAGAGAGAGAGACTACAACTTTCATATTGTAGTCCATCACTGAAAGAAGGCAGGGCAGGAACCTGGAGGCAGTAACTGATGCAGAAGTCATAGAGGGGCGCTGCTTATTGGCTTGCTTCCTGTAGTTTGCTCAGTCTGCTTTCTTATAGAAACACACACAGTTTTGTGTTTCTTTAAGGTATTGTTGATCACATCTTGACATTCACTTTTGTTTTGACTTTTATTCTTGAATGATGGCAAGCCTGGGTTAGAAACAACTTCAGGTTGATGTTATGGTCCAGGCTGTTTTCTCTCTATTCTTTGCTGTCACATTCACTCTCCAATGTGTTAGCAACCAGAAGAAATGAAGTTATCTCTCCATAGCCTTTTCCTAGGAATAAAAAAAAAAAACTTCCTTAAAGTCCAAAGCCTCCTCAAGCATTTCTCTCTTTCTCTTGGGGTTATGTGAGTAAACAATGTGGCAAATGGGATTCAATTCCAGATAGTATCTTTTCAGGATGCATTGTATTGTACTATATTCCCAAGTCATCAGTGCTGTAGAGAACACAATGGTGGATGATAATCAGAAATGATTGTTGGGTGGTTGGGAGCTTAAAGGTACCTACCAACAGGACCAATGGCATGAACAAATCATGAAGGGTGTGCCTACCGACCCCCAAGCTGCTCCACCACGCACTTTGTGACTATACTACTATTTTGCTCTTGGCTTGTCTTTATATTAGTTTTATTCTTTTAGTGTCCACAAGGTTAATTCTCACTTACTTCCCCTTCAGGCCTGGACTATTTGTGCTGTTATAACAAAGTGGTCAAGATTGGGTAATCTATAAACAATAAACATATTTTTCACAGTTCTGGAAGCTGAGAAGCCCAAGTTAGAGGTGCCAATAGGTTTGATGTGTGGCAAAGAGCTGTTTCTCATAAGTGGTGCTGCCTACGTGTCCTCATGCAGAGAAGCAGATGAAAGGGTACAAAGAAGGAATAAGTGCCATGTTCTCCTGAAATAGAAGGGAATGAACTCATTCTCCCAAGTCTTTTTATGGAAGGAATAACTTATTCCGCTTTGTATTACTATAATGGAATACCTGAGGAAATTAACTTCTGAAGTGCAAAGATTTATTTAATTCATGATTCTGGAAGTTCTATCCCCATTAATGTTGGCCTGTCTTTCCTCAGGCAAGGGTTATAAGCAGAGCAGAAATATTGACATATTGTTTAGTTATTACTTATTTCTCTTGCACCAACAGCATTGTCCATATTTGTGATGATGATTGATAGCAATTATCAATGTGAAAGGATCTAGAATGACTTAGGACACAAGCTTCTGGGCTTGCCTGTAAGAAATTATCTTGATTAGTTTAACTGGGGTGGGAAGAACCTACCTTAACTGTAGCACAGTCCTGTGGGCTGGGGTTCTGGATGGAATAAAAAAAGAAGAAAATGAGCTGAACACCAGCATTCACAGGTCTCTGTATCCCTACTGTGGATATAATGTAGCCAAGTCTTTCTGCCATGACTCCCCACTATGATATGACTATACCATCAAACTAGAATATAAAATAAAACACTTTCCCCTTAAGTTGCTTTTGTTGGAATATCCTATTACAGTGTCTTAGTTAAGGTATCTATTGCTGTGATGAAACACCATGAACAAAAAGCAAGTTGGGGAGGAAAGGATTTATTTGGCTTACACTTTCATATTGTAGTCCATCACTGAAAGAAGGCAGGGCAGGAACCTGGAGGCAGTAACTGATGCAGAAGTCATAGAGGGGCGCTGCTTATTGGCTTGCTTCCTGTAGTTTGCTCAGTCTGCTTTCTTATAGAACCCAGGACCATCAACCCAGGGGTGGCATCACCCTCAATGGGCTGAGCCCTCTCACATCAATTGCTAATTAAGAAAATGCCTTACCATCGGCCTATAGCCTGATCTTATTGAAGCATTTTCTCCATTGAGACTCTCTGCTCTCCAGTTACTCTAACTTGTGTCAAGTTGACATAAAACTAACCAGCATACACAGCAAAGAGACAAGTAACTAAACAACAATTAAGTTTTTTAAGTGTTGCCATACCAAAATAGAAATGGATGTTACAGTACAAATAAAAACTCAATAAAGATTTAATGCCATCATCTGATGTAATATGGTGTGTCCTCTTTAGCATGTAGGGTAAGAGAAGCAATTCAGGGCAGGGACTATAATCATTTATGGTTGCACTCTTATTATGAGAGTCAACTGCCAGGTACTAGGGTATGGAAGCATATTGGATGTTTAAGGTTATTAACTAGGTATTATCCTGTGGGTCCATTGTTATCCAGGTTCTGTTCCTTCAGTCTCAGTCATAGAACACAGAAGGAAAGAATAACAGTGCGGAATTTTTTCCTTTTATTGAAAAGTTATCTTTTCTCACATAATATGTCCTGATTACAGTTTTTACTCCCTCTACTCCCAATTCCTCCCCACCTCCTCTTCTATTCAGACCCACTCCCTTTCTGTCTCTCATTAGTAAAGAAAAGGCTTCTAAGGGATAATAATAAAATATAACAAAAAATATAATAAGATGAAACAAAAACCATCCCATCAGAGTTGGACAAAGCAAATCAACAGAAGGAAAAGGGCCCAAGAGAAGGCACAAGAAGCAGAGACCCACTTGTGTGCACACTCAGGAGCCCCATAGAAACACGACACTGGAAGCCGTACTATACATGCTGAGGACCTGGTGCAGACCCTGTGCATATTGCCCTAGTCTCTGTGAATTCATACGAGCTTTGCTCACGATGATTTAGAGGGCTTTGTTTTCTCAATGGGGGTAGTACTTCCAGGACACAGCTGGAACAGTTACCCACTACAAGGAAGCTCCTACTTTATTAGGTTTCCATACTACACCTCAAATGCCCCTTAATTTTAGCTGTGTCTCCTCATGTTCCCTACCCAACTTGATCCCCCTGTTCCATCTCCTCTCCCATCCATCCATGATGATCTACTCTATTTTCCTTTCCCAAGGAGATCCATCTGTACCCTCTAGTTCCTTACTCTATACCTACTCTCCATAGTTCTACAACTTCTAGTTTGGTTATCATTGACTTAACAGCTAATTATCCACATATAAGTGAATACATGCCGTTTTTGTCTTCCAGGTCTGGGGTACCTCACTCAGGATGATTATTTTTCCAGTTCTATCCATTTACAGTGAAGGTTTTTTTTTTTTTTTAAGTACTGATCCATATACTGTTCCTGAAGAATACTCAGCTGGGCTTACATTCTCTTAACCCAAGGCCAGAATTGTGTCTGCTCTCTTTGTCTCTGTCTTGTGTAGTATCTCAGAGAAGACACACCATCATGTGCATCTGGTCTCTCCCAAGACTTTTTCCAACAGTGTGTGACTGTCTCTGCTGAGTTTCCACTTTGACAGGCTCTGCTCCTGTGATGGCAGAATAGACAACACACAGCTGAGAAATCTGCACAAGTAAGAGTGGAGCATGGGGAGAAAGGCATCTCAGGAATGGAAGAGCAGGGATGAGTGGAGATGGCAGTGGGGAACTTGGAAAGGGGGATGACAAGCTGGGCGGTGGTGGCGCACGCCTTTAATCACTCTGTGAGTTTGAGGCCAGCCTGGTCTACAGAGTGAGTTCCAGGAAAGCCAGGGCTACATAGAGAAACCCTGTCTCAAGAAAGAAGAGAGGGGGTGGGGGGGAAATGACTAATTAATTACAGAGTCTTACCACCCTGAACATCCTTAATCCTGGGGAAATGCTGTTCAACTTGGTACATTCCATTGTCTTATGCCTTGCCTTTTGTATCTCTTTTCTCCTGCAAGGATTAGAAGCAGAGACAGGAACAGTGTGTGTGTGTGTGTGTGTGTGTGTGTGTGTGTGTGTGTGTGTGTGTGTGTGTTGTGTGTGTGTGTTTCTACAGTGGACAGGAATGTTTTGGAAACATTCCTGATAGTAACAGGAAATCAAGGAGTCCTTGTCAAGTTAACTAAGAAAGAAGTAGGTAAGAACCAACGTGAAGCTCGTTACAGAGACGATTGCTATAATTATAAGCTCAATAGCAGTTATTAAGATTGATTGCTGTAGCAGTAAGCAAAGACTCAACATGGATCAGTTTAGAAAGGGACTATAATAAAGAACTGTACCCAAGTGGGTGAAAGACAGTGAGGGGTGTGTGCTGAGTGCATGTGTAAACTCAAAATGGCCAGGGGAAGTTTAGGATGAAGAGAAATTCGAGGGGAAGATGATAATCATATCATGAAGCTGCTGAGCTTCTGCAGACAATAAACAGTGTTAGTTTGAATTAGGATATCCCCTGCGGGCTCATATTTTTTTTTTTAATGTTCCAACCCCAGCTTGTAGTGCTATTGTGAAGTCTGTGGTGCCTTTGGGAGATGAGATAAGTGGAAACAGGTCACTAGTGGGGAACTTTTCTATTTTTTAATACAAATCCTTTTATTCTTATTTTTAATTTTTATCTTATCTTATATTCATGATTGATTGATTGATTGAGATGGGGGTCTCACTGTATAGCCCTGCCTGGCTTGCAACATGCTATGTAGGCCAGGCTGGCCTTGAACTCACCGAAATCCACTTGCCTTGGCCTCCTGAGTGCTGGGATGAAAGCCTGGCTAGGGGAGAGCTTTTGAAGGTTATGCTCACCCTGGTTTTTACTGGGCTCACTGCTTTCTGTTTGTGGGGTATGAACAGCTGTTGGATAGCACCCTTACCACCACACCTTCCCTGCCACCATGGACTGAAATCTCTGAAACAGTGAGGCAAAGTAAATCTTGTTACCTTAAGTTGCTTCTATTGGGGATTTGGTCTCAATCATGAGAAAACTAACATGAAGAAGTAGTATGATAAACACTTGGTGAAGGCGGTTCCCATTACAGAGTGGGTCTCAGTGTAAAAAAAATGATGAACAACAAAGACACATCACAGGACATGGATTGCTTGGAACTGTGCCTCGTATAGGGGGGCTTTATAATGTTCCTTATGTGAAGTATTGCACGAAAAGGTCATTGCCTCGGTCATTTCCATAGTTTTAGACTGCACAGACCTCTGTAACACTGGAAGAGAGCTCCTGGATCCTCCTATGCTGCCAACACCCTGAACACAAGAGTTGCATGTGATCTTAGAAGTCTTCACTGTGGGAGTCCAGCTGGGAGACCGGCTCCCACATTTTAAGACAGGGTACTCTTGGGGAGAGAGGGATAAGAGATATTAGATAGAAGGATAGAGGGGAGAGAAACAGATACACAGGATAGCCTCGGGAGGGCCTGGATCATTATCCACTGGCTCCTCCTGTCTCTTCTAAAGGGCTACTTATAGGAATGTCAAGGGGTGGAGGAAAAGAACTCCCCCTAGCTCAGCCAAATGTAGACCCTTCCAATTACCTAGAAGCTATGCACATGGTCAAGTAATCCTCTACTGCAGCTCTGTTGGGTAAAACAAGCTCATATCTCACTAGGAAACTTTTGTGGGTCTCCACACTTCACTAGCAAAACTCTTTTTGGAACAGAGAGGTGGCACTTGCACAAATATGAGGACCTGATTTCAAATCTCAGGCATCCAAATGAAAAGCTGAGCATGGTAATGTGTTCCTGTAACCCCAGGACCCGTAAAAGGACACGGGAACATCATTAGGCCTCCTGACTGCCAAGCTAACACTAGGTTCACTGAGAGACCTTGTCTCAAGGGGATAATACAGAAAGTGATAGAGCAAGGACAACAGATGTCTTCCTCTAGCCTGCAGAAGCACACACACACACACACACACCTGGGCACACAGTTGTCTTTTCTCTATATTAATGAAACGGGAGGGTCACATATGCATTTTCTTCAAGTAGAGAAAAACCTACATTTAATTTAAATCTTAGGATCCCCCTCTTATTATTCAATTATGTGTACTTTTTTATGTCGACTATCAGAGATTTTCTTGTCTGTGTGCTCACTAACAGCCAATTAGTCTGGTTGATAAGATTTAAAAAAATAGTTCCCTACTTATTTGTAAATGTATTATATATGCAGAAAACTTGGCACAAACTTTTCAGATTTTTGTATCAAAAGCCAATAAAGGAAGATTTCACATCAAAACCACCCAAAGCTGCCATATATTTCTCCCAGAGGAGAGTTGGCCACTCTGAATGAACTAGGGTACCTGGGATCCACCTGAATTTATTCATTCATTCTCTCCTTGCTCCCTCCCTCTTGTCTTTTATCCCCAGTTAATGAAATCTCTTTGGAAATTGGAATTCTTTATCTGGTCACAATTTCTCCCCCCCCCCCAGCTTTTCTCTTTTTCATCCTGAAATAAACAGTATCATCACAAGACACATTTAAAGAGACTCGTGAAACAAGCCAAGATGAATGCATTCGCAATTACAGGTTCAAATTTTACCCACCAAAATCATTTTCATCCTGACACCTGCTTTGAATTGAGCACTGAATCATATAGTTTCTTTTGAAAGACTCAATTAAAATAATATGCAGGGATTTCAAAGAGCTGTGGAACCACAGAAGTAATGCTTTTCCTTGAATGTGGCAGCATTTACATTTCTTTCTGCTTTGAGGACCAGGGCGACAGTTACATGGCATCATTTCCAGGGTTACATCGCAAGATACTCAAGACCCTGCTTGGCCTGAAGCCTGGCTCAAAGGTCTCCCATGACCCATGAGGAACTCCGTGAAGAAGGTGGCCATGCTGAAGAGGTCCACATGGCAATAACTGAAGACAACTTCCTGGAGAAAAGGGTGACATCTTAAATAATTCTGTCAATAACCTGAATGAGGTTGGGAGCAGATGCTTTCACATAAGCTTTGAGGTGAGAACTGTTTATTTTTATTATTATTTGCTTACTTACTTTTTGCTGTTCTGGAGTTAAACACCACAGCCTTCTCTCAAAGGCTAGGCAAGTGTTCTACCCCCTAAGTTTTACTGTCTAACCAAATGAGAACTGTTTTAATTCACAAAATGTGATGCACAAGATCACTGTTCAAAATAAACTATATTTCTATAAAAAATGCGATAAGTAATTGGAAACAATTTTGAGGCAATTTAAAAGCTAATACCATTAACTAGCATAACACATATAAAGTACACAATGAACTAACATATACTCAAAGAAATATATGCAAAACTATCACTGAACTAAACTAAGTAGTAATTTAGTGAAGTACCTGTTAAAGAATTTTACTATTCTTTTTTTCAAAGACTATATTTTCAGAATATTATTCTGTGGAATTTATACATTAGGGATTTTAGACTTTAGAATTTTTGCTTTACAACGTTTCTGCATTCAGGATTGTGGTGGTCAGGATGGTGTCTGTTGAGATACTAGGCCGAAGTTGATAGCCAGTTGTCAGCAGGTCAGCAGGACCACCCCTCTTTCGGGGGCTATAGGAACGTCTTAGTATTCTATTGTTGTGAAGAGACACACTGTGAGCACTGCAGTTCTTATCAAGGAAAGCATTAAATTGGGGCTGGCTTACGGTTTCAGACGTTCAGTCCATTGTCATCATGGTGGGACATGGTAGCACACATGCAGACATGGTGCTGGAGAGGCAGCTGGGAGTTCTCCATCCACATCCACAGGCAGCAGGAAGAGAGGGACACTGGGCCCAGCTTGGGCTTTTGTAGCCTCATAGCCCATTCCCCAGTGATACACTTCCTCCAACAAGGCCACACCTTCTAATTCCTGTCAAGTAGTGCCACTCTCTGATGACTGAGCATTCAAAGATTTGAGTCTATGGAGGGGAGGGGACTTTCTTATTTAAACGACCATGAAGAGAAAATCTTACTGCCTCTTCCAGCCTCTGACAGCTCCTGGCCACCAGATCACAGCACGGCTCCACCTCTTTTCTGCTTTTATTTCCTGTGTCTCTCTGTGTAAGACCTACACCGCTCGGGCACTCTCTTTTACAGTACTGACTTCTGTGTCCAGCAATGCCTTCTCTCTAGAAGGTATTTTATTTGCACTTACTGGGACTTACAACTGGGTCATCTCTTTTGGTGGGGAGCAGGGCACATATTATCACACCTATGATCCCACATGGGAAACTACCTAATTTTCATTAATAGTGGAAGGGTGTGGGAAAAACAAAGTGTAGTACATCCTTATGATGGAGTATGCTTATTAACAAAACAGACTAAACCATTGACTCACCCACACCCTGGATAACTTTCAAGCTAACTTATGTAGAGTGAGGCACATTGTTCAGTTTATGTAATATTCAGGACTGGCAAAGTAACCCGTATTGACAGAAGGCTGTCTGTTCCTCCTTAGGGGACTTCGACTGTGGGGCTGGTTTCCTTACCTATGCAGCTGCTGGTGTCTGCTCTGGGGAAGCAGCCTCCTACCCAGGAGTCTTTCTTTTTCACTCTGCATGCTTATGCTTGGCACGGTGTGTAGGCCTGGGCAGGACTGTAGAAAACTCCAGCGACAAATGGCACCCAACAGGTTGGCAAGAGTGTCCACCTAAAACCTGAGAAACAAGATTGTGAAATGGAGCTAAAAAACAGCTTCCTGTTTACCTCTATTAGCAGCAGCCTGTGGGTTTGAGCTGCTATGGTGGGTTCCTGGCATGCAAGCTTGACCGGCAGAATGGCCAGAAGGAGGCGTCTCCAAGCCGCACATTATGCCGCTTCTGTGTGGTGGATTTATCCTTTGCTAGTTAAAAAAAAAAAAAAGTTTCTGGGCTACACGCTGCTTAGATAGAAGCATAGACCCACTATGGCTACCAGCACTAGCGGTATATTATCTCCAACATATTGAACAAATAAGTTGGGTGGAGCTAACAGCCAAGACTTCTGCTTTAGTAGTAACCACTGTAGTTTAAAGCAATAGTTACACAATAAGTCAGATTCAGATGAAATAAGACTTTAAATGGTTTACAATGTATGTAAAAATGTAGTAGGCTTGAAAAAAGAGAGAAAAGGGAATATATACAGTTATATAAACAGATAGTTTTTAAAAATAAAGTCTTTAAAGAGACAATAAAGGTAGTATAAAAAAATTAAGCCACATAAAGATGGATATTACACAGAAAATATGGATTGTATTGTCTTTGGGATTCTTAACTGCAGAAAAACATTTGATTGTAAAAGTTGTTGAGTTAAGCCAATATGTATATTTTAAAGATACCTTGACTTCAAAATTTGGATCTAAGGATATGTTGCTTTGGAAAGGAGGCTCTGCTTTTGTTTCCACAGAAATCCAGAGGCTATAGATTTGTTCCAGATTAAGATATATCAGGAGCCGGGCGGTGGTGGCGCACGCCTTTAATCCCAGCACTCGGGATGCAGAGCCAGGCGGATCTCTGTGAGTTCAAGGCCAGCCTGGACTACCAAGTGAGTTCCAGGAAAGGTGCAAAGCTACACAGAGAAACCCTGTCTCGAAAAACCAAAAAAAAAAAAAAAAAGATGCATCAGGTTTGACCAGCCAAGACCTCCTGAAAGGTCTCTGATGACACCATGGCCCAACTGGCTCAGACAATACAGCCTCATGGAATACCCCATAAGCCTAAAAATTTGTGTCCCCATAAGATACAGTGTGCCCATCCAGCAGGAAGTAGTAAGAGAAGTTACACCCAAATACCCGAATATACCAAGCTGGCTTTAAACTCAAACATATTATTAAAAGAAAAGGTTGAGTGATTCTTGTGTCCCATATTAGAAGAGCCCTCTGTTGTGGGACAGAGAAAAACCAATATTTTTATTTAAAACAGGTTGATTATGAATGCAATCTTTCTAAAGAAGAAAAGGGGATATGATATAGATACGATAGGATGAAAGGGTAGATTGGTGAACCTACTTTTAAAGAACAACTTGTTTAAAAAGTGTTTTACATTGCTATGGATTTTAGTTTATTGATACAAGTTTAAACTTAATTTTGTTATACTGTATGTATATATATTTCTACTCTCATTTGAGGTATTATGTTTATGTAACTCATTTAAATTGTAATGGTAATTATAATTAGTCTTCTAGGCTGGGCAGTGGTGGCACACACCTGTAATCCCATCATTCAGGAGGCAGAGGCAGGCGGATCTCTATGAGTTCGAGGCCAGCCTGGGCTATAGAGCTAGTCCAGGACAGGCTCCAAAGCTACAGAGAAACCCTATCTTGAAAAAAACAAAAACAAAAAATAATTAGTCTTCTATGATAATCATACTTATAGCCATGTTAGTTAAGACTTCTAGGTTTACATAGACATATTTCAGATAGATAGGTAATCTTCAGACACTTCAAAGACCTACAGAACATGGCATTTAAAATGTTATAAAAATTTAGACTATCTGGACAGTGAGACATGTCTGCTCCTGGCAGCACCGATTTACTTCAGAGAGGAAGATGGGCATCAAAGACATCCTATATGGAGTTTATCTTCTTCTTAGCAAAAATAGCCATTTGGGCAAGAAACTGTTCTTGCCTGGACTGCTTGATCAACTGGACATGCAGACCCATGGGAAGGTGACCACTGAACTTAGCTTGGAAAAATAGTCCTTCATGTTCCTGCTTCCAGGAGGAAACTGCCAGACATTCTACAGGACACTGAGAAGTAACTGAGAAACTCTAGGCCTATGGTCTGAAAACAGATGCCCCAACTTTACAGAGAAAATTTGGATGACTGTCCAAGCTGCCAGCTGTCTCTGTCTACTCTCATAAGACTTCCGAAAGTTGCTTGTGTCCTTCTCCCATTTCTCAGGTAATATTATATCCTTCTGAGGTCTTTGATGTAGTTGAAGACTAGATAGTTAAAATTTCCTCAGTTATGATCAAAGATAAGTTAGATATGAAACCTTAGACTCACAAATATAGGATAGATAGGATATCTTCTTTAATATTGTAACTGTAATTCTTGCTTGATAATTGTTTTGTTCTATGTAATTTTACTATGTTAAAGTTAAAAATCTTCCTTTAAAAAAAAAAACAGAAAAGGGGAAGTGCTGTGGGATGTCCTGCATGCTGTAAAAATATGTTGCTATGATTGACTGATAAATAAAAAGCTGATTGTCCAGTAGCCAGGCAGGAAGTACAGGCAGGACTAGCACAGAGGAGAATTGGGGGAACAGGAAGGCAGAGGAGGAGACGCCAGCCTGCCGTCCAGGGAGCAGCATGTAAAGGCAGCAGGTAAAGCCATGGAACATGTGGCGACATATAGATTAATAGAAATGGTCTGAGTATCATTGTAAGAGCTAGACAATGGTAGGCCTGAGCTAATGGCTGAGCAGTTTAATTAATGAGAGTTTCTGAGTGATTATTTTATAAGTGGGTGTGGGGTCTGTGGGGATGGACAGGATTGGAGAAAACTCCAGCTACAGCATGGTAATTCAAGGGGCACCCAAGTCCACTGCCACATGTGGTGTAAGGGAGCTTCCTGGCTCAAGTGATGGTAAGAAGGTGCCATACCCTTGATGTCCTCCAGTGGCCACTGTGTTAGGTTCTTCTGTGTTGCTGTGACCATGGTGTCTGACAGAAACAATCTACCAGAAGAAAGGTCAATTTTGATCAATTTTAGACTTTCAGACAGAGCAGTCTATGGTGACAGGGACCTGTAGCTGATAGTTTGCATGTCAGCAGCTCTGAAAGCAGAGTGGAGTGGTAACTGAGGGCAGGATAGATCCTTCTAGAACTTCCTTCTAGAGAGCTACATCTTCCCGTCAAACACTACCTCCTAAAAGCTCCACAGCCTCCCCTGACAGTGTTGCCACCTGCCCCTGACATGTTCAAAATAGGGTCCTGTGTTGGGGTGTCTCAGGTTCAAATCATAACAAGCATGTTGAGGGGCATCTTTGCCATACGAGGAAAGAATGTTGTTTAGAATAAAAGACTCTTGATTTCCAGAAGGAAGCAGGGAACAATGAGAGGGAAAAGGGAGACGAACTCTGACGACTTCTTTTCGAATCCCCAGACTCCACTGTTCCTAAACCAGTCACAACATGACACTTTCCAAATATGTCAACCCTTAAGTTTCCTTTTGGTCCTAAGATAACTTGAGCTGGGTTTCAACCACTGTCACCTAATGGAAGACTTAATGCAGAATCCAGATTCATATCCATCCCTAACCAAAGCTTAGGGTTGCCTTCATTGCCTTATTGTCTTAGCATGCAACAATTAGTCTGGGGAAATGTCACCTCTGAAGGTAATATATGATAATTAAATTAAGTACGAAGTAGACACACGGGGGGTGACGCCAGTGTTTGTTTATGATGCAGGAAAACACAAACATCAAACAGTTCAAAAATAATTCAGAAGCCTGCCTGAGTAATGACATTGTACCGTCCTTTGGAGATGACAGACAAGCACAGGAGACTCATCAGGAGTGGGACCTGTCAGATTGACCTACCTTCCATTTCTAAATAGCATGCCTGCCAGATAGATTAATGAGGAGTTCTTACTGCAACAGAACATTAAGTTCCAGACAGCCAGCCTCCCTTGCCTGACCTTGGACGAGCTGTGTCTTCCCTCGGGTCCTCAGCTTCCTCATCTGTGCAGTGAGGTTATTTCAACATCTGTGCCCTTCAATCCCATGACCTAATTTAAAGAAAAGATGTGGAGGTCTAGATGAAGGGATGCCTGGCTGGTGCATTGGAGGGGTGGGCTCAAGCATCCTTCCCCTGTTGGTCCCTATGGTGCTGTAAAAGTGTTTTCCTTAGGGAAAGGCCCTTCAACCTCAGCTCTGGGACCTTGACATTAAGGGATCAGTAATAATTTGCTCTGGGAAATGTTCTGTGCATTATTAGCTGTTTAGTGGCATCTCTGGTAATTGCCTGTGTGATACTAGTAGTTCCTACCCCCAGGTATAACAATTCGTAGTATCTCCAGACAGAACCAACATCTATCTATTGGTGGTGGCTGGGCTGGCATTCATGTTGAAGACTTCTAGAAGCTTTTTGCTAAGATAGTGTACTCAACTTGGGAGGCAATGAAGCAGGTAGTATTGGCCTCACAACTCAAGGGAAAAGATTAGGGGCAAATAGTGTGATGTTCATTGAGTAGAAGACAGACATTCAGAAGAAGAAAAGGAGCCTGCCTGGGAGTGAGAGGGAGGGCAAGTGCCACAGAACCTCAGAGAACAGACTCAACAGCAGAAAGAGATACAGAGGCAAGAAATGATTTGTAGGCCAGGAGTCCAAATTTCTGATGACAATCACAGAGGCCAGCATTCTCCTTGGGTCTAAAATGGCTGCATCATGGTCATGGGCCTGTGCTGAACAGGATCTGCTGCCCTTTCCTGGAGATGTGGGCAGAGAGTGCTGACTGAAGATTATCCCAGAAGAGCTGGAGGAAGGGTTTCTGGACCTAGAGAAGATGGGCCTGGGGGTTAGGCCACTGATGGATGTTGAGGATAGCCTGTGCTTGCTGTTCAGGCTTCTGGAACCTTCTAACTTCAGCCTCACTGTGGCAGGAGGTTACTTTGTTTGTGGTGGTGCTGTGGCCACCCTCCTCCTCCTCTTCCTCCTCCTCTCCTCCCTCCTCCTTGTCCTTCCATTAGATTATCGTTGTTGTTAGTAATAGTACTGTGCTGTGAATTAAAGTAAAATCTCTTTCTTCTTAGCCTTTTGCTCCCAATAGAGGACTGGCTCTTTTTAGGGGCAGCTGTGTCAAAACACGCATTGCCACACTGGGCCGTTTGCTTCCTCTGATCATTCTCTGTCCGGGGTCCTGGCTTTTGCTTGTCGGAGGCCCTTGGCAGTTAAGTTAAAGGTTACTGGGGATGTTGAGTAAGAACTATATCTGAGGTGAAATACCGGCAAAGACTACAAAAGAAACAAAGGAAATAATTGTTTTCTGAACCCTTGAAATTTTTTTTTATTTTTATGAATCCTTATCTCAGTAAGGAGAGCCAGGCAAGGGTGGGAAAAATAAACAAGAGATAAATACAAGAGCCAGGCTGTGGGAAGTCGAGAATCCAGGTTTGTTCCTATCTGAAAGACACGTGGTGGGCTGGTCACGAGAGCAGAAAGGCCCCATTGGTGTCTGTGCCCTTTGACATACAATAATAGATATGTGTGTGTGTTTCACCGTGAGGAGAAAAAAAGTAGTAGCTTTTATTCTTTTACTACTGATCATGTTTCTAGTCCATAATCACTAGATAGCATGAAGGATAGGATGTGTACCCTATATAGGGTAGAGAATTAACTTAGTCCAATTTAATACTTCTATAATGAGTATAACCTATTTTTCTGATTAGATAAACAACTCAAACTCATAGAAAATCTAAGCAGTACATAAAAATAGGAAATAAAGGAAAAGTCACACGAAGATTTTGCAGCCAGAGAATGGCTGTGGTGACTATGGCTGTGGCTGATTCTGTCATTTGAACAGTCTCTCGGGCCCAGACGCTTGGGCAGATCATCTCCCTCCTTTGCCATTGTTAGGATGCTAAGATAAAGGGTCTGTGCCGGTTAGTCTTGACTGTCAACTTGATGTGACCTGGAATCAACCAAGAGATGTGTCCTTGGGCATTTAGGATAGCCCATGGGGACAGGGCTTCCCTAGAGTATGCGGTACTTTGTAGTAGGTGACACAGACAGAAAGATGTCTCAGGAAAACAATCGACACCGCTCCTTGGCTTCCCTTTGCTTCTTGCTGACGTCAGGATCTAGCTCCTTTGGGTTCCTGTGTGGACCAAAGATCAAAGACCCTCTAAGAATCCTCTAAGCCTTCAGCACTTGGCTGAGCCTGCTGAGACATGCGGCTTTGTAGACTGAGTGGCTACAGTGTTCTCAGACCTAGGAAATATATTTGTTCTGTGAGTTCTGTTTCACTAGACAACACTGACTAATCCGAGATCCCCTGAGGCACCCTGCTGCTCTCGGTGCTGTTTCATGCCCTGAGTTTCTGCTGGAATTTTCAGCTGATATTTGGAACTGGAATGGGTCATGCTTATGTCTCACTTGCCTTGGTCAGAGCCCTTGAGTTTATGGATCTCCTCTCACTCCTAACGGGACTTCAGACTCTGTCTACAACATATTTCCCTTTATCCCTTTGTTCTACCAAGACAGACCGATGGCAGTCCTACAGACGCCCATCTGAACTGTTTTCCAGGCCACTTGAGAGTAGCAAGTACTTATGGTGTCCATCCGCAAAGTGGAGGCAGGTTCAAGGCAATGTTTGAGAAGGAGATGAAAATTCCCCATCCCCTATCATTCTCCCAACACATGTAGACTATCCTCACAGTGAGCTAGCTGCACACTGCTGTTGTAGCTTCTCACTCTTGCAAGGACTGCCCTGCGGAATAGAGAAGATGGGACTCTCTCCCTTGCTCATCCCAATACTGCCTCCCTCTGCTTCTCCCAGAAGCTAATAAGGCAGGTGGGCTGAAAAGAAAGAGAAGCAGACTGGCTTGCTTGTTGCAGAAGTACAATACCTGCTGTAAGGTATAAGTAGCTGAATGCATTTAAAGCAGAGGGCTGGTCCAAGTGGGGAGGATGAAAAAGAATGGATTGTCCTTGTAGGAGATCAAGTTCTCTTTCTTTCTTTCTTTCTTTCTTTCTTTCTTTCTTTCTTTCTTTCTTTCTTTCTTCCTTCCTTCCTTCCTTCCTTCCTTCCTTCCTTCCTTCCTTCCTTCCTTCCTTCCTTCCTTTCTCTTCCTTCCTTCCTTCCTTCCTTCCTTTCTTTCTTTCTTTCTTTCTTTCTTTCTTTCTTTCTTTTTTTTTTTTTGGTTTTTCAAGACAGGGTTTTTCTGTGTAGTTTTGGTACCTGTCCTGGATCTAGCTCTATAGACTAGGGTGGCCCAACTCCCAGAGATCTGCCTGGCTCTGCCTCCTGAGTGCTGGGACTAAAGGGGTGTGCCACTGCCGCCTGGCAAGATTTAGTTCTTTAAGTTACAAAATTTCTCTTTTCTGCAAGTTTTAAAATCAGATACCTCAGATTTCATGAATCTTCCCCTCTGGCATTTTCAGTACAAAAGACACCCTTTCTTTGTTCCATAGGCCCTCTGACCCTCAGATGTGTTGGCTATGTGTTGAGTACCTCCTAACGAGTGTCTGGAATCGCACACATCCTTTATAAATAGCTCGGTGCCCAGCATGGCTGCCTCTCCAGTATTTGAAGGAAAGAACTAGAAGTCAATGACAGATATATACTGTTCTACACAGCTTCGGTATATTTCCCCCTGAGGAGGGGGGAAAAGGAGACACCCCTCCAAGGTCGTGCATGATTCTGAGAACTTCTGCACACGTGTCCTGGCTAGACAGCGCAATATTCAAGCCTGTCAGCGTTAGCATGCCGTCCACCTAGCTGGCTGTTCCTGCTGGCTTGGCAATGACAACTGTAAACAGGCCATTTGTATTCTCCTGTCACCCACATTACTCGGAAAGAACATCCCTCAGGTTTACAGAAATTAGTTATCCTGCAGGCTGGGTAGATGATGGATAAGAAGGCTTTCTCACCTGCCCCGCTCCACGTGGAAAAGGCCAGATGCTTGCACGGTGTGCCACTTTCCTGATGTACGTGATCAGAGAGCCAGGCACCCTCAGCTCAGGAGCATTCAAAGCAGACATCTCCTATCATAGGGAGGACGCTCTCTCAAATGACCCCCTCCTCCTGTCTGCCACTTACTGGGACAATTTTCAAAGTCTTTCCCACTCCCAGTCCCCCTCAGAGTACAGCCTGCCTGGGATGTGGTGCTGGTACCAAGTGGCTGTAGCCTGTTTACTTTGCAGGGTCTCTTTGTCCTCATTGTCCCATTAACTCTTCCTGCTCTCTTCTAAGAGCCTGACATCCGAAGTATGAACAATTTTGTTTCAGCAGGTTGCCAGGGAACAAGACAAAAACCTATGTGCTTTGGAGTTCCAAAATCCACCTTTCTAATAAAAATCAGGGCATTTGTTAGTTGTATTCTTTGGATGCCAACTGCCTTCTGTTTTATTGACTCCTCTGAAGCTGTCTTTGTGAAAGAATGGCAGGCTTCCTCAGCAGCTCTGCAGCCCACTGCATGCCTCCAGCCACATCCCTAGACTTCTGTTCCCAGTCTCTGGTGCACACTATTACATCTCGAGTTCTATCACATGGTGAGCATACTGTGAAAACTCGACTGCATTCTATTCTGCTGGTTTTTTTTTTTTTTTTTGTATCCTCAGGTAATTTCCACATATTTATGCTTTAGTGTGTTACGTGCAAACACTCTGGAGAATATACTTGAGATCTTGGAGTGTACCAGTGCTAGGGCTGTCAGCAAATGAGCTTTTGATTGTTTGTTGTTACACAACCTGTAACACTGACAAGGGAGGCGCTTTTCTGTTGTCTTGCATTTCCGGCAAACATGCACTGCCCACCGCTCGAACGCAGGCCGGTGTTCTCCATCGGTGGAGATCAAGCACTGTATTCATTTTGCTACGGCTTTAGTTTTGCTCCGGCTGTCGTAGTGAAGTACCACAGACTGGGTGCCTTAGACCACAGAAACATGGTCCTTGTTCTAGAAGCGGGAAGTCAGAAGGGAAGATCTCTTCCTGCTTTCTAGACATGGGCTTTCCTGCTGTATCCTTACCTGGTTTGGGTTTTCAACTGGGCATGTGTCACGTGACCACGTGTCCACATTTCTTCTGACAAGGACATCAGTGTCCTTGCCTTGGGACCTCCAGTAATGGCTTCATTCATTGTAATTGCCCCTTTCAATTCTGTTTTTTTTTTCCTCTCTTTTTGAGACAAAGTCTTACTATGGAGCAGTGGCTGGTTTGAAATTTGCTGTCAGTTGGCTTCAAATTTCCAGAGAGTTATAGGATTACAAACATAAGCCACCATGCCCAGCTTATTCCATGAATATTCTCACGCGTCAGCCTCTACAATAGAGGGTGATGCCCCTGTCTAATCCCCATATGCCATGACCTTGAACAGTGATGCTCTACCTAATCGACATTTTAGCACACCCACTCATTATCCACAGAGAAGCTCGTGGGGGTTTCTTGGCAGTAGACTTCATCTCTGTGTGATGCCCTCACTTCAACCTACATTGCTTCCCCTGTGACCTGTGGTTCTCGTGGCCCCACTCCTTCTGCTGTGCCTCCCAGGGCCTGCTGGACTCCCCCTCCCAAGCCTGGGAACCAGACTCAGGGAGAAGAACCTGAGAAAAATGAAACAGTTGAGATGCAGTGATTTTTTCACAAAGACACACTCCAGCCTGTGGTGGAAGTCTGACTCTGAGCCCTGACTCAAATCAAGCCATCTGACTTGTGTCCTGTGCAGACAAAGGTTGAAAGCAACTGAAAGGAAAACAGTCTCCCTGTAGATCTTCCAGATCACGCCAGACCTTCATAAACATGACCTGAAGCAGCCATGCTAATGTTGAATCTAGTAAAGCAGCAATTTGTCAACTGCAGAGAGAAAAATTAGTCTCTCTCTCTCTCTCTCTCTCTCTCTCTCTCTCTCTCTCTCTCTCTCTCTCTCTCTCTCTCTCTGTGTGTGTGTGTGTGTGTGTGTGTGTGTGAGCTCAGCTCTCTTAGGAAGAAGCATAGGGTAGGGACATTCTCCTGTCCTTTTGTCCGGCGTCAGAGATGGTGCTATCGATCACATGATGTGTTTTCAAGCTCTTGGGAATCAGCCATTGGAATGTCTGACCTTGGTGAGGGTCACAGTCCTTTGTGGTCAGCTTTCTTATTTCCACAGGCAGTTCAGAGTTTTCTGTTACAGTTGCCATGGCTTCGCCTCTGATTTGTGGTGCTCGCTGCCGCAGACACTGCCAGTACCTCTGACTTTTAAAACCAGGACTGGGGCTCTGTGTGCTTCCTGTCATCACTGAAACAGTTTCTGTGAGGTTTTCTTTCTCAGTGACTTGGAAGTTGCTTCTGGATCTGACCTTAAATTTGCTCTTGGGGGCTCCTGAAAGTTCCTTCTAATTGATGGGTTAACTGGTAACCAGTTGACACAGACTTTTGTGACATGTGTCCTCTGCCTCAGCTTGCCTGCTAAGAAAAAAATATCCCGGGGTGAGGGTGGGAGGGAGATAGGAGATGGTTCATAAAATGGCAAGGACTCAACATGGATAAAACATATTCTCCCTGTGTATTTGTTAAATGCACATGCCAGCAAGATGGTGAGCTTATCATATTTTATTTTATATTTTCAAAAAAATGAATGAATGAGTAAATGAATGAAAATCTAACCACTAAGGTAAAGGTTAGCAACTGAACTGTCATTTATACCTTCTGGGCCAGGAAAATCAGTTTTCTCCCACTGCGCTGGGTATATCAAACATTCCAGGACAGGCCTAAAGTTCAGTAGTAGTTGACCAACATATAATTAGACTTTATAATTGTGTGTGTGTGTGTGTGTGTGTGTGTGTGTGTGTGTGTGAGAGAGAGAGAGAGAGAGAGAGAGAGAGAGAGAGACAGAGAGACAGAGAGACAGAGAGACAGGGATAGACAGAAAGAGAGACAGAGAGACAGAAATAGACAGACAGAGAGACACAGAGAGACAGAGAGAAAGATTTATTTTTATTTGGTTATAGTTTGGTGTCTTGTTTTGTTTGTTTTTTTTTTAGATATAGTTTTATTTTGTTTTCTTGGTTTTGGGGGGATCTTCTTGTTGTATTAGGTTTTTGTTTGTTTTTTTGAGATAGAACTTAAAGTTGGGTAGGTAGGGAGGGATGGGGAGAGGATCTGGACGGACTTGGGAGCGGGGAAGAATATGATAAAAATATATTCAAATTATAAAAAAATAAAAAAATATATAATAGCAATCAAAAGCAAAAAGACTGGGAAAGAGCATCTTATCGACAATGTAGTCAGCGCATGAGCGCCGATCTTCCCATCCATTCCTGTCTTCTTGAAGTGCTCTCAGCAATTTGTAGTTTGTAGGTTTCAACAGATAGGCATTGTGTTCCTTGGTCACATTTATTCTTAACTACTTTATCCTTCTTTTCTGATGTTCTTCTCAATAGAACTTCTACTCAATTTCCTTTTCCAACTGTTCATTGCTGACATGTACACAACTGACTTTTGTGTTTTGGTCATGGATCTTGCAACATTACTGCATTTGCTAAATTTACTGCATCTATTAAATCCAACAATTCTGTCTTTTTTTTTTTATTTTTTAGTTTTTACTATTTCCTATATACAAAATCATGGCATCTGTGACTATAGTTTTACTTTCTCAGTTTCAGTGACTGTCTTTCTTGTACTTCCCCAGCTACAGCTAGACCTTTCCTTGTGATAAGGAATAACAAAAGCCTATTTAGGCCAGAAGAGGATGCCGGAACTGGATCCCCTGGAACTGGATCCCCTGGACCTGGAGTGGCAGGGGGTTGGGAACCACTATGTAGGTGCTGGGAACAGAGCTTGGGTACTCTGCAAGGGCAGCAGATGCTCTCAGTGACTAAGCTATCTGCCAGCTCTTGAAAGTTTTTGTTTGTTTGCTTGTTTTTGACAGTTGTTTTTAAATTGGAGTTTCTAAAAACAAAACAAGACAAAACTGTATGGCAGGCAAGCTGTAAAAATCTTGGCAGCTACCTGAAGGAGGGAGATGAAGAGAAAGGGAGAAAGCCATGCTGGTTGTAAGCACCCACATGATATAGACATTTGAGGTCTGAAGCAGAGATTTCTCTAATTTGCTATAACCTATACCTGATATTTCCACCAATGTATTTGGAAAGTATTGGCTTACGACTTTCTTTGTTCTGTTACGATAAAAACTTAGTGAAATTGTTACCACCTTAGAACACAGTATTTGAGATGACCTAAATCTGTATTCCTGGGCCTTGGACACTCTCATGTTTGGCTCTAGAGTAAACTGTTTCTTCTAATTAAAATTAATTTAATTAAAATTAAAATTAATTTTTTAATTAAAATTTTTTTACATTCATTTTATATACTAACCACAGATCTCCCTATCATCCCTCCTCCCACTCTCCCCCCTCCCATGCCCTCTTCCAAAGGAGTAAGTCCTCCCATGCGGGGACAGCAAAGCCTGGTACATTCAGTCGAGGCAGAACCAAGCCCCTCTCCCATCAATGCCCCCCACCCCATCATTTTTTTTAAAATCATGTAACAAATACTTTAATGTATCCATGCCTCCTGACCGCAGGTGAATTTTATTTAATCAAAGGTAACACATCTTTGCATCATTAAACAAATATTCCAGAGCATAAACAAAAGTAATACACCTGAAAATAATATTCTACAATAACCTTTGGCTTCATAAAATGTATTTTACCTTCTTCCTGTGTGTTTCAGTCTAGTCTGTATGTTTTCCAGTCACTGGCCTTTTCTTCTTGAAGCTTTCTCATCTTTTCAATGCAGTGAGACAGCTGTGGCCTTGTTTGTTTCTTCATTCTGTGTGTCAGTCTAGAACATGCCATCCAGCAGAAATCAGAGCAAGGACAGTGCTCGTCTTGATCCCTTTCCCTTCACGACATCACAGTCTTGTATTGCATGCTGTCCATTGCCCGGAGGCCAGAGGCTCACGGGTTTAGTTTTAAATTGTTTAGGAGATCGGAAAGAGTTGGTGATGCTACTGTGTCATGGTCCAAAGCGCTAGACTCTCAAAGCCTTTCCTCACTTGGAACTTGATTTTAGTCCAACTTCACCTTTATAACTGATTAGTGTAGATGTGCCCAAATGGTTCCTTGACTCTGAAATTGACTGGCAAACCAGGAACCTTGTCTGCATGATTTCAGAGATGTCCAGCAAGAGGTAGAGAGTGTTTGAACCAGACTCAACCAAAGCACAAGAATCCATTGATTCAAAGGCACAGAAGACAAATGCACTTTTCTCACTACTGTGCCCTCCCAAACCCGTGCTGAATTTCATTCCCATTGTTATGAGTTAAGGGGTTAAATCAGATGGAACTATGATGAAGTTGAGCCACAAGGGATCTGACCTCAGTGGCAGATTAATCTACCTATGGACACAAGGATTCATGGGTGGCGGCTGTTTACTATGACTAGCTTTATTACAAAGGGGAACTCTATTGGTCAGCTTTGAAGCATTACAGCGAACAATTCAAGGCAACTAATTTATAAAGAGAAAAGTTTTTTCTAGCTCATCGTTTTGGCACATGCATTGGCTCAGTTCTGCAGTCCTGTGTGGGCATTATGTGGTGACAGATCATAGCACAAGAAAGTGAAGATCAAATTCTTACATCTCAAATGGGTGGGTGGGGGTGGGGGTTAGAGACAGAGATAGAAAAACAGATGGGTGTGTGTGTGTGTGCATGCACACACAATCTCATTCAGAGACATGATGCTAATGAGCCAAGAATGTCTCTATAAAGCCTCATTTCCTAAGTATCTTCAACACCTTCCAATGGCGTCCCTCTGGGAAACCAAGCACATGAACCTCTGGGAGACACTATGTACATTCCAGCCAAGTCAGGGACTCTCTCTGGCCTCCATGCTTTATCTTGCTATATGATACCCTCTGGCATATCATGACCCCAAAGGAAGATTTTCACCAAATTTTAAGCAGTTGCTGGTTATAGCAAGGTTTCTTGTTGGACTATCTTTGGACTGCCAGCTCACACATAATGACCTGGAGACTTATTAGTTATGAAAGCTTGGCCTTTAGCTTAGGCATGTCTCAGCTAGCTCTTAACAAATTAAATGAACCCATATTTTAAAATCTACATTCTACCATGTGGCGTTACCATTCTTTCATCTTGCACCTCCTGTCTCCTCTCTGTATCTGGCTGGTGACTCTGCCTTTCTTCATCCCAAGTCTTCTTTGTCTCCAGAAGTCCCATCTAACCTCTCCCTGCCTAGCTATTGGACATTCAGCTATTATTTATTTATTTATTTATTTATTTATTTATTTATTCATTCATTCATTCATTCATTCATTCATTCATTTTGGTTTTTTTGAGACAGGGTTTCTCTGTGTAGTTTTGGAGTCTGTCCTGGAGCTTGCTCTGTAGACCAGGCTGGCCTCGAACTCACAGAGATCTGCCTGGTTCTGCCTCCCAAGTGCTGGGAATAAAGGCGTGCACCACCACTGCCCGGATCAGCTCTTTATTAAACCAATCAGAAGATGCCTTGGCAAAGACGCATCTTCACAGTGTAAACAAATATTCTGAAACAGCTGGTACCTCATTTTTTTGGGTCTTCCAGAATCAAGGACTAAATGAGCCTCTTTATTTTCAAAATGATCTAATCTGTGGTATTGAGTTATAGTAACAGAAAGTGAAGTCAGTCATCTTGACAGCACAGTGAATTAATTCCATGCCACCATGTCAAAAGTGGATGATATCCCCAAATATTCTAGAAGATACTGCTGCTACCAATAGGTAAGCTTTGGTGGCCTTCACAATATTGTTTTGACTTGTGTTTTATATAGATTTGTTTGGGGGAACGTGTGTGTGTGTGTGTGTGTGTGTGTGTGTGTGTGTGTGTGTGTGTTTCTGATCATAACAACTATGCTAGGGAAAGTAGGGAGAGAGAGAGAGAGAGAGAGAGAGAGAGAGAGAGAGAGAGAGAGAGAGAGAGAGAGAGAGAGAGAGAGAGAGAGCTATTTTACCAATTTAGGAATACTGAGACTTTTGAGGTATTAGGCTAAGGGACAGGAGAACCAGATTTTAAATTCCTATGTAATGTCTTTAGATGTTGTGTGCTTCCCACCACTTTGTATTGGCACTAGTGTGTTCTGAGAAAGGGACTAAGCTATAGGCTCCTACTGACATCCCATTTCACACTTCAGGGAGGACCAACGTTCTCTCCGCAACAGCTCCCTACTGAATAGCTAGCACTAATTGATTCTCTTGCTAAAATATCTAAGAGACTCACAGAAGTATCCCAGGTCCATATATTTTCTTTTATACTTTCTGAGGCTTCACCTGGTTTGGGCCCCAGTTATTCCTCTGAGACCTTCCTTCTCATGTGCCTGTCCCTAATAATGACTTCCAGGAGCAACTTAGTGATGCTCATGGCAAAACCATTAGAATGCCAGCTTCCATGTGGACGGGATTATTTCTTTGGCTGTAGTCAAATTTTAAAACACTCAAGTCCATAATCATACTTAATCAAATTGCATTTTCTACTATAATTGCATTTTGTTAATGATAAATTAAACAAACCCTTTTATAACCTTGTATAACCTAAACCTGGTGATTCTGAGAGTTGACAGTCTTAGATTTTTCCTTTTCCTATTATTTGGAATATAATGTCACAATAGTTAGGGGTGGTTGAAAACACGTCAATAGTCTGGTATTGAAAGAAAATATTTCAAGTACAGTAGACAGATTGAGCCAGTCTGCAAATCAACTGCCGAATAAGATTTGGGGATCCTATTCAGAAAATGTATTTTTTCCTCCAATTGACAATTTGATTAGCTCCTGGCTTTTGACAATGGTCCATTTCCAGTTATCTTGAAAACATACCTGAACACACAGAGATACTCATTTTCCTCTCTGATGAGGTACAACCAGCTGTCTTGAAGGGTAGGCTCAGTTCACTGTCAGAGCTCATCACCAAATAAGTCCTATCTTAGCCAGAGACAATGAGCCAAGTTAAAAAAAAGTTAGCATTAATAAGTCTAACAATAATTTAAGTACCCCAATGAGTGTCTGAGGCCTAAATGTTCCCACGTGGCTCTTGCTCACCTAGTTTTGTCTTTATTAGGCATTTAAAATTACAACAGGAAGAGGCTAAAGAGCTACATGATTCTTTTATCTTCCAATCATATTATCTATCATATTTCAAAGTAATTCCTTCATGCAAGCCTTGGATACTAGTTAGTTACCTCTGCTGTCATGGAAGGCCTGGTATCATGTCAGACAGAAAAACAGACTTTAGAAATATTTAAATAAAAAGTACAAATGATTTCATGTCTTAAAATGTAAAAAAAAAAAAATAGTCATCTTAGCTGTGGGAGTTTCATGAGAATTCATTGACTTTAGTGTGTGTTTGTGCGTGCATATATTTACTGAATTTATTGTGAGTGTGTGCACACATTTCCCGAGTTATCGTGTGTGTGTGTGTGTGTGTGTGTGTGTGTGTGTATACACATTTGGCAGTTTTTCAAAAATAATATATTTTACAACATAAAGTGAACAACAAATGCCTATATTCCTGCCGGTGGCTAGTGTTTCACCATATTTGTTTTCTTTAAGCAGAAAAAAATAATTACAGCATGAGATTAGATTTTTTTTAGTGGCTCTCAGCCTCAGTTCGTTCTTTTTCTCTGTGAAGCACATCCGTATGCAAGTCCTGCAAAATACACTTTTGCTGTGTCTGTGTGGAGTTTTTAATCTTCATTGTTATGTTCCTTACTATATACTCTTCAGTGCACAGGTGTTTTCTTTCAGTGAAGTAAAGATGAGCCCTAATTCTTTTCTGATTTCAATCACTAACACTTGTCTATCTTTGGTTAGTCTAGCTCATTTTGTTCCGATAGAAAGTATTTTTTGTGTGTTTTCATTTAAGGTATTTGGTATCCTACATACATTTGCTTATCATAAGTTGGTTTCTATTTTCTTTGGATTAAAAGAAAATCATCCAAAGCTTTGTTATTCAGGATGTCCGTATAGCTATTGGCAATTCTGAACAATTCTCAGTTTTATCATTTTGTAGTATATATTTTTGTTAAGTTTTTGACAATTTCATACAATATATTTTGATCATATTCATCCCACTTCTCTCCCTGACTCCTCCCAGATCTACCCTGACCTCCCCACTCCTCTCATCTTCCCGTCCCCCTATTTCTCTTCCTTTTAAAAACGTAAATCCACTGCCTCATCCAGCCTTAATATGAGCTATGTGCCTAATCTTATTGTAACGTGTTATGCCATGTTTTCTTGACATCCCTGGAAGACCTGCTCTCTCCCACTACAATACCATTTGTGATGGGCTGCAGCCTTGAACTGTAAACAAACCTTTCTTCCCCGCGTTGCTATTGGCCAGGGTATTCCAGAAATGACATTAGAACAGAGCCTTTCCCCAGTGTTTCTCTTTTCTCCTTCTGAAACATTGTGTAACTCAAGGACACAGATGCCGCATCTTCTCATGACATCTGTCCCACTGTTCCGCTCTCCTACTTTTACCTGTTCAATGGGCTTTGATGAATTGTCTGGATTTCTGGAGTTTATCTTCCATTTCATATTTCTTTAGCTGCTCTCATTAACGTGGCTTGTCAACTGAGATTTTAATTTTGCGAGGTAGATAAATTTAAGTTCTTTCTATAAACACAAATCACCTAAATTTTTGTTCATTCTATGATCCTAACTTTTTAGGGCATTAAGTTTGCTTTACTTCCTTGTGTGTTTCATAAATCTGTGCTATTCATTCACTATGGTGGGGCATGTTTTGTGGAACCCTGTGAATTTTGAAGATTGTGCATTAAGAAAAGATGTCCGTTTGGGGACAGGAGAGGTGGCTCAGTGTTTCTGAATGCTTGTTTCTCTCTCAGATGACCTGTCTTCAGTTCCCAGCACCAAAGTTGAGCAGCTCACAACTACCTGAAATCAGGGGACTTTGCCTTGGCTTCTGATCTCTACATGTATCTGCATACATGAGACATGTACACGTACATATACATAAATTAAAATTAATCTTTAAAAAATCTTGTAAAAAATGAAAAGATATACATTTCCTTAGGTAGGCATGTGGGGACTATTGTATGTTGATTCCTCAAATGTCCTTAGATGATATATAGTACATAGAGTCATGTGAACATAAGCCTGAACTGTCTGGCTGTCCATTAGTAAATTTCTTCACACACACACACACACACACACACACACACACACACACACACACACCAACATATGTACTTTTCTTTTCACTAAGATACTATCCTAAACACACAAGAGAAATGATGCATGGTTTTTCTGTAATTCATGATTTGGGAGGCCCTATCCATGCAAAGTCCTATCCCCATGAGAAGGCTTTCAGTCTCATTCCTTGCTCACAGGACCCCAAGATCTTTATTCCTGCCCCTATGAGGATCTTAATGCCCAAATCCGTGGACAGGCAGGGAAGGGACCTTCACTGCCATTAACTATGGTGTGGATTTCTCCTTGCTGATTCCTTTTAAATGTTTCCCTTGTTTGGGCCCCTGGGATTCACAGTTCTTGGAAGATACTTGTATTTTTGAAAGAAAGTACTTCCAGTTACTGCTGATAAACTGCACTGCCAGAGACAGATGTGTCTACTGGGTTTCCTATGGAGGTGATCTTATTTTCTCCATCAGATGACATTTTTATTTCTTCCTTTCAAGAATATGTCCAATATTTTCTTATTAATGGCACTTTTGCCTCAAAGAATTATGTTGGCTAAGGAGAGTTTGAGTAGATTTCTTTATTCAAATAAAAATAAATTCTTCCCTAATCTCCATTTTTAAAGTCTTCCTCTTTAAATCACAAACGAATTTGAATTTATTAGATTTTTTTTTCCTGAATATGAAAACCCCTTTTGTTCTATATCTAGAATATCTCTGGATTTTTCTGAAGTTGAGAGGGTGTGTATGTGTGTTCCGAATTATCAAAACAGTGTTAACTATATTTTCATTTGGAGGAATGGACCTAATCACTTGATCCTGATATTGTTCACACAGCGCAACTTTTTATGCTAGAAAATTTCAAATGGCTCACTGGCAAGTGCCCTCACTCTGACCAACGTTTAGATCTTACCACCTGTGTAAGCAGCCAGCTGTCCTGTCCTAACCATAGCTCTGAACGGGGTGGAGACAGGAGGATCACTGGGACTGGCTGCCTTCTAGTCTAGCTGAGAAAATCTGAGTCCCTGGCTCAGGGAGAGATCCTGCCTCAAAGAAATAGGCAGAGAAGGATAGAGGAAGGCATCAGCGCCCTCTTTTGGCCACTGCATGCACACAAATACATTCATCTGCACATACATACGCTCTCTCTTCTTCCATGCCCCCTCTCTCTGTCTCTCTGTCTCTGTCTCTCTGTCTCTGTCTCTGTCTCTCTCTCTCTCACACACACACAAATACACCCACATAAATGTTTTAAAAATATAAAATCTACAAAAAGTAAAAAGCAATAGTGTAGTAAACACTCACAGACCTTTCATCCAGATTTGTTGACTTTTAGTCATATTTGTGTTTATCTCTTTGTTTTTGTTCATCTCTACTCCTGACAGGCTATTTTGCTAAACATGTAAAAGTAATTTTTGGTCACTGCTACATTTCTAAGTGCTTTCTCATGGATCTTCTAAGGACATTCTCCAAAGTAACTATAATACAAAGATTATAATTTGAAAATCCTAAATGAAAAATTTTAGACACAAATAATAAGGTATAATATAGATCATTCTGCTGTCCTACTGGGCCCTGTCTCAGATGTAAATAATCCCTCTGTCTGTGTGTCCTTGCTGTATAACTTATTCACCTATTGCATACTCAATAACCATTTAGGCTTTTGGATCAACTCTTGGCAATAGTGCCATAATAATAAACAAAAATTATAATGTGCCAAATAGAAGTCAACAAAATTCTTGATTTTATTGTAAGTATGTCTATATAAGGAAAAAAACAGCATATATAGGGTTTGATAGTATTTACAGCTTCAGCCATCTACTGGGGATCTTAGAATGGAAAGTTTACAGCTAAGCAGAGAGACAAAAGACTATCGGAAACCTGTCATAATTACAAGTCTACTATAAATGAATGGTGCAGAAGAAGCTGAGAGAATACTTGAAGTGCCTGAAAATCCTTGCAAATGGAAAGTGAAATCACAATCAACTGCACTAGATTTATTAATTTACAAACGCTAGGGAGCTAGGCAGGAAAGTAGACATGGAAGAAGAGAGGCGATCAGAAGACCAAATAGAAGGTAAGTGATGTGGGTCTGGAGTGGGCTGGAATGCAGTCCACAGGAGCGGATGGAATTTTTGTTGTGTGTTGTTTATTTGCAATAAATAAATAAATAAATAAATAAATAAATAAATAAATAAATGAAAGTCATTTCTGTCTGACAGCATAGAGGCACTCCTTTACTGTTCGTCTTGGTCGAACACTTCCAGGCACAAATAACTCTCGATGCTTCTCCTGATCGTGTCTGGAGCATTTTGTACTAGCTTCTCATTGATTACATTCCTCCGGCGTCAAACACGGTTGGACTGTATATTGCAAAAGACTGTTTTTTCTTGAGAGTCCTAAAAGCTTCCGAGAAGTAGGCAAGAGCTTGTTGTTCATCATAAAATTCAAAACAAGCATATAAAGTGCAGCTTGTGTCTCTACATCTTATTGGAAGGCTAGACTTTCCCTTTGACCTTATGAGAAGCATCATGGAAGAACTACTGCCAATGTAGACTTGGTGATCTCTTCGTGTTGAGGCCACACTGGGCTTCTGTTGACCGTGGATGACTGAAGGCTACTGTAAAGACACAGATCACAGCACAGCAGCTTTTTTTGTTTTTTACCATATTCAGTGAGAGGACTGAAAGAAGTCAGTGTGTCACATGAGAGGGATACCAAACACAGGCTTGTTAGCTCTAGTCAAGAAGGAAAGCCAAGGAATTGCTTGTCAACCTTCAACATCTGCTAAATGCTTAGAGAAAAATGTTAAGATAAGAGCTACATTTATCATAAGCAAAAGACAATGAAAACTTAGATCAAATAAATACGCTTAAAGAAAATGGTACATTAGAATAACTGACTTAAAAGGAGTGACTTGAACGTCTGTATAGGCCAACAACCCCTAGAGGATTAAAATTCGAATAAAAATTCCTACCTGGCATACTTAGCTACCTCCCCCAAAGTTAGACTGGGTATGTAGGCAAGTTCTTTTGCATATTTTCAAAGACAAGGCAAACCATATTTTATAAAAATGTACCTAAAATGCACCAGAAGCCTTTCTAACTCATTTTTATCACCTTGCTTATAAGATCTGGAAGAAGAAAGTACAAGAAAATGTTACTGTGGGCCAGGCACCTGAGCCTGTTAGGAGCAGAATCACCAACACTCCTCAAGCTGCTCTTCTGCGGGGTGGATTGACAGCTTCAGCACGCTCATCCGTGGAATGCTCCCCATCACCTGGAGATGAGTGAGGATGATCGCTGGGTAGAAAACAGAACTTAGTAATATTCACATTAGCTCATCATAAAGCCACTGGCAATAGGCACCAGCAAACTAAGAGCAGACTGGCACTCCTAAATTCAGTAGGATAGCAAAGAAAAACATGATATTTAGTGGTTGACTGTTACGATGTGTCCCTGCAGAAACTGACACAAGATGCTTGCTGTCTCTAGTATTGTTAGTCATCAAAAGGCAAAGCAATGAGAAAATTTTGATTGCATAAATATATTTTAGTATCTTTTTTATGTTTGTTAATACTGTTTACTTTGAGCCAAATCATGAATGCTTTTGTTTTCTGAGATAATCTTTCCGCTGAGATATGTACTTCTGGCTGGCCTGGAACTTGGGGTAATCCTCCTGTCTCTGCTTCCTAAGCATTGGGGTTACAGATGGGAGCCATCACGCCTAGTCTATATTACGATACATCAAGTACCAAGCACCCAAATAAATACATGGGTAAACTCTTTGGCTAAAAGTGCGCTTAACAATAGGCAAACCGTCACAATGTTTCTTTATATCATTAATACCAAACTTCCAAAAGGAGGAGAAAAAGCTGCATAAAATATTTAAGCCCTTTTTACAAGTTAGCCTAAAGTATAATTGTAGTGAGGGCTTTACAAAAGTCAACCTACCCACAGATGTATAACGAAACTAGAAGAGAACCGAGTCAAATAAGCATGGTATTTTCCGAGTCTTATTCTGCTCTTGGTCTGGCTTTAGATGCCTGCTTTTGAAGAAGGAACTTCGTTGAGTTCTCTATAATAACTCTCACCAACAGAGCCTGTGGCTGCAGTGGCTTTCCCTGTCGTCTCCCCCAGGGTCCCTCCTTCAGGTCTTACTCTGTCTCCCCCATCTCTGTATTTGCACGGTTGCAGACTGGTACTTGGGAGAGGGAGACTTGGCCTGTGCCTCTTTAAATGTCTTTGTAATTACCTGATCACCTGATACAACGTATGGAAAGAATCGACATAATTTACAGAACTCAGAAAAGGCTTCTCTGCAGAAGCTAAAAGGGAAGCTTTTTTATGCTTGTGGTGAAATATCAGGAAGTAGTTGAGGAGGGCGGCGTTTCCAAGTATCTGCATGACGTACACAGGCTTTTGAAAAGATACCCTTTCAGAGATCTCTGTAGGCATTCGATGGTGAATTGTGAATGGACTCATCCCGAGATTCTTTTTTTTCCCTCTTGAACTTCTGTTTGCATTTCATCACACCAGGGTTGGTGCCAGTGATCACTGTCAGTGACGGGGCCTGGAGAGGGGAGTCCACCATAAGGGCCCCAATTTCATCAATGACTTAACTCATTGGTGAATCCAAGCCTCCATGGACTATTGGGAAGTGAATCGGAAATGGTCATTGTAGGTGTGGTCTTGAAGGGTGTACCTGTTCCCTGCTCTTTGTCTCTCTGCTTCCTATCCACCGTGAAATGAACAACTTTGCTTCCTCCTGTGCCTCCATCATGGTCTGTGTTACTGAAGAAGACCAGTGACCATGAACTCTAAACTCTGAAACTACTACCCAAATTAAATCTTTTTTTCCTTTAAATTGCTTTTTCAAAGCTACTTTGTCACAGTGATGGAAAACTACCATACATGTGTTCTTAGTTACTTTTCCTGTTGCAGTGCTAAAATGCCCTCACAAAAGCAACTGAAGGGCAAACAAAGGTTTATTTTTACTCAAAGTTCAAAGTTATTTTCCATCCTGGTGGGGCAAGTTGCAGTGGAGGGATCTTGAGGCGCCTGGCTATGTTGCCTCTACCATCAAGAAACAGAGAGTGCTGGATGCCTTGCTAAGTCCATGATCCCAGCCCATGGAGTGATGCCACTGCCAGTGAGCAAATCTTGCCACCTCAATTAACCTAATCCAGAAAATCCTGCAAAGGCATGCACAGAGACCAGTCTCTCGGGAGATTCTCATCAAGTTAACAGCTGAGATTCCTCATCACATGCTCTAAAGAGGATCTGATACTGAGTACAGGGGCAGGTAGCAGAAGAGACTCCACAGTGTGATTTTTCAGTTTATATAGCAGCTGGAACAATAACTCCATCATAGAGAAAGAGAAGAGGGTTTTTTTTTCACTAGATTAAAGGTTAATTTTTTACTAGATTATATTTTATTCAACATGTAAATAAATCACAGGGAAAGCTTGTATACAGGAAATTAAACTATTAGCTTGAGGGGGGGGGGATAAGGAAGATGTAATCATCTTTGAATGAGAGCAGGTGACTCCCCCAAGAAGGAGACAAGCCATCACAAATGGAATACCCACAGGATCTGAGCAAGTGGTTCTGGGAGGAAAGGGAGACATTCCTTACCACTGTTAATGCTCTGAGGTTCACACTGAATAGGACATTCATCAACAAAGGAAGGGTTAGGATTGCCTTACCAGAGTGTCTCACATTGAATCCAGGGAAGTATCTGATATGTATCTGTTCGTGTTGTAATAGCACAAAACTCAGAAGCCTTTTGAATGCTATGATTTAATATAAAATAAATAAGATAACATAAATCCCAGTGTCTTTCCTAGTACCCACTCCATGAAAGATGCTTAATAAAATTTATGGAGTAAATAAATAATAAACAGATTTAAAAGTAAGAATTGTTCTTTACAAATGATTATGGGACTTTAATGATCTAGATAATATTACAGAGATGTTCCCTGTGCCTTTTTCTATTTTTTACTGTAGGACTTGGAAGGTGGGCATTATTAATCATGGTACATTATGCTAAAACAATTATAACCTACTTTTCACATGGTATCCTGTGTTCCTTCATTTCCTTTCAAGAAACGACGCCTTAGGTATAACAAATCTTGTACTGTCTCAAAAACGAGAGCTTGGTGGTCATACGTGACACCTCGAGAAAGCCAAGGGCCTAAACAGAGGGCTTCAAAATTTCTCTTGCCAGTGTATACCGGGGAGTTCTCATTTGCTTACAAATGACAGGAAATCAATTCAAATTATTCTGAGCCCCAAAGAAAATGTATAGGAAGGACAATAGGTTGTGCGATTAACCTGGAGGGCAATGGGGTGACCAGGCCTTGGGGATCAAAATCAAGATTGCTGCATTGCAGGAACCTGGAGTCTGTGCCCCATGTCCAGTCCCTGTCTCTTGCTCGGTGCATCTTGACTCTCTCACTGTTTTTGCTGTAGCAGCCTGGCCTTGCGTAAAGCGGCTGTTCTCTCCTGCTCCAAAGTAACGTTTACTGTTACAGACTAAGGACCCAGAAGTCAAAGATTTCCTGTTCTTAGAGACTGAAGAATTTCTTATCTGATTTCCATCTGAAAGAACCCCGATGGCTCTACTGGGACAGGTACCCCATCAATGAAATCACGGGGTCTCGGGGTGCCAGCACACTGTAGGAATATGTTGGCTTCTGACTAATGTCGGGCAGCAGGAGAAAAAGCAATTCCAGGGAAGCAGAATAAGATGATTCGGTAAGTGTTCACTAGAGTAACTTTTAAGAACTACTTGTGAGAAAAGGAGGCCATCAACTCAGGAAACTAGGAACTCATAAAGCAGGACAATGGCACAGTAGGCTAATTAAGAAAGAGAATGAACTATGTAGAGTTGTGGGAAGACAGAGCAAATGGGACTCAGAGGGACAGTGAGAAGGTGGAGATTTTCCAGTGGGGAGGTAATGGTGCTGAATTTTCCTAGAGGTTTTCAGTTGTCTAATGAGCAAAGTTTAAAGACAGTTGGTCATCTCTCAGGTGCTGGTCAACAGAACTTTTGGCAGTGTGGAGAATCTTCCATTTCTGCATCACTCAATTTGGTAGCCACCAGCCATATGGGGTTGCTTTGTGGCTGGGGTGTGGTCAATGTGATGAATACTGACTGTGGTGGTTTAAGTAGAAATGACCCCCATAGATTCATTGTATGAATGATTGGCCCTTAGGGAGTGGCACTATTAGGAGGTGTGACTTTTTGGAGTAGATGTGACCTTGTTGGAGGGAGTTTGTCACTGTGGAGGTCTTATATGCTCAAACTATGCACAATATGGTACACAGTCTCCTGCGACCTGTAGACCAAGATGGAGAACTCTCAGCTGTTTCTCCAGCACCATGTCTGCTTGCGTGCCACCCACCATGATAATAATGGATAAGCCTCTGAACTGTAAGCTATCCCCAATTAAATGTTTTCTTTTATTGGAGTTGCCATGGTCATAGTGTCTCTTCATAGCAATAGAACCCTAAGATACTGTGAATTTTAATTTTAGTTAATTTAAATTCAACTATCTGTCTAGGGGCCACTGGTTTGCATAGTACAGCCTCTGACCTGAGAGGCTCATTTTATAAATAAAATGGAGCACTGACCAAGTCTTACATCCAGCAGCCTCTCCAGGAAGCCAAGCCTAGAAAGCAATCTGTTGTCAGTCAGTCTGGATGGCCTAACTCTGTCTCTATTCACCATCCAGTAAGATGGACGGACAGCTACAATGGCCAGGACTTGACTAATAACTGATGGTGGCTTTTCTAAGTTTTACTTCCATTAATTTAGACTAAAGACTCACCTTTGCCTGCCTTGTGGCGTATCTACTGCTATGGAGCCTGCCCACAGTGTCTCTATGCCAACAACCTGCAGTGAAGCATTCTCAAAGCATTCTCTCTTTTCTACTGTGTGTTTCCCCACCCTTCTCCCTGCCAATGAGTTTTAGCAAAACCCAAGTGAAGGTGGCCAACTTCTGTGCTATTGCACACTCAGAATAAAGAGGTTTGGCTTGTTCCCATTTGGTTGGTTACTGTTCATTCATGTTCAGAAAGTATGAACTTAGTTACTCACCTGAATTTGCCTGTGTTCCTCATTGCTAAACTTTTATGGTTTCTAAAGGGAAATTACTATCTAATGGCATTTTGCACAGTATGTAAACTGGCAGAAACCTTCTTGTCCTCTTTTATCTGTTGTATGTGCCTATTAAGAAGTCCAAAGAGTAGGATTTCCAGATTTAGAAAATGATGATAAAGGCCTCCCAATTAGATTTGAATTTCAAATAAACAACAAATTAATGTTTAGTATAAATATATCTCACGGATAAATGGCCTTATTATGCTAAAATAGATTCATTGTTTATCTGAACGTTTAATTAACTTAGAGCCCTGGAGACTGCCCAGCAGTTTTCTGAAGTGTGACTGTGCATGTTCAAAGGACAGCAAAAGAACCTGAGTTGTAGGGAGCCTGACAGGCAAGAGAAAATTACTGGGAGGTTATGGGAGAAAGTCTAACCTTATTCTGGCTCTTCTTGAGTCTAGGAAGGAGTTCTGACGGTCTTCAAAGTGATTTGGAAAGTCACTGACAGTTTATATAGAAGATTGGTCTGATTTACGGTGCCAAAGGAACACTTAGAGAGAGCAGAGAGCTGGGCCTTTGGCCATAGGGAGATGATGAGAAATCCCAGGTATATGATCATATTTTGAAGATTATATGGCCTAGAATGTTAGGAAAAAGAAAAATCAAGGTTACCTCTTACAATTCCCATTAAACAACTGGGCAGAATTGTTAAGTGTGTTATATACAAAATTGTGGTCCTTTCAAATCCACATTAAAGTACTAACATCCATGGTGAGGCATATGGTCTTTAGGGAAATAATTAGAGTTAAATGAGGTCATTTGTTCCCAAAGGACTGGTTATCCTCCTAAATTAAAGGCACACACCTTTAATTAATTTTAAATTAAAATTAAAGCCCACGCCTTTGATCACAGTGCTGGGGAGATAGCAGTAGGCAGATCTCTACAAGTTTGAAGCCAGCCTGGTCTACAGAGTGAGTTCCAGGACAGCCAAAGCTACACAGAGAAACTGTCTCTCAAAAAACTAAAAAACCAAATCAAACGAACAAACAAACAAAAAACTCAAGTAACTACAATCATTTAATTTAAGTGGGAAATTTCACTCCCATCTGCTACTTAGCTAAATCATCTTATTATGCTGATGAAGAAACTCAGACCCTAAAAATAATTTGTCTAATAGTGTGGTTAATTTTTTCATTATCAACCAAACAAACAAAACCAAGAAATGAGGAAAGTAATTTCATTCCTATGAATATAAAATAAATGTGCTTGTTATAAACATGCATATAGACTAAACACATACATTATTCACTTAACATTTATTTATTTATTTATTTATTTATTTATTTATTTATTTATTTATTGGGATTGAAGAGCTTTCTAGAGAAGACAAAGATGAAAGCAGATTTTTCTTGATCAGCACTGGTTATATTGAAGCACTGTTTTCTAGATTCTATGACATTTGTCTTTGGCCTAATTAGTTAATTGGTTTTGTGTTTGTTTATTTGTTTGTTTGTGATAATGTCTCATTGTGTAGCTCTGGCCTGGAACTCCCTATGTAGACAAGGCTGACCTCAAACTCCCAGAGATCTGCCTGCCTCAACTTCCTGAATGCTGGGATTAAACATGCATGCCACCACGCCCCTCTAATTAGTTTATTGCTTAGTAAAGAGAGCAAGAGCAAACGGAGGCATTAGTAGATTCCTGCAATCTTTTGCTTGCAATCAACTCTCTCCACCCTTAAATTACTTTTGACTTCTGGAGATGGCAGGCCAAAGTGTTTTCTCCCCTTTGGTTTTCTTAAGGGCATGGGCATGTTAAGGGATGCTATCATGTCTCAGGCTGCTGAAGGATAACACTAACAACACTGTGTGCTCTCTGAACATAACATTCATTCTATAATACCCTCCCTTGACAGACATAATTACTTGAGTGATCCACAGAGGCCTCTTAATGAAACCTTCTCCACTAGTGTTAGCTTTTGTTTCATTTAATTAGCTGTCTGCACCAGCTGCACAGGAAGGCGGTTCTTTCTTTCCGCAAGAGGGATGCCAACTCCTTTCTGAGGATAGGTAAATTCAAGGTGGCAAAGTTCGAATAATAATTTTCCAATTGAGCCAAGTGACAATATTTTGTTACTGCCTCTCTTTTGTATTTCCCCTCACTACTTTTCTCATTTCTTTGTTAATTCTTTGTTGTTGTTTGTTTGTTTGTTTGTTTTTTGAGACAGGGTTTCTCTGTAGCTTTGGAGCCTGTCCTGGAACTCACTCTGTAGACCAGGCTGGCCTCAAACTCACAAAGATCTGCCTGTCTCTGCCTCCAGAGTGTTGGGATTAAAAGCATGCACCACCACCACCTGGCTAATTTTTTGAGAAGTTTTTACAGTACCGATGTGTTCTCATAAGGATTTCATTAACTTCCTACTTCTCTGCATATGGTCTGGGAAGCACTTTCTAGGTTGTAGCTAGTTGTAGCATCCTTAGACATTCATCCTACAAAGGGTAAAGTAGTTTCCCAGAAGAGTTTCCACCATATAAATCTTAGAATCCTAACTTCCTGCTTCTACATGCAAATTACTCAACATTAGAGAAGTAATGGATAAATTTTGGTACCAGGACCATTTAAGGGTTTCTAGACTCAGAAAGATCACTTCCTAAGTTCAACAAGACCTCCATCCATCTCCCCCTAGCATCCTGCTATTTATTTGCCTTATGTGTATCAAGATTTTCCCTACACTGTCAAGTTTCTAGTGCCCTTTCCCTTTCTGCTGGTCGAGATGCTGTCCACATCCCAAAGATAATTGGAGCTGAAGTGGGATCAACTTCACACTCAAGTCTTCACTTCCCAGCCTCAAAGGAAAGCGACTTCTATTTACAGCAGATCTTGAGCTCACGCCTCCATCCTCACTTGTCCCCTCTATATTTATCCCTCTTCTGTATTTTTAAACGGTTCCTCTTCTCCTTTTAAACAGAAAGGAACCCCTCTTCGCCCTTGCGTTGCTTCAGCCAAAGTCCTAAGGCTGGGCTCTCCTCCACCACTGAGAATATTAAAATCAACCCTGTCTTCTGTTTTCTCAGAGTCCATTGCTGTGGATGTATGTCCCTTCCAACTGATAACCACAGTGTAGCCTTTTCATTGGCTCTACGAGATTTGGTGTATTGATGATCCCTTCTTCCTGCAGACTCTGACCTTTTGGCTTCCAGAATATCCCTCTCACTGTATATCTTCTTTCCTCCTGATACTGCATTCTCTCTGTCCACCCATCTCAATTTCTAGTTATGTCTTCAGAATTTGATTTTTTTTCACTTTCTATTGCTGTGGATATTGCTCTGTATAAATAAAACACTGATTGGCCAGTAGCCAGGCAGGAAGTATAGGCGGGACTAGCAGAGAGGAGAGAGGAAAAGGAGAGGAAGGTAGGGGAAGGGAGACACCAGCTGCCGTCCAGGGAGCATCATGTAGAAGCATCAGGTAAAGCCACGGAACACGTAGCAACATATAGATTAACAGAAATGGACTTAGTATAAAAGTAAGAGCTAGACAATGGTAGGCCTGAGCTAATGGCCGAGCAGTTTAAATAATATAAGAGTTGGTGTGTTTATTTTATAAGTGGGCTCCAGGACTGCCTGGGCTTGGCAGGAGCTGGAGAGAAATTCTCCAGCTACATTCTATTTTCTCCATAAATGACAGCAACCACTCTCAAAGTTTTAGTTGTAGATTACCTGGACCCTGGACTGGATCTCTGTATGTTACAGACTTTGAGCATCTGCACCTGCGATTTCCCTCCACCAATACCACATTTCTAATGGGCATCCTCTTAGCTTAGATCAAAAGTGGGACACATAATAGATTGGCAAATGGCATCACCTATCATCTTGATACATACCCAAGACATACATGAAAGGAAGTGTCACCTGTTTGTTTTTCCTCGATATACCCATAGTTCCTTTCATTTTCAAATCACGCAAATTTTCACACCTCAGTATCTATTCTAATCCATAATTTTCAGCCTCTTCTGAAATCTCAATCTTGAAACTGGAAACTGTCTGTCATGACTATAGTCATAGTGCATTTTCTTGCTTAAATATTTTTTTCTCCCTCTGCCTTCTAGACTAAAGCTGAAATTTCCCAGTTTTGTGGGGACTTTCATGACACAGTCTCTGTCTCCCTCCCCCAGCATGAACCCTTCAGGCTCTGTATTCTCACTGCCTCAGTACTGCCCTGAATCTTTCTCATTGCCTAACTCGTTGCTTGCCTGCTTATATGACGGGCAATAACAATTTCAGTTATTGATAAATCACAAAAGAAAATGAATACTCCTTTTCTGTTGTTGTCTTTGAACTCATCCCAGATTCACTGGTAGCCCATGGAGGAAAGCACAAACGCTCAATGATAATCCATGGAATCCCCAAATGTTGACAGTGGTAAAAATCTAACTGCTGACACCCAAATGGTCAACGGTGATTGTGATGGTTGCTCCTTGTCACCATGGCACAAACTAGAGTCGCCTGGGACTCTCAACTGAGGACTTGCCTCTATTTGGCCACTGGGCATGTTGGTGCAGATCTTCCTTCGTTAATGGTTGCTGTAGGAGGACCTAGCTCACTATAGGCGGTGCCACCTTTGAACAGGTGGTCCAGGGTGGTATAAGAAGGCAGGCTGAGCAAGCCAAGAGAAGAAGGCATTAAGCAGCATTTTTCTATGGTTTCTGCTTCAGTTCCTGCCTCCAAGTTCCTACCCAGTGATACAGCAAAACTGTTCATAGTGATTCAGAAAAAATGTCTAACTATGGCATGAGATGGAAGAAAAATGTTCAGAATCCAAGGACCCTGACAGAGTCAAGGAAAAGTCAAATGGGAAATACTGATTAGGGTGGCATATACTTCAAAACATTTGCTTTTGTGAACTAATGCCATTGGAAATATAACCCCCTCCACACACACATACACAAAATTTCAGATTATTTGTGACTCACTCATGAAGCTACTTTAAATGCTCTCTTTAATTATTGTTGACAGTGACTGGCCAGTATAGCGGTCTCGGGGGACTAGATTGGAATGACCACTGAGTGTGCTCAATGGAAAAAAAGCCCCCACCACAGTGCCAGTGAACATAAACACCCTGAGCTGGCTGGAAAGCACCCTTTTACTTTCAAAAGGGGGATTTTCACAGAAGGGATGATGGAAATGTTTTTTTTTTTTTCTTCAGAGAAACAGACACA